>NC_080690.1:10165196-10477384 GCF_030445035.2 Dasypus novemcinctus
TACAACCATGGACCAAAATAGACTTACTATTGTAGTAACAGAAGAACTTGTAGCATTGATAGAAAGACAGTGGGTACCAGAGATTCTGAGGGGAGGGGGAGGGAAGAATAGGTGGGACAAAGGCATTTTTAGGCCATTGAAATTCTTCTGCATGATATTGCAATGACAGATACAGGCCATTATACATTTTATCAAAACTTACAAAACTGCATGGTGCAAAGTATAGACCATAATGTAAACTATAGACCATGGTTAGTAGCAGTGTTTCAACATGTGTTCATCAACTGTACCAAATATACCACACTAATGTAAGATGTTATTAATAGGGTAAAATGTGAGAGGGGGCAGGTGAGGACATGGGAAATCCCCTATATTTTCACTGTTACTTTGCTATAATCTAAAACTTCTTTAAAAATAAAGTTAAAAAAAGAAGTCTAGTGAGTGGACATGGCTCAAACAGCTGAGCGCCAGCTTCCCACATGGGAGGTCCTGGGTTCCGTTCTTGATGCCTCCTAAAAATAACAATAAAGAACAAGCAAACAAATAAAAAACAAACAAACAAAAACAACCCAGGGGAGCCGATGTGGCTCAATGGTTGGGTGCTGGCTTCCCACTCACAAGGTTCAAGGTTCAATCTCCAGCCCAGTATCTAAAAAAAAAAAAAGACTATGAGAAGTGAAAGCACAGTCAAGACTCAAGAAAAGGAGCCAAGGGCAGCATTTAGAAAGGGAGACTAGCAAGACCCAGGAAGGCATATGGTAGACAAACCAAGGAAAGGAACATATAAACCGTCCATTGGCATGAACATATAAACAGCCAAGTGCTCCCAGGAGCCTGTGGGGATGGCGATGACTCCTGAGCTGGCAGAGTTCTTTTGGGGAAATGGAACTATCAGGGAGAAGATAAGTGAGCCGGCAGGTAAAGAGGAAGGCTCCTCCTTGCTCTGAGAATCCTGAAGGAGAAGCACCTTGACACCTCACAGAATGCAGTACTGACAGGTGAGGGAACTGGTCATGCCGAGGACGGAGGCTGGAGGAACACAAAGATGAGACGAATCCTGACATCCCTAGAGTTCAGCCCATTTGGGATCTGGGTCGTGAACTCTAGGGATGTCAGGATTCTTCTCATCCGATTCCAAATGGGCTTCTTGGACTGAATGTCCCAAAGACAGGACTGCCTTGTAATCATTGCTGAATCTGCAGTAACTTGCCCATCATGGGCACTTTCAAATGTTTCGTGAATGCACGCATGCAAAAGGAGAGCCCTGCAAAGTAGGCAGTGGAAGGAGGCCCTTGAGTGTGAGTTTCCTGATTACTTGATTCTCATTTTCTCCCTTCATCCCTGAGCAAATATGTATGGAGGATTATTTTGTGGCATGCATTGAGCTAGGTGGGACCAAAGGAGCATTTCCTGAGGTGGTCCCAAGGCACTGTGGCCCCACATGGAGATGAACATGAAGTAGGTGATGATGGTGAGGAGGATGGGGTGATGTCTTTTAGCTCAAAGCCACTGAATGCTCCATGGGCAAGGCAAGGTATTAAGGTCCTCGGCTGGCTAAACTCTTCATCTTCTTGTGAGATCAGCACACAGCACCTCGGGGTTAATCATATGACTTAAATTTTACAGAAGAGGAAACTGAGGTTCCCAGGGGCAAAAGAACTTGCCCCTGCCCAAGGTCCCACCACTGGTAGGTGCAGAGGCCTGGATTCAACCGGCACTCCATGTTGGTCCTCGTTCTTTCCTCCAGGCCTTGGTGCTTCTCAACACAGATGCAGGGAAAACATCCAAGAAAGAGTTCAGGGTGACTCCAAAGCACAGTGGCAAGAATTCCTCCAAATTTCTCCTTTGACTTTGATTTTGAGGCCTGATTCTGATGTCACCGAGTCAGTACAGTCTTTTTCCTTCACTTTTCCATCTCAACTTCTCCTCTTTGAGAAGCTGAATGCTGCCATTTTTTGACTTGTCCCCAGAGCACCCTGCTCTTTTCAAAGGCATTTTATAAATTTAATGAAATAACCAGGATTCAAAAAAGCCGTTCTTCCCAGGTTTTTGGTTATGAGACAAGCTCCCCTTGAGGTTTGCCCCCTCTCTCAGCATGGCACCTCCCTCTCCTGAGGGAAAATCACTCCTACTGTCCCATCACCTGTGTTGTCTCCTCTTAAAAAACGTTAAGTGAACACAGAGGCAAGGCTCTGAGAAGGGGCCGGGGTCCTGGCAGGTCTGACGCTACATGGTCTCCTTTCTCAGTTTCTCTTTCTTCTCTCTTTTCTCTCTCTTCTCTCTCTTTCTCTTCCTTCCTTCCTCCCTCCCTCCTCCCTCCCTCTCTTCCTTCCCTCCCTCCCCCTCTCCTTCTCCCTCTCCCTCTCCCTTGTCTCCTTTATCCTTTCATATATATATATTTTTATGGTGCCCTGGACTGTTCACAAAACTTGCAACTTAGGCGGTGAAGAAATTACCCTGGAGCTTTGGGGGCTCCCCAGTGTTAACAAAGGGCCCTTGTCAGTGTGATGTGCAGTTTGGCGTTGATAAAATGCAGTCTACAGGGTTTGCAATAACACAGCTGTTGACCTTTAGCTGCTCAGGATTCTGAAATCCACCGAGGCTGGACAGTACCACCCCTCAGCCCTGCCCCCTCCCGAGAACTAGGTTATCCAGACTAGTTGAACCTCCCTATGCAGGGCCTCTGTCAAGGCAGATGAACGGATCTCACACAGTCCATGACTGAGAATCAGAGTGCAGCCAAGCCTCCTGGAAGATAAACCAGGAACTAGAAAGCTGCAGGGCCTGGAGCTCCTGGTCTGAGAGGGTCTTAGCTACACAGTCTCAACTCCGGTTTCGCTTCCTCTCACTTCCTGTGGGGCAGCTCCCTCCTTCTCAGCATCTCTCTTTCTCTCTGCACACCTGTTCTGTTCTCCTCCCTACTGGCCTGCCTCCTGTTTACTCATGGTTTCTGCTTCCCCATCACGCTTTCTTGCAGAGGGTCATAACTGGATGCCCAAACCCTTATTCCACAAGACTTCTCAGTTTCAGTGTTTAAACCCAACTGACAGCCTCCTTCTGTGTTCCTCAGTTCAAATCCCTCAGAGCTGGACAACACGGCAGTGGCCGTGCTGGCCCCACTAAACTTGACTGGTATGGGGGCCATTTGTGCTGTGGACTGGGATCTCTAACTGGAGACCATGTGTGGACCAGCTGGCTGGATGAAATATATATGGCGCTGCTAAAATCAGACAATGTGGTCTGTTTATATTGGGGCCATTCTATCTCAGGAAGATGAGGAAATAGAGAAGAGTGCATCAGACATAAGTGCAATTTAAAGTGTTTTGTGCATGATACCGAAATAACCAGTCTAAAAAGAAGGCTCCCGCAATTGAAGTAGAATTCTTAGAACCACTCACAGAGGAAGAAGGTAGGGGCTGCCCAAGATTGAACATTATTCCCAACTAGTTATAAACTCAGCAAAGATACAAGGACGGTCCGGTATTGAGAGAACTCTCAATATACTGACAATTTTGCTAATTAAGGCACCAAAAATAAGAGGGTCCCGGTTAGTTCCCAAGCTCTGCATGCTAAGTGATTTATTTTGTGAATCATCCAACTCAGCACGGTTAGCTTCCCCGTCACTTTTAAGGTGAATTTGGGTAATCCTCTTTGGTAGCTCCTGATAAAAATTAAAACCCTTCAAACAAAGCTCAAAAGAGGCCCCCTCATCGGCTTTGTCTAACTGCCTATCACAGCTTGTTTTCCCAGTGAGGGGCAGTGATAAGTTTGTACCCACATGTCGGTATGAGGACCACTGTGATGGACCCATGGTAAACCCAAGAAATGGCAGGCTGGGAGGAGGGCATAACCTCTACAGAGCCGGTAGCCTTCTGTCTAGGAATACACTAGCGTGACAGCTGGGCTGGAGTCTTCCACTTCTGCGTCCAGATCACTCTCCACCCTTCTGCATTCTCTCCATACCAATATGGAGAGTTGACCAATATGACCTCCATCAATGAGTCCCTCTCACCATCTGGGGTCTAGAGGGATTCAAGCCGGAGATCTGAGGGTGGAACATTTTTTTCCTCCTGGGTGCCTCTCTGGCAGTCAGGCTGAATTCCCCCACCAGAGAATTCAGGTCATGGCTCCTGCCAGCTGGTAATCTCCACTCGGCTACCCTCACCTGGTTTCACTAACTGCTCCATCTTCTTGCTTCTTCCAGCCTAGGGTGCTAAGAGCCACCTCCATCTCTATCCCTGGGAAATTCCCTATCTCTGTTTCCCATCACCCTGACCCTGCCTTTGTAAATAGCCTCTTTATGAAACTCGCTTCAAATTGCCCAATTTGGGTTTGTCATCTTTTTCCTGCTGGGACTGGGACTGATACAGAAGGCACGGGATGAGGCCTCTGGCTCCATGGGACCGTGCTCTCCAGCGGCAGAGCCCGCCACGCGGGATTCACTGTGTAAATGTTGGGGAAAGTCCTGCTGGAAATTTGTGGAGAGTACGTTTTTAGAGAATTGCCAAGTGCAGCAGCCCAAGAAGAAAAGGACACAGAGACTTTGGGCCAATATGTGGCGACTCTCTCATTAGCGCGAAATGAATTCCCTTCGCTTCGCCCCTGACCGTGGAGGGTCCCGTTCAGCAATAAAGACATATGCACTGTCATGTGAAAGGCACCTGCAAACACGAGGGGCAGGAGGAAAAGGCCTTGAGGAAGTCTTTACCGGTTTTCCTCAATGCATGTGTTTTATGGGGAAGCGTGAAACTCTCCCCAAAACAACAGATTAAAAAATGAGGGACCCTCGAGTCTCGCAATTCATTTGTTTCATCCTTTCAAGATGTGCTTGTGAAAGGGGTAAAATAAGTTGCAAGGATTCTGGTGTGAATAAACCTGAAAAATCTTGCCTCTTCTTGGAAAGTATTTTACATTTTCAAGTGTGTACCAACCTACACCTGCTACAAGGTGGAAAAAAATATCACTATCAAAGTAACCCACTCAGCTGTTAATATGAGGTGGTGATAATAGGGTGGTATATAGGATTACTGTATTTTATACATGATTGTTCTGTAAACCCACAACTTCTCTAATTAAAAAAAAACACTCAGGACTCAAGGTCATTTTGCCTAAAACGATCAATAAAACCAGGACTGCGTTAAAAAGTGCAGTCTACTTATAAATTTACTCATCTTTTGGTTTGTGACACAAGGAGGTGTCTAATATCCAAGACTTGCTGTGTACTTTAGGAAAACAGAAATGATAAATATTGGACTCTGGCACTGCGATCATATTGAGAAGCTGGTTATCTTTGAAACCTGCACGTGAATGATTGTGGTGGGTATGTCCTTTAAGAAAGTGCCCAGGTCACATCCCCAGTAAGCCTTCTCCGGCCTTTAAACTTGGTTTGGGATAAGCAGCCCTACACTGGGCTGCCTGGCCATCCTCCAGTTAGAACCCATGGTCACATGACCTTGAATTGTTCTGTTACCCTGAGTTCCTGAGCTCAGGGAGAGTCTCTTGTTTGTCCTGAAGGGAGCATGCCTGCCTAGCAGGTGGCATGTTATCAGAGACTGTCCAATAAATCTCTGTGGAAATAATCCTTGAAAAATAGCAGCATATCCAAATGCCAGTACTTTAAAATCTCTTCTGAAGATATCAGTGGATGGCAAATACATTTCAACATACTCTCCAACCCTGATCAATTGATGATGGCTTCCTGGAGAATCATATTAATGAGGATTGTGGAGCCACAGCCATGCTTAGGAGGAAAAGAGAATATTGATGAATTAATGATGTCTGCTATGCACTGGCAACTGGGGAACGATGAGGAGCAGGCCATGGATTTGCCATGCCAGTACTTCTCTATCCTCCGTCTGTGCAGGTCACTTACCTGAAACTCCAACAAGAATATCCACTAAAAGCCAATGAATGGTACAATCAGCACAGCCCCAACCTATTTAGAGTATTGTGGGCCTGGAGTCTAAAAACAGAAACCAGTTCACGTCCAAACCAATTGTTCTTCGTGCAGCACAGAAAGCCTATTAGGAATGTGCCTTCATAAGCTCTGAGTCAGACCGGTATCCTCCAGGTGACTTTCAAAACTGTAGGTGTGGAAGCACCTCTACCTATGGCTTCTTTGTAAAATTGATTAACTATTTTCAATAAGTTTTCCTATCAACCCCGGTTGAAAAGTGCAAGCGTGTTGCATATGTAAAAATATAAATGTTTGACTCATCTCGCCTGGGGAAATGCTGACTGAGCGAGGGATGTGCTCCTGTTTTGGTTAATGTCTCCCCGAGCCCCAGTTCATCTTGACATTTCCCCCATGTTCCCATGCCATCTTGAACAAGCTTGCGTTGGACCTCCTTCTGACGCCGGGGTGCCCCTCAAATCCACTCCTCAAGGAGAATCTGAGGTCAGCATGATGCATATTTGACTCCGAGCCATGACCTTTTGACACAGCCTCCACACTCCGCGGCCAGTCAAGATCTTTTTTCGTAGGATGGATCCTAGATGATTCGAACTGGAGAAGGCAGCCAGTTGGAATGTGGGCATCAGCTGCAATTTCTCCACTCCTGCTGGACTGGTCAGCGTGCTGACGTGAGGATCCAGATAAACCACCGGCACCAGCTCACAGTGGGGTCCAGGCCACTCCCGCTAACTAGTGACAGGGAGAGATCTAGCTGTGATGGGCAGTGATTAGTGGCACGGGGCTCTGACACTGCTACTAGCCCTGTGGTGTTGACAAGCCACATTGAGAAAATGCAACACAACACCCTCTGTGCTGGTGACACAGATTTACAGGCTGAACTGTTTCCTCTTCCCCGACATGTGCTGTGACTGAGTGACAGCACAGAGTGAAACCCCCATGAGCAAGAGGAAAGGGAAAATCGCTCCGGAGTTAAGACCTGGAAGAAGTCACGGCCCGATGCAGACTGGGAGGCAGCCTCTGCTGCCGGGCCTGCGGTTGTCCGCAGAGTCAGTTCTGAAACAGTCACAGAGTGACTCCTCGAAAAGTAAGGAGGGCAGAGCCCAGCTCCTGTTAAAGTCACAGGCAGGGGCAGGGTCACAGCGACACTTACAACTAGGCAAGGAGACTTTTTGCCCAAATATCAGCCCATATCCTCTTAAAATGGCAAATAAAATGCAACCCAGTACTGGAACCTTGATGAGCAAGCGTAAATCAGCAATTCTTCCCCTCCTCTCTCCACTCGACCCCTTCTGCCTCGTCTTTCTCCTTCCTGTAACATCCCCTGTACATGCTCGTTACCCACAATGCCGGGTAGTGATTGACAGACACCACAGTAGAAATCATGAAAGAGGACGAGGACAATCTGACCACTTCTTGTGGAGTGCCATTTAACAACATGAGGATTTGCATGACCTTTTTTTGTGGAAAGATTCCGAGGGTCAGCTTGGATGTGCCTAAACATATGAGAGAAAAATGTGGACTTATTTGGTAGAAGTATGTCAACTGACTCTGAAGAAAAGTTGATGCCAGGACGCTCTGCCAATGTGGGTCATCAGACAGGAAGCAGCCAACCATGGCACATGTGCCAATTCCAGCCCACTGCCTGTTTTGGTAAATGAAATATTATGGGCGCACACCCAAGCCAACTTATTTACATATTGTCTATGGCTGTTTTCGCCCTACAATGGCAGAGCTGAGTAATCACCACAGAGATCATATAGCTAAAAAAGCCAAAAAGATTTATTATCTGCACCATTACAGAAAAAAAAAAGTAGACTTACAGAAAATGCCGCTTAGGGTGAGGGAGACGAAGCTTCCAATTTACCTGTTAATGCTCCTAAGAAGCCCAAGCTCTGCCACATAGTGGCTTTTACCAAAGGCAAAGGTGGCACAAGGACATGTGCCAAGCGGTTATATACAGGACTCGTGGGAAACGGGACAAGGGGCAGCTCTCAGACAAGATGGAATGCTTCACCAGGCGAACGTTTCTGTATTAAAGGTAACTCTGGCTGCTCTAATGGATACATCCCAAAGCCTCTGAGGCTTAACACAACAGAAGATTATCTCTCACTCCCATTGTGTAATTGACCAAAGGGAGGTTTGCTCCATGCCATCGTTCTGGGATTCAGACTAGTTCCACCTGGGGCTCTTTTCAGTGCCTGGAACTCAGCCCCACAGTCTAACAGCAAGGGCATCTTGGAAATATAATCCAGTGGTGTGGACAGCAGAAAAAGGAAACAGGCTGGTGGACACTTAGCCACATGGCCCTTTCCAAGATCCTAACTGGGCCCATCCCTCCACACTCCCTTTCCATCCTATCACACATGGACTCTCCGATCAGAAAAGAAGGCACACATATGATACTTGCTCTCTCTTCGCTGACAGACACATAATGTGTTATCACTCCCAGGAAGAGATTCATCCTAAAAGCGGGGAGTGTTATGCTCAACTCAAGGAAAGGATGCCACGGAACGAAGAGCTCCTGCCTTCACCTTGCTTTCTCACCAGATTGCTTGGAAAACCAGGACAAGGCGCCTCCCCTCTTTGGCCTAGGTTTTCCTGTGTATGTAAGTGGAAATAGTTTGAGTCTCTCTGGAGTCTCTTTTAACTCTTTCTGATGCTGTGATTCTGGGAAGGAATTCCTAAGAGTGGAATTTGATGCTTCCCTCAGCCGGAGATACAGTTTAGGATGCCAGTCTTTGTGTCTTTCAACTCGTTGGCAAAAGCAAAGCACATAAGACTAAGGCTAAAGGGGACCCACACTAAGTACTCCACAAAGGAAAACAAAGGAATATATTACACAGCAGCCAACGGGAACTATAGCCCCAATTACTGCTTCTCAACTGACAAATGATTTTATAAGCAATCCACTCAGGGTAATTTTATTATTTCAAGCGCTGTTCCCAACATCGCCATGAAGAAATCAAACTTTCGTGAATGAATGTAGCCATCATAGAAGGGAGAAAGAGATGCTCAGGGGGGTATTCATTTGAGAAATAAAGGATATTTTCGAAGAGAATATTCCAGGAACCACTATTAATTAATGCAAACTTTTTGAGGGCTTACGGGATTCCAATGCACGTTTTCTCTGAACCAAATAAACATACATATTTGAGGAACCCAGCCTGAAATATTAACAGTCCTTCTGCACCAGAAATATTAGCACTCTCCTCCTTTTCTGCCTGCTTCTGTCAGGAAACCACAGAGCATACAACGGCAGCGCCTAGCTAACCATGTAATTGATAACTCCATACTCTCGTCACAGTGGGAATCTGTCAGTTAAAGTCTAAAGATACATACACACCACTCTGAAAATGAACTTACACAAGTCTGTCCGTGGACACAAAGAACCTGAATGCAGTCGACATTTTGCTACGTAATTGGTTGGGACCAGGTCCCCAAGCACGCGTGTACTTGGTGCTGGCACGCTGTACTGTGGCTCCTTTTGACAGACCTATTTAGTGAGGAGGAGGTATTTTTCCCCCAGATAATTGCTCAAAATCAGGCTTGCAAAGTCAAAGTGATTCAGACTTGCCTGTCTGTATTTTGCAAACACACAAGTTGGAAGGAATGCAAATGTACATTCCTTAGGGCAGATGCACCAAAGAGGCGTGTTTTTTTGTTTCATTCTTTATTTTTCCCCCTCCTCCTCTAAGAAAGAAGGAGGATTCTACATCTCACGGGTTTAGCCCATTTCTGGTGTGGCTTATTTGAGGCCAGAGACCACATAGAGCCTGTTTCGCCCAGGGTAGACCCAGGGCCCATCAGTGACGGATGTTGGATCTGGGTTCTGTCGCCAATAACCAGGCCCCTCAATGCCCTTGGAGCGTTTCTCCAACCCAGCAGGGGCTGCAGCGTCCAAATCTTCAGGAATCCGTGGGATATCTGAAGGAGCCATTGAACTTTTGGGGTGGCACCTGCAGAGGGGCAAGGACCTAGAAATCAGGCCGCCCTTGGTGTGATCCAGGGAAATGACTTCACTTCTCTGCTCTGCTCCTCATTTGTAACAAAAAAACAGCCAGATGCATCAACCTTGTGGGGCTGTCATGGGACTTAAATGATGCTTGGCAGGAAAATCGTCCTGAACGTGGTAGGTGCTGAATAGACATCTGACTGCTTTGCCCTGTTCCCTCTACTCTGATTTGAAGACCTCTGTTGGCATTTGTTTGTCTCTTGGTTTTTCTTGAATGTTCACATAGAGATCATAGTTGGGCGTGCGTTGACAAGCACAGGGAAATCATGGTGAGAGAGTAGTGTTGGGTGAGACCATTTGGGATGGCTAACTCAGCCTGGGGCATGCTGTAGATTTCATGGGCCAATTAACGTTAAGCCCAGCAGCATGTAGGTCTCCTTTAGGACACAATGGCTCAACACCAGGACAAACGAATCCACAGGATCACCTTTAATGAGGCTTTGAAGAGTCTTGAAAGTTCCCTGTATTACTTACAGAAATACCCCCATGACGAAGGAGCAAAAAGCTCCTTAGTGCAGATCAATACATACATCGAGAACCAAAAGGCGGGGCCAGGCTCAGGACATCATATAATGCGATCTCGACATTTCTGACGGCAAACAAAACTAAGAAAACATGATCCCTCAATGATCCCAAACCCACAGAATTACAGAAACATAATCTCTTAAAATTAGAGGTCTTCAAAATAACTCTATCCTACCATTCTTTATCAGATGTTGAAAATGCGCTCTCCCTGAAACACGTATTCAAAAGGCAACACAAGCAGTAGCTAAACCAGGAGTTCTGTCTCCTTGAGAGAACTGAGCTGAGTAAGTGGATCTGGGCACACCCTCAAAGTCAAAATTATAATCCTCACATGAAATGCCAGGACGCTATGGAAAATCAGTCGGAGTATTATTTCCACCTTCAAGATGCTCAAAAAGAAGGCTGTGAGACAGTGGCCCGTAAAGACGCTTTTTAAACGAATAATACGTGCATAAACTATTAGTATTTTAATTGAGGTCGGATTGTCATGCAGCCATTTTAATTAACTGCAGCACAATTAATTGTGAAAATTGAGGTTTGACTGTGACATTTTCCAGTACAAGTGTTATAGTGTAGACTCATGGACAGCCAAGAGAACAAAAGCACTGCCAGGGATAAAATTAGCAGCAAAAGCACTGTCCTGGCCCAAAATAAAGAAATGGAAATCGGGAAGGAAATGAGCCATCTTTGGTACATGCTGTGCCTTAGTTTTCCCATCTGTAAAATGGAGCCAATAGGACCTATTGCACCAGGCTGTTGGGAAGGATAAATAAACTAAATACTTGTAAACGTCAATTTTAACGATGATCCAGCATGGATTTGGGGTTGGAGTTTGGAACAGTGGCCACATGTTAATGGACTCCTTCATGCTACCTCCACTGGTGACATCCTTTGGGTGAAGAGGAGGTCGCCATGGCAGTGGTCTTGTTGAGACACTGAGCCCTACTTCCCATGCCAAGAAACAAAGGCGGGAGCCTTGGACCACCACATACAGGCACAGGTCCCTTTTGGGGCGCAGGCACGACTGCGCATGCCCTGCGAGTTGAGAACCATTCACGGTCTTAGAAATGCTTAAGAAACGTGCCCCCCTTCTGCCTCACTGGTGGCTGTTCTCATTTGACACACCTTTTCTGGCAGGGGTGGACAGTGTCTTTGTGAATCCCTTTCAGGAACCTCAGCCAGACCCAACTGCAGCTGATTCCGGGTGCAGGGGACCTCCAACCCACCCCGATACCAATCCTAAGCAAAACACAGCGGGGTGGGAGACCCATCCTCAGCAAAGTGATGGCAGGCTTCCAGATCTGAGCAACTCAAGGAAGGAGCCTATCACATCACCACGGAGAGGCTCGGTTAACTCGAGGCGGGAATGCTCTTTACCTGGCTGATCTGGATGACATGGCAGTGGTACTAGTAGTAGCAGTAGTTTTTACTTGGAGCCAAACCAATTCCTCATATGTTACAAGAGAAAAAAAAGACTGGAAAGAAATAGGCTAAAATGCAGGGGTTATCTCCTGGTGGTGGGCCTATGGATGGCTTACCTTACCGCTACGTGCTTTCTGCTTTGTCTTTTTCTAATTTTCTATGATGACATGAATTCTTTCTGTAACTGGGGGAATAAAACCACAATGCGTGCAGCAAGAACCAAAATGAGCCCTAAGTGGCATTCTAGAGAGAGAGACATGCTTGCTGTAGGAGAAAAGGGGAGATTCTGAGTAGGCAGGGCCAAGGCCACAAAGGGGACCAGATGCTAATGACGGGGGATGCAGCTCAGTGGATTCTGAACTCATCATGCTGCTCGAAGATGTGGCACAGACAGGAAGTACGAAGAAGGACCAACGGTACCGTGCTTTCCTTGCTCAGATGTTTGTCTGCTGCTTCCCAGAAAGAACTCTTCTGGAGAGGAGCTGGGGGGAGAGGATTCGATACAAACGTGTTTGAGGGTCTGCTGGGACAGGCACAGACCAGCAGGACCCCTCTGAGATCCCGAGGCCTGTGCTGAGGTCCTCTTCCATTCTCTTGGAATTTCCTTTTCTCCGAGCAGTTACCTTCTGCAGTGGGGTTCAATTGTGTCCCCCCAAAAGATATTGAAGCCCTAACTCTTGTCACCTGTAAACGTGAACTATTTTGGAAATAGCATCATTGCAGATTTAATAACATTAAGGTAAAGTCATACTGGCTGAGGTGGACCCTGATCCAATGAGTGGTGTTCGTACAAGAAGGCCATGTGGAGACACAAGGACAGACAGACACCAGGGAGAAAGCCGCACAGACACAGGAGCTGTGCATCTGCGGGACAAGGAACACCAAAGATTTCCAGAAGCCACCAGAAGCTAGGAGAAAGACGAAGAACCGATTCTTCCTCAGATCGTGCAGAAGGAAACTTGATCTTGGACTTCTGGCCTCCAGAGCTGTGACAGGATACGTTTCTGTTGTTGTAAGCCCCCTGGCCTGTGGGGACTTGCTACCAAGGCCCAACTCAGCTTCCGTGTTTCTCCTTCTATTCCCTCGCCCCTACCATTTTGGTTTATATAAAAATTTTTATATTAAGCCCTTCAGAGAAAAGAGAATAAAGAAATTCCCCAAAGTAAGGACACAGGGGGAGGTGGTCTGGGGTGGTTTCCAGAAGGAGGGGGGAAAGAAAGTAAGGGACGGACGTGTTTGGCTGATCACCTCACGGTTTCTGGCTTTTGCTTTGTTTGGGGGCCAGGACAGAAACCGGACCACGCCAGGAGCGTCTGTGGTCTCAACTCTTTATGGGAAAGAATTCAGAGGCACTGAGGGGTTCTGGGAGGACTTCCGGTTACCCAGGAGGCGGCCATTTCGGTTCAAGGGCCCCTGCACCCTTTCTGCCAAATGTCCTCTTCCTCTTCCCTCCCCCTCTGAGAGAGCGCCCGTCCTCTGCAGCGCTCCTGTCTGAGTAAGTCTTGCCGAAAGGGGTGATTCAAAACAAACTCTTGATTCAAAGATTTAGAGGGTACCAGAGTTACCAGCGATGAGGGGAAGGAGGAGGATAAAACAGCTCTGAGGAAACTGCCTGGGGGCAGCAAACAAGTTGAGTGAGCCTCTGTGGAAACCTGACTGTTCCTGATCAGAGGACGCTTCCCGGATGAGTTTATGGGCTGGATTTAAAATAAAAATAAAGAAGGGTGTTGACTCTTCCAGTTACCTCCTTTTGGGTGGACCTAAGAAAACTTACCAGGGCGTGGGGGGACACACCGGGTGTGTGAACCCTCTGCCCTCTGTTCTGACACCTGAACCAGGCACTAAAGGGACGCCACAGGCGGCACGGTGGCCGCAGTGAAGAGACCCAGTGGGGCAGAGAAGTCCCGTCCCCATGCCCTCGAGTGTCCCAGGCATCGTCCCCTTGTGCTGTTTTACTTCAGCCCACCTGCGGCCCGGAGGCGGCTTTCTCGGCTCCCTTTGCGTGGGGAGGCCGTGAAGGCCTGGGGGCGCCCGCGGTGCTGCTGGCAAGTGGGGGCCCCGTGATGGGAACGGAGGGGGCCCCGGGACGGCGCGGCGCCTGCTCCTCCCGCCGCAGCGCGCCTCTCGGGCTCTGCCCCGTGGGTCCGTCCTTCAGAAATGACTCGCTCACTCGGGCTGCCGCGCCGCTCCATCGCGTGCCGCTCGGCTCTCCGGGCCCGGGCCCACGCGTGCCACGTGCTCCGGATCTGAGGCTCCGACCTCGGCCCTGCGTGCTGAGGGTGTGTGAAGAGCCGGGTCCCGAAGCAACAGCAGCTCGCCGCGTCTCATTTCAAAACTACTCACCGATGAAGAACGGAAAGCAGTAGGTGTGCTCCCCAAGAGGCTGGCTAGAAGTGTGCAAGGAGCTCTGCAAGGAGCGAAGCCCTGCATCTTGCATGTGCTCATTCACTCTTTCAACAAATAATGGTCGTGGACCTACGCTGTGCCCAGAACTGTGCGGGGTGTACAAGGAGGGACAGGGGAGGCAAGCCTTGAAGGGCACATACAGACGGAGTAACAGCCCTCAACATGGCTGCACCCCTGGGGGGCACTGGCCACATGAACCATTGAGAGGAGGTGGCATCTCCATGGAGGCTTTACAAAGGAGCCAAGTGCTGGTCATTGGGGGGGGCGGGGGCATTTCATGGTGGGAGGGGCAACCCATGGTTGCTGATAAAACTGGATAAGGTTTGGTCTTGGGAGTGAAGACCTTCTTCCCTTCTGCTTTCCACATGGTGCCAGATCTGTCCTTCCTTAAAAATTGAATATATTGCTGCGTTCCCTGGCTCAAAAGCCTCCACAGGCTCCATGCTGCCCATGGAAAGAGGCTTTCTCTAGGCTCTGGGTACTCAACAGAGCAAGAATGCCTCCAAGGCGGGTAAAAATTAGTTCTTGGGGAGGGAGCTGAAAAAACTCTTACTCTCCAAACGAAAAAAGCACAGATATACACACAGTACATAAGCAGACAGGCAGTGCAGCTGTGTATTAAAGTTCCATGGGTGGGAGCGATTGGGAAAAGCAGGGTCTAAAAAGGTTCCTCGGTGTGGGGGCAGCAATAATGAAATAAAGGGTTGAGAGTTACTCTAGGCCAGGGTGGTGACAACCAAAAATGCCTCCAGACATGGCCACATGTCCTCTAGGGGGCAAAATTAGCCCCGGGTGAGAACTCCTGGATGAGATGAGGTCATTTCTATAAGTGCTCATTAAATGGCAATGCCATTATAAAGTTTAGCAGCAATGTTGGATTATTGGGGTGGGGTGGGGCAAAGGCGTTTGCCGGTAGCAATAGATTCTGAGGGAAACAAGGAAGTCTGGAGCTAAAAGCAAAAGGAGGGACCCAGCAGTGCCGACATTCCAGGTCTTTTCGATTTTGATGAAGGTCTCATCAAGAAAGAGAGGGGTTTGGGGAACTGCGCGGGCAAGCCTGGAAACGTCCAGCTCTCTGGATGTCCAGGAGGTCTCGGGAAATCCATGACTGCTGGTGGAATCTAACTTGCAGCTGCTGCATTTCAAGGTCGCGCTGGGCCCCCGGTGGACAGGAAGCCGGGGTTATACAGTATCTGTTCCGCAACCCGGGTGCGGGCCTTTGGAGGTTACACCCTAAACATCCCATTCCGAAGAAGGGTGGAGAGTTGGGGGACCCAGCACCAGACCGGAGTGTAGTCTTGGGGTTTGGCCAAGTGGTAACTCTGCCAAGGAGAAGGCATTAGCTACCCACAGAAATAAGCTCTGCTCTTCTTGAGCTGAGTGATTTCCATTCAACAACATTTTCAATGAGTCAGTAATACTCGGCTTTGGGTAAAACAAAGACAAAATGGGAAACAATTCTTTGTGTCTCACATGGCGAAACTTACAGACAGATATAGATAAAGATATGGTTTATTTTGATTGACAGTTTTAACCAAGACCGGTTCATCACACCATCACTGGGCCTGGTTCCAGAAAATGAAGCCACGTCTCGCTGTGGAACTTGAGGTTAAAATGAGCTCCTACTTTACCAAGACTCTCTGGAAAACATGTGCAGCAAGAGGCATGTGTTAGGGGAGAACCCACATGCTATTCAATTAAGATGTTTATTGATGTGACACATAAAACTCTCCTATTTTATTATCTGGACTGTAAGGCGGTTATTCATTTAACTACTTTGCTTCTGTGCTGCGAGTTCATAAGAGACACGTTTTGTTTTGTTTTTTTCTCCCTATAACACAAATCCAAATGTATGGTCTTTTCCTTCAGAAAGTATTAACTTGTTTGTGGTTTCCTAACATTGTTTGATTTGTGAAATAAAACTGTGCTTTCAGGGGCAGATGGGGGGAGAGTGCCTTCTACTTTTTGAATGCAAGATTTTTTTAGAAAGGTGACACATTTTTAGAAAATAATTTTAAGCATTCAATATCAGTACTGTGTATGTTTTATCTTGTCGGGGAAAAGAAAGCAAACTAATGATAAAATTGTCTTGAAAAACAATCCTAAGATTGGTAATGTTAAATGAAACAAGTAGGCAGAAGGAAAAAACAAAATTCTAAGCTTGCATGTATTTCCCTAGTTGGAGATAGAAATTTCCCAATCCTGTTTATGGAGGGAAGTGGGGGGCCTCAGTTCACAAGCCCTGGTTGTCCTTGCTCCCACTTCTTGTCCCTGCTCCCATATCTACAGAGGAACTTGTGTTGCTAAAGACACCAAGAAAAACTTTCATTTATTTTTTCCTCAGGGACAGATTTCTCAAACCAAAGTCAGGATCCAAGCTTTCTTTTGCTAAGATAGTGCCTTGGAAAGCAAAGCAAAGCAAAGCACTGATTGGATTCAGGAGAACCAGACAGAAAAACTCTCAAAGAAATTTTTTTTAGAAAAAAAGAGGGGATAACTGTTGTTTCTCAATCATCAGACATATTGCTACAGATGTTTTAAGAAATTGACAGACACTTGAAAAACATACTGAAGTTCACTCTTGGTTAGTTAATTATTTAGTAGCTCTGTTTTCTGCAGTCAAAAAAAAATAGACTTTTCTAGAAGAGCTCTATTTTTCTTCCCTTTATCACCTCCTCAGTCTACCCAGCTGCTTCCACCAGGGAACATAAGTGCCCAAATGCCAAGATCACAGCCCGACTTTTGCAAAGCGGCTTAATTACTCATTACGAGATTCCATCAACACAAGCTCCGGTCTGTGGTTTTGTAATAAGGGTCGTTATCTTTCCTTGGATTTTCATTCCTTCATAAAGGGGGATGTGGCAGCGATTTCCGCAACCCCACTTTATAGGGGAAGGGAATGAGAGGATTGTAATGCATGAATTTGATGTCATTAACAATGCTGACAGCTGTTTAATCCCAGTGGAAACAACAGCTGAGTCCCAACTGCAGGAAAAATAATTAACTCTTCAGTGCGTTCCATGGAAGGGCTCGTATAAATCAATTACGGGTCTCACGCCTTACCTGCAGTTTTTGTCAATTACTCAGCCATTCGGTCAGGAGGCTCTGGTGCTAATACAATGACAAGAGACCCTTACAGGCTAGCAGACTCGCTAAGTTCAGAGAACAGATTTATTAAATGGGTCTGTTCTAAGTTTGCCATTAATTAAAATTAAGAACCATTTTTTATGTTTCCACTGAATCACTGAGCATAATGAACTAGAGTAAAAGGAAATAATAAAGTGGGAGCCTCGGGTGACCTGGTGTCAGGGAGGAGAAGGTGGCTGAGCTGAAAGGGAAAGAAAAATAGGCTCTGCAGCCGAAACAGAAACAGGGTGGGATGTACAGCACCCATGCTACTTTCTGACATTCACCATTTAATTTAAATGGAACATGAGACACCTGCCGATGACGGTAAATTTGCTACTTTTTCATCCTCTCCTCCCCCGGAGGGAGATTATCAGCAAGACTCTTCTATGCTTTGGGTTCTTTTTTTTTTTTTTTCTTAGTTCTGCCTGATATCCTTCCGGTGGCTATTTCTACTGCTTTTAATTTGTAAAATATTATAGATGATAAATAATGTCTGATTAAGATCCTGCTTTGAAATACGTGGCGCTCAGTTAACAGCTCCCATCTAATAAAGCACGACTGGATCCTTTCCATTCATTTCTAATGCGAGACTCTGAGCAGATGTCTTAAGTATGCAATGTTACAAACAGCAACAGTACATGAATTTAAATTTGGCTCTTTGTCTAAACGTCCCTCGGAGCATGGCAGCTGATGTCCGGGGAGCCCCGTTTCATCTGGAAACGACACGGCTCTGCCACCTACCCCCATCCTGCTCTCCCCTGGTACTCGGTGGACAACGTGCTCTCTCTCAAGAGGTTTGAGGCTGCTGGATGTAAGGGGAGACCTTGCCTTTGATCGGATTTTGTTAGAGTGATGGGTATGGGAGAAGGTTCTCCCATAAACAACAAATGGACAAACCCCGATGCCGACCTGGGAAGAAGTGCAAAGTTCCAAGTGCATGTTGGATGCTTCTGAGAGATCTTTGAAAGTCTGCAATGTCCAAAGTATTATCCCCATTTTACGAATGAGGAAACTGAGTCTGGAGAAGGGAAATGACTTATCTTCTCTGGTTAATATTCTACCTAAACTGAACACATACATGTAAAATCCTCAGCTAGGGTCTGAAACCAGCATAATAAGACAGGATATCAAAGAATAGTTTAAAAGTCGAATTTGAAGGGGGAAAAATCCTAGGGGGTACAGCGGTGATGGTAACTATAGTTCTGCTCACTCAGCATGCTTTTCCTTCCCATTTCTTCTGTTCTTCTGGGAAACACCCTTTACTCCATTTGATCCTGAGCGCCTAGTAAGCTCCCTCTTATTTTTCTGGAATTGGTAGACACATGGCTTCGGCTAGCTAATTGAACAGCCCATCTCTTGACCAGTGATTGTTTCAAAGATAAGCACGTGACCCAGACTGGGACAGAATCTTCCCTGGGGTCCATATATTCTGGGTGAGAGAGTGAAAAGGTCTCTTTCTGCTGTTACTAATAGCATATGAGGATGGAAATCTGCTTCTTCTAGAAGCCATCCTTTCCATCAGGTAGAGAAAACCTGCTGCAGAATTAAAGAATTAAGCCAAGCAGAGACCACCATCATCAAAAGATGGAAAGAGACAAACAATCTGATTAAATGTTTGAGCTCCTGGATCTAGCCATGCCTGAAAATGCACTCCAAGACTTCCTAGTTACATGCACCAATATGCTCCCTTTTATGATAGGCTAGGTTTAGTTGCAACCAATAATTATGACTGTTGGGGGAGGGCACAGCAAACTTTGCTCCATGAAAGTTCTGGACATAGCATACACTGTCTTTCTAAATTGTGGTTTCAAATTAACTCCCAGCAACTTCCTCACAATTCTGGAATCACACTGTGTTGCTTCTCAGGCCTGTGGCCTTCTTTATGCTGTTCCTATGGCCTGGAATGTCTTTCGCTTCTTCCCCGCTGGAAGAATTTCTACACATCACTCAAAACCCAGCTCAAATGTTGCCTCTTAGGTAAACCCTTCGCTAATTTCATTGGATAAATAACAGTGAGAGATAAATAACAATAAACAGTGAGAGAGAGTCCTATCTTATTCATTATTATGTTTTCAACAATAAGTAACATACTGGGCTTGAGGCCGTTGTAACTGATGTTATTCAAAAATAAATCACAGTGGACAGGAGACCCTGCCTTCAAATAGTTTACACTGTCGTGGGGAAGACAGAGAACGAAAGAAAACGATAACAGTGCAGGGATAAATCCAATTATATACTTGAGAGTCAACCCAGGGATGTGGCTATCAAAAGAGCTAGTGACCTCTTAGGAGGCATTAACAGAAGTAGGAGGCTACTGTGGTGGGACAGGCCTGCTCCACCGCGCACTGCTCAGTCAGGCCACACTTGGGGGACATGAGCATCAGACTTGTTGAGTTACAACATGCCTTTCCTACTAGGTTTTTAACAGCTTTATTGAGAGATAATTCATATACCATACAATCCATCATCTAGAGTGTACAATTCAATGGCTTATGGTATGTTCACAGAGTTGCGCAACCATCACCACAATCAATTTTAGAACATTTTCATTATGCCAAACAAAACCCTACTCTCCTTAACCATCACCCTCGAATCTCTCCCTTCCCCTCTAAGCCCTAGGCAACCCCTAATTTACTTTATGTCTCTATAGATTTTCCTATCTGGGACATTTCATATAAATGAAATCAAACACCATGTGGTCCTTTGTGACTGGCTTCTTTTACTTAGCATAATGTTTACAACCTATTTTTTTATATTAGAGCAGCAGGAAATCCCCCCTTTTTTTGTGAACAGTATCTTAGGTAAAATACGGAATAAATAAGAGCGGACTGTTTCTGGCCACATGAGCAAAGGGGGCGTCCCGAGCTTTACTTCCCTGCCTTGGTCCCTTGAAGAACCTATGGCGCATGCTAGGGTGTGAAATGGTATTTGATACCTAAGTCCAAAAAGAGAGAACAGCCCAAAGGGAGCCCTTTCACCACTGCTTCAACCTTTTTTCTGCTCCACCAGGTTCCTTCCCTCCCACAATTATGTGCCAGGTCTTCACTGAACAAAATAATAACGCCAGGGCTACGAGGGTCAGCTGGTCAGGTAAGCCATCCCGAAATACAGAGTTCTATTTTGTTGCACTTTTGAGAGCAGAAGGCCATGCTATTTCAATTTTTTTTCCCTTTAATTTTAAGAAAGTGCCTTCTCCATGAAGGAGTATTCTGTGACAAACATTCCAAGTCTCTTCTTATGGTAATACTGCACTTTGCAAATGGCTCGGATCCAATCCAATTGAATGTAATAAAATGAAACAATCTGTGCTATCTCCAATAGCTTTAATCTTTACCACGCTAATGATTCCTAAAACCAATGAGCATGGTTTACAAAAAAGGGGAAAAAAAAAAGGCAAAAGAAGAAGAAGAAAGAAAAGACACATTTTGCCTCTTCTCTCATCACCCTTCTTGGCAGCTGGGACTCATGCTTATTACACTACCCTGAGCCTCTCAACAGGGTCCTTGGGAAAAACCTGCCCCAATGCTTTGAGGCCAAAGTTTACATGTGAAACAAACTTGTAACAGTCCTCGTAATGTCCCTCTACTCCTGATGGGGAACAATGAAGCATAATTGCATCCATAATTAAGATTGCCGCACCATTTTGTGAGGTTGGAGAGAACTCCGTGGAGAAATGTTTGGCCATCACCAGGGCCTGGGCTTTCTGGATCCCCGACAATTAGCAATGCCAGTTTCCAATGCCAAGCAGAAAGCCCAGGGCTCACCACCCATGGCTCCTGCCTTAGGCTTGGCGGTCATCTTATAGGGCCATTCTGGGTAGGACTGTAGAGTAGGGCTTCTGGTTAGTCTTGAAATATCTCATTCATTCGTTCATCTCCTATAGACCAAGCCCTCTGCTAGGAGTTTGAAACAAGGGGATGAGTAAGATCCATTCCTTGTTCTTAAAGAACTCTGAGGAGAGGGCCATTAAAAAGACCCCTGCACAAGTATTGAGCAGACCGTGGGGTAAGTGCTAATTGAGAAGTGAGAAGGCAGGACTGTGAGGGGTGAGGAAAGTTCCCTCTTCCATCTCCTGCTGCTGCCATCAGGCCGACGTTTGAGAACCAGCTCCCACCCTCTCCCCACCTGCCTCTCCAGCTCGTACAATCTCCCCAAGCTGGAACTCTGCACCTTCGTCTGAGGCGGTCAGCCCCTGAGTCCCTTTCCAGAATTGTTGGCCTCTGTGGGGAATTCCTGTCCATTCCAAACCTCACCCTCACCAGGCCCTCACATGCCAAAGCTGCAGTCTTGTGTGGCTCACTCTCGGCTTGGCTGACCCCTGTGGTTCCTGTTCATCTGCCTTCCCAGGCCTAGGTGGGCAGGAATGGGGTTAATTCATCCACTTGAAACATAATTTATACCACGAGTTTGCCTCTTCTCTTCCAGATACCTCTCCGTTTCGATGGGCTGCTTAGAGGGCGAGGTTAAGGTTCAGGAAAACAGCCTTCAATCCTTACCAGGTACTGAGGGACTTGTGGGTCTCTTTGCAGAAAGTTCTACAAGGGGAAAACTGAAACAATGGATCAAAGGAAGTCTTTGGATGGCAAGTGTATTCCACAGATTCTTCCTTTATTATTATTATTAATAAAAATAAAAGGGGGAAGAAGATTTGGCTCAACAAACAGAGCATCCATCTACCACATGGGAGGTCAAGTGTTCAAACTCCAGGCATCCTTGACCCCTGTGGAGCTGGCCCAGCGCAGTGCTGATGCGCACAAGGAGTGCTGTGCCACGCAGGGGTGTCCCCCGCATAGGAGAGTCCCACCTGCAAGGAGTGCACACGTAAGGAGAGCCGCCCAGCATGAAAGAAAGTGCAGCCTGCCCAGGGTGGCCCCGCACACACAGAGCTGACGCAGCAAGATGACGCAACAAAAAGAGACACAGATTCCCGGTGCCGCTGACAAGAATTCACGTGGACACAGACGGACACACAGCAAATGGACACAGAGAGCTGACAACTGGGGGGTTAGGGGGGGTGGGGAAGGAGAAAAATAAAATAAAATAAAATAAAATAAAATAAAATAAAATAAAATAAAATAAAAGTAATACTTACCAGGACCTTATTACCTGCTAATGGGTAATACTTATCAGACCCTTACTGCCTACTAACAGGTAATACTAACTAAGCTCCTGCTACCTGCCGGGCTCATTCTATGGGCCTTATATTAACTCATTCAATATTTACAAAAACCCTATGAAGTAGGCATTGTTATTTTTCCCTTTTCACAGATTTGGAAACCAAAGCATGGAGCAGGAAAGTCATTTTCCCAAAGCAGGGTAAATAAATAATATTTGAACCCAGGTCACCATTTTCAATGACACTAACATGTTTGGGAAACAACTGTGCGGTATATTTAAGCCTCTAAAAAAGTATACACTCTGACCCAGTGATTCTACTTCTGGAAATCTACTCTTAGGAAATAATCTAATATTATATGGTACATTTATTAGTCTAAAATACTCACATGTTACGTTTTAGCCTTACTTATAATGAGGAATCTCTGGAAGCAATCTAAATTTCCAATATTAGGGGAAGGGTTAAGTAAACCATAGTAATAGCCACTAAATGGAATTTATAGCCATCATTAAAAATGATATTCATGGAGAGTCAATAATATTGTGGAACTGTGTTACGTTAAATACAAAAGCAGGACTGGGACTTGTATGATCACAGAAATGTTTAGATGCCGGGGTGAGGGGTATGCAATGAAAGGGAAGAAGCAACATTTTCCATTTGATTCCACCTGAAGCTGCTATACAGAAACTATTTCAGATCTGCCTAACTGGTCTCCCTCTTCTGGGCAGGTCTGTTACCTCCTCTTTACACACAGTACCTTTCGCAGTGCCTTGAGGAAATTCGGGCTGGTACTTTTTTTCTGAGATATTTCATGTGGAAAAGTAAATTGTATCAGTGGGTTTAATATCTCAGTTGAATAGGTAAAGCTAGGCTCTTCAGCTCATAGAAAAGAAACCAAGCAAAAAAGCTTTGAATCTTCAAGACCAGCTCACACGCAGGGTATCCTGAGTTGATGAGGCACACAGATATCACCTGGAGATAACTTTTTCATACTTGTTCTCAGGCTCAAAACCAAATTACAGCATCTTCCTCCTCCAGCTCTACTTTAGAGCAAATTGAGTCCAAATTAGATCACCCATTTCATCCAATTGTATAAACCACAGCAAAACGGTTTGGGAAAATCTAATAGTCTTAATCTGAGAACTGCTCCTGTGCTCACAAAGGAATCAAACAAATAATCAATAAGCCTCTAGATATTATAACATCACTGAGTGAAGAGCTAGAGAAGAGCAGAGTTTGTGTTTACCGAAGGAGCTGCTTAAATGGGGTCAGATCACAAATCAGCAAGGACAAAGCAAACAAACAAGAACAACAAGAACAACAAAAAACGGGCCTAGCATAGTTTGTTTCGTGGACTTTAACAGTTCCAGAATCTTCTAGTGGAAAGCTTTAGATTGTGAATCTGAATGAGGCAAGTACTTTGCTAGGCATTTAAAAATCCCATGCAGTCATCTATAATCTCTCGGTGGAGTCATTATTGTTATCCCCACTGTACTGATGGCTAACACGGAGCCTTAGAGAGCTTAGTGCACTTGCTCAAAGTCACACAGTGAACGGTCCCTCAGTAAAGGCAGAGATGGAAATTGAAATCAAGTCTTTTGACTCAAATTCAAATGACGAGCATACTGGCAACTGGCTTTCGAGTCAGTCACAATCTAGGATTGATTTGCTTTCTTCGTAGTTCGGCAAGTCAGTAGAATCTTTAAGGCTCGATTTCCACATCTTAGAATGGAAGTAACAACATGCACATCTATGTCAAATGCTTAGTGCAATGTCTGGTACAAAGTCCATACTCAATAAATGTTGGCTCTTAATAGCTTTATCATTACATCACTCTAATTATTTTTTTTTTTTAAAAGCAACCCTCCCAACAAAAGAACCATAAGCAAATATTGAACTCTAGTTCAATAATGCAATAATGATATGCCTGTTGAGTGAAGTGACTGATGCCTGCAACTTTCTTTGAAATGAATCAAAAAGTAAGATGGGTTGACGGGTGGACAGAGGGATGGATCAGTGGGTTGAGAACAAGTAGAGTAAATGTTAACTGTAGAATCTAGGTGGTGTGTATAAGGGGGCTTACTGCACAACTTTGTCAACTTTTCTGTATGTTTAAAATTTTTCATAATTAAATGATGTGGAAAATATCATACTAATAGCAATAAAGAAGAACAGAATACTACAGATGAATCCCACACATATAATGATGAATAAAATGGCCAGACACAAAAAAGTGTGTACTATATGATTTCATGGATATGAAGTTCAAGAATAGAAAACTCTGATGACAGAAATGAGAATAGTGGCTACCTCTTGATAGTGGTTGGGGTTATTGATTTGAAAGAGGTATAGTGGGCCTTCTAGGAGTACTGGAAATGTTCTATATCTTGATTTGGGTTTGTCTGCATGTGTATATAATAAGTAAAAACTCATTGAATGTATATTATTTGTGCACCTAACTGTATGTATGATATATCCCAAGTTAGAGTCCATTAAACAGCTCACATTTCCTGAATGCCCCCCACCCCACCCCATGCCAGGCATTCTTTCTAGCACTTTCTGATGCATTCACTTGCAAAACCATTTCAGAGAGGTGTCTGGCAGAATACATGGTTTAAATCTTTAAATACAATGTGAAATGATCCCATATTCTCAGAAAATGACTGTCTTCTCTAAGAGTAAATCTAGTCCACCAGGAAATCACGGAAGTATGAAATTCTTCAGCTACCTGGTAGCCATGTCCAGCAACCTTGGGCCCTCCCTCCTGCCTTCACAGTTGTATTCCTCCCATAAAAGAATGGATAGCTTACTGAGCCTAGAACTCTGCACCCCGATGTGAGATTCAGCCATCAGGAAAGAGGAAAGAGAGGTCACCTCCAAGTCATACCACATCCTACCACACGAATGTCCTTGTCAAAGTCTAGACACTCTGTCTCTCCTCTGCAAGACATTCTCATTTAGAAGACAAAGCTCCATTATGTTCAACCCAAGATCTGCCCTTTCCAAAGCTCCCTACAACCTACCTACCAGATCACAGCCAGAAGGCATAGCTAGGTTTGTTTGGGGGTATCCTGGAAGGAGGTCCTGATGGGAGAGAGGAAAAGTGCTGAAATAGAAAAAATACTCTACTACTAATAAAGTGGCAATGGAAACCTAGTCACCAGGTTTACTTCCACCTCCTGCCAAATTGCCTTTGGGGTGAATAGGAAAGCAGCACCTCCTAGATCCAGGCAACATGGAACCCCAGGACAATTTCTGCAAAATCAACTAACTGGAAAATGTGGTAGGAATAAAGATGAATTAGCATCCAGGATGTCAGGACTACCTACACCATGAGCACCTGGGACACTGGTTTTAAAAAAAAAAAAGCAGATCCTCAAGTCCCTCTCCAGACTTACTAATAAGAATCTCTGGAAGAGACACCACAGAATAGGCTTATTTTAACAAGCTCAGACTGGACTAAAGTCTGAGGGTCAAGCCTTCTTTGTAAAGAGCCCATTAAGGTGAATATCCGTCTTTTTCATGTATCCCTTTTCCTGCCCATCCAACTGTCCAACCATGCTTTCTTCTATCATCCATCCAACCATCCAACCCTAAATTTGTGCCAAGCTATAGACTAGGCACTGCACTTCTTTGAAAGTCCAAGACAAATTTTTTTTACAACAACTAGATTTACAGATAACCATCCTAACTTAGTGACAGTCAATTACAAAACCTATAGTGGTAAATTTCCCCATCTTCAATTTTCAGACGTCACTATCACTGCATGTAGGATTGCCTGGATTTTAGGAGATTATGATCAGGAGCATAAACAGTGAATGCTTGCCTTGAGTCTCTTTTGCTAGGAAACTTGTACCTTTAGTGGAGAACATTTGATTCTCACGGGACTGTGGGTCAGTGAGTGCCGATCTATGGAGACGATTACTTTCTGAGATGTCAAATTACAAGTGAGTAATGTCTTTCCCCCAAAGAACTCTGTAGAGAATACACCACAGATCCCTGTGTTTCCAGGAAGGTAAGGGGATTTGGGTATCAAAGCAATCCCCATAGATTCTATAGTTTGCTACCTTAAACATAAGTCTTCAAAAGAGCTGTGCATGTATCACAGATATGACAACCAAGGCAGAGGTCAATAAAAGATGATGCTGGCTTAACAAGAAAAAATTAAATTAAATTAAAATAAATAGAAAAAACTCCCCAAGCCACATACACTTTTTTGGATGAACTGCTCTACACTTCTCTCGTGGAGTCATACAACACAATGGCTGACGGCACAGAGAATTATTATGAGATTTATGCTGCATTGCCTTTCCTTATTTAGCACTCCATCCCTTCCAGACTGTAAGGTACTTGAAGGCAGAGACCAACTCTTTCTTTCTTACCATTGGATCCCTACTGTGCCTGACAGCCTATCTCGCTCGATAAATATCTGCTAAATCGTGGATATATTTCCTTCCATGGTAAGACTATGACAAAATGAGACAATTGGCCCATGGTAAGACTATGACAAAATGAGACAACTGGTCCAATCTCCAATGGCTTTAATTTAAAGTAAGTGAATGATGACCATTGGGTGACAGTCTCTTCCTCATACCAAAATGGATGACTCTCTGATTTAAGTATTGAGGTTGTTAAGAACAAGTCCCCGATAGTGGAAGAACAGATAACATCAGCCAGTCACTCAGGGGCAACAGACACTGTTGCTTTGGAATGTGCCAAAAGTCAAGCATTACATTAGAAGATATAAACTATGGTCCTATTGTTTTCTGCCTTTCTTATCTGAAGGCACAGGTGTCTTTGACCATGATTCATGGTTATTTTTAGGGTCAATCACTACCAAGTCAAGTATTAGTAATTCTCTCTACCAGAATATGAGTGGTTGGAATTAGTCTTGCCACCCAAATTGAGTTTGCTGCATGGTTCATAACATACCACTTCCCCTCACTTCCATGACATCTGGTTTAACCTATGGCCACTTAAACCCATGTACCATATACCCACTAACTGATACATCTAAGACAGAGACACCATTCGTATTTCCTTTCATCTTTCAGAAATACCTCTCTCGACCCACATCTTATATTCTTCATATTCTCAACCTTGTTTGCAAATTAGAATCACCTGGGGAGCTTTTAAAAATTCTGATGCCCAATTAAACCAGCATCTCCAGAGGAGGAACTGAGACATCAGGAGTTTTTATAGTTTCTTTGGAAATTCCAGTATGGTTGAGTAACACTGATGAGCACATCTTTTCCCACTATCTCAGGTCCATCAGTCTGGGATCTGGACTTAGTAAGGCTTCCAGGCCTTTGGACATCATATACGGCTAGGATGTGATCAGTGTCTGGACTTTTGCTTTCTCCTGCAAACTTTGACAAGCTTTTTGATCTTCAACCAAGACATGTACCCTCCTATCACATTAAGGATCAGCATTAAAGGCTGTGACATTCCAGACATCGATGGATGGATGGACTGATGGACAATAGATGGACGATGGATGGCTCACCCTGGGAAGATTTCTAAGATAACATCTAAAATCATTATTTTTATTTATTTAAATGTTAGCGCCCCTTACTTGACTTTAAGGCAGAGACCTTGTCCTTATTTGTTTTTGCTTTCTCAGGTCCCAGAACAGAACTCGGCTGGTGGCAGGTATAGCAACAGGTAAAGAATATATACCTTTTGAGAATAAATGACTTTAACTTGATACCCTTATTTCTAAGGTTATCCAAGAAACTTCTAGCAACAGAATTTGTCTTGAAATAGAGATGGTCTATTGATATGCTACTTTCATACTACAAAAAGAAGTAGCTAGAGGTAGGAGCTGGTAAAAAGTCTAATTGGAAGACAGTATTTTTGACCTTGAGGAAAAGTGGGTAGACAAGCATTTTTTAAACACTGGATTATTTTGGGTAGTAAATGTCTGTCTATCACAGAACTCCCTCTTTTCACAGATAGGAAAACTGAGGCCTAGTTAATAATTTGCTCAAGATCTCAAATCCAGAGGTCTTATCACCCAGTCTCAGGCTCTTTCCACTGTGCTCTGCTGAACCTGTGAGCTGGCTGGAACAAATGTGTTTTCCTTTGGAATAAAAAGAAGAAATTTTAAGTTATATAATCCTAACTCTGCGCGCGCGCGCACACACACACACACACACACACAGACCATGACCTGTTTTCTAATCTAACTATCCAAGTGACACTAATGAATTGGTATTTTTCATCAGATTAATTGGATCTCTTCTAAGACTCCTGGAAATATGTGGATCATTTCTGGGTACCAGTGTAAATTAGGGAGTCTGTGGCTGTACCACTTGCAAGGACAGACTCCCTTTTCCACTGGGAGACTAGTACATCACTTAAAAAACACTGTTCAGGTTACTTTGGAAAGCACAAGGCACCATAACTCTCCAAATTGGCAAAAACTACCTGCTATGGATTGTAGTAAAGTGTGTTTTTAAATTATTTCAGAACCATAAAACCTCTCCATAGAGAGTGCTTTGAAACTGCAAATTAAATATAGAACATCTATGAACTGTATCCATTTTTACAGTAAGTATATATTTCCATGGGGGTTTGTACCATCTTTTTTGTCTAGTTACACTAGTTAATAATGCAGTGAATTTGCAGTAATAGAGTAAATGTTATTTTGATGACACTATTTGATTAAATTAAAGCTGACATTAAAAGGACTATTTCAATAAAGAACCGAAATATCCAGAAGTAACTGGGGCTGAGTGTTTAAGTCAGCTTGTCTGGCGGCCTTAAAAGGACCAAATGGAATTTCCTTCACCACGTGAATGATGAGCAAGTTAAGGAACAATGGGACAAAATAATATATGGGAGAATATGAAGGCTCAGATTCCGAGACCCAGGCAATTTTAGTTATTTGAGGCAGGCGTGCCACTTGGAAGAAAACAGCTCATGGGGCCTTGGGAAAATGTAGAAATGCATTAAGTAAAACGAAAGCGAGAGGGCACTGAGATTCGAAGCAAAATGTGCTGATGTGGTGACAGTGAATTGAGTTGTTGCACAAACAAAAGAAAAGCAGGACCCAGGATTAGTCATCTCCTCCCCCCAACTGCCTTCTCTCCAAGTTCATGAATGCATGCCTGGGTCACTCACTCCTGTAGGGAAATCATCGAGATGAAAAGAAAAAAAAAAGCACGTCCTAATTATTTTTTCAGGCCTCTGTTCATGTGGTGCTTGCCAAATAAAAGTTCTTTCCTGAGTGAGAGGTTCACACACAGAAATCAAGTGCCTGTTTGAAAATCCCTTGACTTAAGTTCTTAGAGATAGAATCTATCTGAAGAGACATTCCTCAGTAACGTGACTGAGTTATGAATCACAGGCGTTTCACCAGAAGGAAGATCCAAGATTAAAGGTGTGCAGTGGTTGAGCCTCCCAATTCCCACAGAAACACCTGCTCTGGTATCTCAGCCCCAAAGACAGGTGACATCTCTATTTCCACAGCAGGCCGCCGGCTGTTGACAAGTTCAAGCCTGAAGCACTCGTGTTTGTGATTATTTTTACAACTAAAGGGAGGAAGGAAAAAAAAACACCTGAGCTCAGAGCTAATATAATTCTTCCTTGTGATCTCAAAAGAACACCGAGTGCTAAGTTTTTCTCAGATAATTCATCTGGTCATCATGCATGTCATTATCTCCACATAATTATTTCCTCACAGAGAGGGATGGTGGTTTGCTTAGTTGGAAAAGTCATATGTCCCCATCTCAGTAAACATTGCTTCTAAAAGTGCAAATACCTCAGAAAGCAACCTCTGTGGTATATTTAACTTTCTAGGTATAAACCTGCTTTTTTTATTATCTTCCCAGCAGTAAATCACTTAAAGACAGAAGATGGGATAAAATGTCTTGTCAGGCAAGTCTACTAAATGAGGCACATGGATACAAACATTATGATGCTGAGATCCATCAAGTTAAAAAAGAGTCCTTAAACTGCCAGCAAAATTCTTTCTCTCTAAAGATACACATGTAACTGGATTCACAATTATTCAGAAACTGCAGTAAACTTTCTTGAGAAAACATTCTATTTCCCAGAACGGTGAGTAGCTCAAACCTACATGTTTGAGATATTCTCCATTACAGTTTCCAAAAGCGGCTTCAGCCCACCCACCCAGCCTTCCATGACCTTCTCTCTTTCACATTCCAGAATGGACACAATGCTCGGCAGATCTTCTTCTTGCTTGTTTGGAGAACACTTTAGAAGACTCAAAAACTCAAAAAGAATTTTTGATGCATGCTTGAAGAGATTAAAAAGTGAAAACAGGTTTCATAAAAAGTAAATCTCAAAAATACTGTGGTAAATCAAAGTCCAGTTATCATACCTTCGGCATGGTTTCACTGTTCGAGGAAATCTTTTGACTGCCCTGAGACTGCACTTTGTTATGGTAAAAACAGACTCCTTTGGCACAAGATCGATGGGACACTCTACAGCTCCTTCCTTTCACTTGCCTCAAGTTTGACCTGAGCGCAGGTAGCACACCCTGACCCAGTTCGCACATACTATGCACACAGCTGTGGGAATCATCTCTTTGCAACTGTGATTAACCTTTGGCGGCCCAACTTGAAGATACCCTGAGCATCATGCGAGTGCCACTGGTGCTCTCCCGGAATCAGTGCTGGCTTCTGACACCTATAGTCTCTCTCCCGGCTAACCCCTAATTGTAAAGTTGCCCTTGTCTGTGGGCATATGTAGGCGTTGACTGCCACCTCCTCTCTGCAGAGTTACCTGATTAAGACAAATTGATTGTGTTTTTGTACTTCCCACAACACTTGATATATTTTTTATTATAGCACCTACCATTATCACCCCAGCCTTCCGTTATTATAGGATTGGTTTATGTGCCTCCTCTCCTTAAAACAAGAGGCCATTGAAGCCAGGGTCTACGTCTTATTAATTTTTACATATGTGTCTATTTCCCAGGCATGGGTTTGGCACACCAGCAATGTTCTACAAGAACACAGAGGAAACCGGACAATTGGGAAGCTGCATTATTTCAAGCTAGCCACTAGGATACCATTACATATTTTTTTTAAATATAAAAATTTCAACAGTCATCCTTTTATGCATCATTTATCCATCCACCTAACCAGTCATCCATCCATGTATCCAGTTATCCATCCATCTACCCATCCATCAGTCTATCCATCCATTCATCCAATCATCCATCCATCCATCCATCCATCCATCCATCCATCCATCCATCCATCCATCCATCCAAGAAATATGCAATAATACCGTCTCTGCCAGGCCTTGTTATGGGAAATAAGGAAAAATATAAAAGGAAAAGATGACTGGAAAATGAATAAGATATGGTCCTTGCTGTGACATATGTTGCTGCTGAATAGGAAAAATTATAAATGAAAATGAGGACCATGTCTTATCCATCTTTCTGTCCCCTGCAGTCTCTTGCACAGGGACTTGCATTCAGTAGCAATCAATAAATGATTGTTGAATTAATGAATAAAAGCAACTACAATATAAGGCGGTACATGAACATTGTCAAGTAAATGCAACAGACAAAATGCTATGGAAGAGTGGAGGGTAGGTTGATCATATCCAGCTGGGCACCTCGGGCAAGGAGGAATTTGAAATTTGAAAGAGGGTGAAGAGAGGAAAGCACTGCAGGGAAGAGTTTATTCGCTCATGCCTGCAGACTCTGCCATGGTTCTCCAGCACCTCGCCTAGTGCAGAGGAGCACCTGAATAAGTCAGGTTCCCACTAGGCTGGGCTGGGCCGTGAGGCGAAAGTGAGGGGGGCAGGGTTTCTGCCCTTGAAGGGTTTCAAGGCTCCTGGAGCAAAAGTCTAGGGAGGACCCTGACCGCACACTGGGGCTGGGCAGGGTGGCGGCAAGATGCCGTAAAAGCAATTGAAACTGCGCGGAGTAGGGCAGAGATCCAAAAGGGGCTGTTGGTGACTCAGTTATTAATCTGACTGAGTCAAATTAGCAACAGCCACTTGCATATAATTAATATGCAAAAACGCTTAAAAAGGGTTTGTTCTCTAAAGTAGGTTAAATACACCCCTATCTCCTCGCCCCCTGAGTCCCACTCTCTCTTGCCCAGCAATTGTGCCTGCACTATTGATTTGCTTTGCAAGGATGGACTTCAGCCCAATCTAGGTTCAAAGGACAACACTTCGGTGGTATTTTCCCTGCCTGGCCAAAACAAAGGATGAATCTTCCAAGGGCTCGCTCTGCCTTTGGGGGTTTCCGCTACTCAGGCAGAGTGGTGACCAGATGGATGATGTGAAAAGGCAAAGCAATTAATAGATGGTCAGTTCCACCACCACCACCACAACTACAAAAACAAAATACAACGGCAAATCAGGGAAATGGGTGATGTGTCATGAGCACTGTGTGGCTTTGTTGAAGCTTTTCTTTGCCCAGGAGTCCCATGATCCTGCATCACGTCTCCATTTGGTTCCTGCTTGCCTCTGTAGAATTATTCTTGAAGTCCAAGCAAATGCCTCTGAAGCCAAGCCCAATTCACTTGCTCGCTCGCTCACTCATTCATTCAACAGATGACTGTTGACTGTTAAGCCCCCTGCTGGGCACTGGGAATACTTCGGTGAGGCAAAATGAATCTGTGCCCTAATGGAGCTTACAGTCTACTGGGGGAAAAAACAAACAGGAATTGATAAACAAACACAAAAGTAAATGTATAAGGGCAGCTCAGTGCATGGCTGTCAAGAGAAAATACATGGAACTATAATAATTTATAGTAGGATTTACTGTAATCATGGAAGACTTCTCAGGAAGTGACTATTGAGTTGAAATATAAAGAATGAGCAGAGGCAAAGAAAGGCAGCATGTGTGAAGGCCCTATGGCAGGTGATAGCAGGGAAAGTTCAAGAAGTTGAAAAGTAGCCAATGAAGTGGGAGAACAGTGAGTCACAATGGGAGCAGTCAGAGATGAGACGGGAGCTGCAGGCAGGGGCTAGATCACAGTTGGCATTGTAGGTTATATTTAGGGCTCAGTCTCCATCCTATGAGCGATAGAAAACCATGGAAGGGGATTGAGTGGGGATGGGAGGGGTGGGGTATCCAGATTTGAGTTCCATGCCCCTCCCCAACAGCAGTCTTTGAACTTGGAGGACATGGGCTGCTGGTGGCCATCTCTGTCCTCCTTGGACTGACCCCGTCTGAAAATGAAATTTTCAAAAGGGAAAGAACAGCTGAAGGATGGAGAGAAAGCACTATGACAACATCATTTGACCATCTGAATCAAACCACAATGAGTCTACCCCGCAGCTTCCCAGTTCCGTGAACCACTAAATTTCATTTTCGGCCTAAGCCAGTTTGGGATGATGAATTTGGGGTCACTGAAAATCAAAAATAGAAATTTTGGTCTTATCTGCTCTCTTCTTCTCATTGTCTTCCTATAATTGCTGCCACCCAACACTCTTCTTGCCTGGGCCAAAGCTATTTAGGAGTGAAATCCAGGCAAGGCCTGGATGTTTACAGCACCTGAAACTGAAACTCTCTCCAGTGTTACCCTTGGGCTACACCTTGCACTGTAAAAGGAGTAGACAATAAGAGGCATGACTGTGAAAGCCTGCTTTCCCACAAAGGTGTCAACCTTCATCAAGCTTCCCAAAGTCCTGGGCATTATGCCAGTAGATCATTTTAGGTTTCTTTTGAAAACTCCCAATTTTACTGCGAGTGTCCAAGAAGAATCATTATTAAAATGTGTGCAGAAAGTAGAGACCCAGGGATAAAGGATTCCAGCTCAACAATCTCACCCCACACAATGTAAGCCTAATCTATTATGGGTTTAGAAATCTGCAAATTCTAATACCAGAAACCCATGTGTGCATGCGTGAGTGTGTGTGCACGCATGGGTGCATGCATGTTTGTGGTGTGTCTGAGTGAAAAAATTTTAGACCTCAAGTACCCAGGGTGCTGCTTTGTCTCTCCTTCTCACTCAAGTGCACCTGCTGTAACTCAGTTTTCCAACCCAATATCCTATTTCATAAGGAGCCGATAAGGCAAGCAAGCCCCTTCCTCTCAGAACAACAGCTTACCACTGTTTTTGCAGTAACAAACATTGAAAAGCAGTCAGTTTTTTCTTTTCCTTTTCCCAAGGAAATAACTGACACCTTCCTTGCCCCAACCTCCACCACGTAATGCCTGTGGACTGAAGAGTACAAATTCAACCAGGAGGTTAGAGAGACTATTGGAAAAGAATGGATGACAGGCAATCTCTAATCCATAAAGATGGGGAGATTGGGATCATTCACACTCTTTTTAAACTTAAAGATAAGGTGAAACAGAACAGAACACATGCAGTATTCAGTGGTTAAGAACATGGTGTCTGGTGTCATTTGAGTGCCAGTCTATACTTAAGGCTGAACCCTGGCAAGTCTACAAGCCTCAGTCTGCTCACCTGTTAAATGGGAGTATTATGAGAATTAAACTAAGTGGTGAATGAAAAACCCTAGCGTAGTAGCTGGCGGCTGATAAGCACTACGTAAATACTGCTGCTACTGTTGAGAAGGTAGGACCAAGGGCCATAAAATTACAGATGTGGGGTGAGAAGTGAGAACCTACAACCAAGATTTCTGGGGTGAGCACGATAAAGGGTGAACCCAACAAGGCTTTTGTCACTCAAGAGGGCAACCTTTTACAGGTCAGTTTTGCCCTGCAGGGTGAATCTGGGACCGCCATGGCACTGGGTTTGGAAGAGGCCATCCATACACCTTAACACGTTGTCCAGACAGAGTGAACACGAGACAGGGAGAGGGGGATTACAAGAATAGAAATGTGTTCATCTGTGAAATTAAAAGTAGTATAGCATGACACACAGCATTATGTGTTGGGGTTAGTCAAAGGCAATAATTAGGCTGCGTGTGACTCTGAGCACACTCATAATCAAGCAAAAGCAATTCTACTGAATGAGGGGAGCTGATGCTCTTGGGAGGGGAACGGGAAAAAGGCAGAGAGGTACAAAGAACCATGTAGGTAGGCTGAGGGCTGTGGAGGCCCACCCCATGCACCGTGCCATGGCACGGTAGTTTTATCTGCCATTAAAAATGACCATGAACTTAAAGTGGCACCCATTTATTATTATTTCCCAGTTATTATGGGTCAAAAGTCTGAACTCAGCATAGTTCTGGTGGGTTTTCTGTGTAGGGGTCCCCCAGAGCATGCAGGTAAGAGCCAGGCTGACCAACATCTTGACTTTGGCCTTGCTTCTAAGCTTATCCAGGTTGTTGGCAGAATTCAGTTCCATGCAGGTATAGGACTGAGGTCCCCGTTTTCCGTGAGGTTACAGGACTGAGATTGCCGTTTTCTGTGCAGATGTAGGACTGAAGGCTCCACTTCTTGACATCTGGCCCCGTCCACCTTCACAGCCAGCTTTGAATCTCTCTGTCTTCCCCCCTGCTGCCTCTTTCTGCCTTTCCCTTCCGCTTTGAGGGGCTCCTGTGAGTACTCGGGTAATCCAGCATACTCTCCCTGTTTTAAGGTCAGCTGATGAGTTATCTTAAGTCTACCTGCGAAGTCCCTCTTGCCATGAAACATAACATAAACATGTGACTACCGACTGGGGTGAAGGTCCTGGGGGCCAAAATGCTGCCTACCACTGGCCCCAAAAGTGGCTCCCCTGGCCGGTGGGTGCCAGGACCTCTCCCAGAGTGGGGACTCCCCAAGTTTATGTTGCTCAGACAGGCAGAACCGCAGCGCACCCGGGGAGATCAGACGTCAGCAGCGACCAAGCAGAGCTGTCACGGGCATCTATGAAACAGGTAGCAGATCTGTCACGGGGGCGGGGGGCTCTGAGGACGCAGGAGGCTTGCAAACTCAAAATGCCATTAGGTGCTGACCTCTGGCCTCCAAGGACTGACTTCTGCACGCAAACGAGAGTGCATTTTGTAGTCCGGTCACCCAGAGAAGACACAGGTTCTGAGATCTGTTGGGTGTGAGTTCTCTGTCAACATCATAAAGACATTAAGAAAACTTCCAAAAGGGAAACTGAAGGTTCCTTGGTGGGACAGGCACAGGCTGCCTGAACAAGAACAATAAATACATAACGGCGACCCCAGCAATCATTCATTGACTGACCTACTATGTACCAGACACTGAGCAAAGTGCTGCACTTCTAATTTTCACACCAAACCAGTGAGATTGCCATTATTCGTCCCATTTGACGGATGAGCAAATTAAGGCTCGGGGAGGCTGAGCAGCACATGCAAGCGACGCAGCTGCACGAGTGGACTTAAACCATACTCGGTCCAATGCCAAAGCCTGCACTCATTTACCGCAGCCACGCAGGCTCCCACCATCCCATTGTGATGTTCAATTTGTGGGTCAGCTTGGCTAGGCGATGGTGTCCAGTTGTTTGGTCAAACGCTGGCCTAGATGTTGCTGTGGAGGTATTTTGTACAGGCAGTTTGCATCTACAGTCAGCTGACTTTACACCAAGGACATTACTCGCTGTAATTTGAATGGGCCTCCTCCAGGCAGTTGGAGACCTTAGAAGCAAAGACCTGAGGCTTCCGAAAGGTGAAATTCGGCCTCAAGACCACACAGTCCACTCCTTCTTGGGTTTCCAGATTAAGGAATTGGGACTTGAGACAACAGCATTACTCTTAGCAGAATTCCCAGCCTCCGGCCCTCCCTAAAGAATTTGGATTTGTCATCCCCCATAATCATGTGAGCCAATTACTTACCATAAATCTCTTTTCTCTATATAGCATGTAGGATATATAAATATATATACCCCATAGACATCCCCATAGACTTATACATGTATGTGTGTACACGTAGCCTCTTGGCTGTTTCTCTGGAGCACCCTGATTGAACACCCATTTTCCATTTTTGAAGTTCCTTGCTCTGTCCTTGCTTTGCTCTTGGAATGACCTTGGACCTAATGCCGAAACTGAAGATGGCCAGTGTTTTTTCCAATGGCATGATTAAATATCTACAGTGAGGCAAATCAACCTGAACTTATCGGGACGGTGCTTAGGAGCTGCCCTGGGGTATTTTATTTTGGGGCATTTTATGCCCATATTTTGGCCTTTTGTGTATTCAAAATTAGGTTTCCAATTTAGGCCCTGGAGGCAAGAGGTAAAAACTGGTATAAACAACACCTAGGTGACACATTCTTCTAGGCTTTTCCTAAGGGGCTAAATGAGGGGACAAAGCAATTATTTTTTGAACAGCACACGGGGTGAACCGCTGGCTCACAATGATCACGGTTATGTGGTCACAGAGTGTGGAGGGGACAGACACTCCAGCGTTCTTCAACATTACTGAAAAGCCCTAAGCTCATCGGGGGGACAGCTCCCCAGGCCAGAGCCCCCCACCTCACTCTGGCGTTGTGCAAATTTGCCACTGAGCGTCTCCTCGCTCCTTTCATTTCCGTGAACATTCGGAGAGCGAGATGCACCTGTGCTATAATAAATGCAGGGATTCAGCGGAGGGGAGGGGGGGGAACAAAATAACAAATGCAGCTAGGAGCTAAAAAACGGTTTTTGAAGCTAATGACAGTGTTCCTGCCTTTATTGCTTCGGGCAGAAACAGGAAGTTAAAAATCTAAGTGGCTTGAGAAAAATACAACATTTAGCAAACTCATTTGCAGGCTTCCAGTTGTATTATCCTAATTTATTTCATTGTTGTGGTTTTTTTTTTTCTTTGGGGTACTTTTTTGATCTATTTTTAATGGAAGACTAATGTGCATTCTTTTTCCCCTCTTCCTCTCCCTCTGACAGGAATTTACTGAGGAGTAAGACATTTTTTAAAAGAACCTTTCTTTTTCGACCTACTCCTTTACGGAGGCAATGATGGGCTTGGGGAGGGGCGAAATTCCCTCTTTATGGTCCACGTTTAATTCACGGCTACAGAGTCCTACAGCATTACTTCCCCTGAATCTTCTAGAAAGGAAAATGATCCCACTAAGAGAAGGTCATTGTGTGACCCTGCCCCGCCACCGCGGTTCTCACACAGGAATTGGCTTTGCAGTTGAGTTCCTCCCTCTCCATTCACTGCCAAGTTCTGTCCACCCGCTTCAGCCACTTTGCCCACCTGGGCTTTCGTGGCCAGTCTGAGAAATCAATGCACCAAGCAGCCTCCCAGGGCTGCCACACGCCTGCGGACGGGAGGCAAGCACCCGCTCTCTTTCTCTGTGGCCCCATGGAGAGAGAGGAAAGCTGAACAGTGAAATCTCTTCATTATGTACAGGAGAAGGATGAGTTTGGCCTTTTCCTGTCAGCCTAGGAACTTCTCACTCTTTTTTTCAAATACAGAAAGAGAATATCGGCTGGACTGCCTAGGTATTCTTGGAGGGAAAAAATGTAAAATTAATTTGAAGAATTTTTTGAATAATCACCTCATTTATGCGAGTCATTAGAGTGTCTTTTGTTTCTAGAACACAGTTTAATTTAAAAGTGCTATGCAGTTTAGTAGCACTTTTAAGTTGCCCAAAAAGCCTGTAGGAAGATAGGAAAGGTATTATTTAGCCTAAAGGGACAGATGAGAAAATTGATGGGAGGGAGTGACTTGTCCAAACTCACAAAGGAAGCTCCCATGTCCAGTATCTATGAGACAAATCACCCCCTCCCTCCTTGTTGAATCCATATTAATTAAAGGCAGCTTTTACCAAGCATATAACATACATAAAGAATGAGTCCTAAATGAAAGAAATTTCAGGATGTTGGAAGGTTAGGGATAAACCAAGTCAAAGACATGTTGAGACAACGGGAGGAGAAGTGTATAAGAAATGTCAAAAAAAGATGCCAACTTAAAAAAAAAATTCTTAGAAGTAAAACCAATAGACCATTGAATAGGGACAACAAACGAGCAGGAAGGGGGAGAAGGAATATGACTAAAAGGCCAGGATGTTTTGGGAGGAATAGCATGAGTAAATAAGGGGTAGCAGTATCACTAAAAGAGAGTAACCAAAAAAAAAGGTGGCTAAAAAAACACAGCAAGTTTTGGTTAGGGTAGAGAATTTCAAATCTGAATTTGATCGTTTTGATACAGAAAATTCAGATGCATCAAAGTTAAAGGAAGGGTGGGAAGTGGATGTGGCTCAACTGATAGAACGTCTGCCTACCATACAGGAGGTCCAGGGTTCAAACCCAGGGCCTCCTGGCCCGTGTGGAGAGCTGGCCCACACGCAGTGCTGCCACGCGCAAAGAGTGCTGTGTCACGCAGGGGTGTCCCCTGTGTAGGGGAGCCGCATGTGCAAGGAGTGTGCCCTGCAAGGAGAGCCGTCTCACGTGACAAAAGTGCAGCCCACCCAAGAGTGGTGCCACACACACAGAGAGTTGATGCAGCAAGATAACGCAACAAAAAAAAAGAGATACAGATTCCTGGTGCCACTGAGAATGCAGGCACACACAGAAGAATACACAGCGAATGGACACAGAAAGCAAACCGGGGGTGGGGGGGACGGTAAAGGGGAGAGAAATAAATAAAATAAATCTTTAAAAAAAAAAATTAAAGGAAGGGTGAATTTCATAAATGTAAGGACAATTGTCCTTATTCTGAAGCTTGAGATTATGCATTTTTTAAAAAAATGAACCTAATGATACAGGTTCAAATTGTTGCATTTAAATTGTCCTTTTTTCCCAAAGACACCCATCTCTGGGTGTCACCCTTTTAAAAATCAGGTCTAACTTGAAGACATCTTGATATTCCATTGAAACTGAAAGAGGAATTAGTGCTATTACTGTTTTATGTTTGTTTTGTTTTGTTCTTTTTACTTGTTGTAGACATTTAGAGAAAGTGTTCAGTCAGAAGCTTTCTCCTGTTTTCTGGTTATAGTAGAGTTATAAGGGAAAGGGCTCCATGAAAATGGCAAACTGCCTCACCACTTTCCCCTTGCAGTGCCATTCTCACTTATTTATTGGGAGTCAAGAGCCAGTATCTCAAGCAGCAGCACCATCCCCGGACATCTCAAGTTGGCCTGTCCCTCTCCACAATTAGATTGGTGACCCACCATTATTGGTTCCAAACTGGGAAAAAGTCACTGGATTCTAAACATTGAATTCACTGTAAACATAGATGTTTGCAACTTGGTTTGGCTACAGTCAGCCAAACCAAACATAGTCACTAACTTGCCTTGGCACCAGCTTCTGTAGGAGATATTCTGGGTTTAATATTATATTGTGCTCTTTTTTAATGGGATTCAGTTCATTGATGCAACAAACGTTTCCTGAACACCTTGAAGATAAGCTAATTCCTGACTTCAAGGAGTTCACAGTCTAATAGATAAAACAGACAATAAGATGGCATTTCAATTCAAGGTGATAGAGGCTGGAATAAAAGGCAGAAGTTGAAGTAGAGGAGAGTCCCAAGTTGAAGAGTCAAGACTTTCTAGAAAGGGGGGGGGGGGGGAAGAGGGGGTAGAAAAGACTGCCCAGAAGGAAGGGATGTTTTGTGCTGAGTCTTGAAAGACAAAAATCAATCTAAACTCAACAACAATCCCATCACAGTTTGACAGTACCAAAGTAGACAGTAAACTCAGGAGGATTTCTCTGAAATCAATATGTCCCTGCGTTTTCTGTTTGTTAGCTTTTGTTTTTCCTTCTTCTTCTGCTTCTCCTAACCTCCTTCTCTTGATGAGCTTCTACAATATCTAGCCAAGCACCTAGGAACAGAGCTCTTTAACCATAGAAAAGCAGTCCCTGGAAATGACTGGGGACAACAGCAACAGAGGATAGCAGGGATGGAAACAGGATGCTGAGCTCCCCACGGCTAGTACTTCATCTTAGGGACCCCAGGCTCCACTTTTAGAAACTACATTAACTCTCTCGGGCCATGAGGGAGCCATTTAGCCCACCAAGTAGTGATTTGTGGTGGGGAAGAGTTTCCCTTTTACTAGTGGAATCCAGAAGGAGCTGCAGGAAGTGTGAAAGACTTGAGCTACTGCTCTTATTGTTGGTTCTTGGCTCACAGTGTCCCATGCCCCTCACTCATTCCTGTTTTTTCCAGCAGAGTCCAGAGCACTGAAAAATCAGTGCAGAGTGGAACCAAGTCCTTCCATTCGATTCATCAGCCAGGGTTGAGCCAATGGTGATGTGCCAGAATTAGCAAGACCTAGACCCCTGGAGGAAGCCCTGCAAGCACGGGGCTTAGACGTTCAGGGAAGGGCCCCACTGCCCTAAGTTTGGGTACAATGTTCTTGTTTCTCCCTCTCCTATCTGACCTGGTGGAGTGGACACAGAGTCCCTGGAGTCGGGACGGGAGGAGATGAATACGTATGAAGCAGTGAAATACGGTGGGTAAATACAATATGTGAAGTCAAACAGATCAGGGTTTGGATCTTGATTTTTACTAGCTGAGTGCTTTTCCATCCTTGCACCTTAGTCTTATTGTCCATAAAATGGGCACATTCATGATCACTTGAAGGGGGGGGGCATTATGGATAAAAGTAAAAAAGGGAGAGATTATCCACAAAGTGCAAAGCAAAATGCAGGGCATACAGAAAGCACTCAAGAAATGGTAACTTCTATTTGTTTTAAACGCCTGGTCTGTGCTGTCACGTATCTAGCTAAGTCTTTCACAGGGGTGTTGATGGTTGCCATCATTGTCCTCATTTTAAAAAACAGGAAAGAGAAGCAGGAAGCGGTAAAGAAAAATAAAGGCAGACTTCAAACCCGGGTCTGCCTGACTCCAAATCCAAGACTGTTCTCTTTTATACCTGCAATGAGCATCTTATTTCCTTGGGTGAGAGGAGGGGATGATCCAGCAGAGAAGAGGCAAGCAGAGAACCTTCCATCTGAAGAGCTGATTTTGACCTGAGGCTTCAGTATTTAAAATCAATCCCTCTAGGCAACCAAATAAAAGAGCATTAATCGATTTCTCCATTTCTAGCTCATGCCTGCTTGCATAATGACATCTCAAATTATCTAAAAAATGAGATATTATCCCTACGTCTTCCGATGACCATCAAAGCTCAGTTATTCAAGTTCACGATTCTCACATGTACTTGCTCGATTCAATCTTATTGTATGTCAATGTGCCAAAAAAGTTGTCTCAAATTTTTTGAGGACAAACTACTTTAACATGTGACTTTTTTCTTAACAGTCTGAAATAATGCATATGCATTTGGTAGGCTTTTATTAAACCCTGCCCTTCTCACACCCCAAAAAATTCAGATGTCAATTTTTCCTTTTAATTGGGGGGAATTAGTCTTTTTTTCAAGCCTTTCAAACCCGTCATACATTTTCACGCTTGTCCCCAAACTATAATTCTCCAGGAGGTCAAGGGGACTTGGAAGGGAAAAACTAAGCTGGAGGTTCTCGATGGCTTTGAACCCTTTCTCTCTGATGGATAATCCCCCAAGATGAGTGGGCAGGTTGTTGGAAAGAGCTAGAGCTGTCTAAGAAACCTAATTTTTTATGGTGACTTGACTGCTCTCAGTTAGTTCAAATATGTCAAGGACACACAAAGAAGAATCCACTTTGCTTCTCCATGCAAATTATCCAGCCTTCCAGAAAGGAAGGAGGATTCCATGTTAGAAACACAACCATACATAATTTGGACGTACACATACAAAAGAATAATTACCCATCACTCTCTAGACGGAGAAAAGCAGAGAGAAGGAAAGGAAAAAAACCCGTTAATATCCTAGCCACACCCTCACTGAGCTGAGCTACGTTCAGTGCATTAACCTAAGGAATACAGCACAATGTTTTCAGTGAAAAATACAACCCAAAGCACTCAATTAATACCGTAATTAAATGAAATCCTACATAAGTGGACCAAAAATTACCACAATTAAAAAATATATAGTAATCATACAATCCTTGACTTATATGAAGTTTCCTTTCATTACATGTCTTCTCTTTTAAAAAATAACTTCACTGTATGGGGATTAATTGCATTTCAGCCCAGGAAAGGAAATCTGAGAATTTCTTCTTTCCTACGATTATGGGGGATGCAAATACAATGTACCACAGGAATAACAAATGCTCTATTTTCTGAGTACTCTCCCATGATTTATGAAAGGTGTACCTCACTGTGGGAAGATAATGCCATTTGAAATGGTCCATTTCATAAATCTATCCCCCTCGTTCCCAGCTGCATACAGGACTGCTATGAACTCCTGAATCCAATAATGTTTTCATCCTCTATTGACAAAAAAAAAAAAGACTTTGTTTGGAGCGAGGTAATGATGCACTTACAAGGGAGCAGCGGCTAACGCTGTGTCTCCAGGGCTTTCTTTGGCAATGGCCACAGAGCTTGCGAGGCAGGGTAACTTGGATAAACAAAATGAAGAAATAATCAACATGCACGACGTCCCTAATGTCCTTTTACTGCTGGTGGCATTAATTATAGCGCGGGCCCAATCCTCCAAGCGCCCGCAGAACCCAATGTTTTGCCTGAATACACTCTCCACCCACATGATAGATTTATCCTCTGGAACTGGGATATTTCCTATTCATTCATGCACCGCTCCAGTATATCTGCTTGTTTATCTAACTGCAAGAACACGTCCAGGAGAGGATTCCGCGCCATCCGTGGCGGTGGGGCAGTCAGGGACCAATCATAAACTTCAGTGAAATTCATGGCCGTGAGGCTTTCTGGTCAGAACAAGGGGGAGTGATATACGCGCAGCGGCCCCATGCAGGTTCCAGAAGAGCCTGATGAATTATGAGCAGGGGGTAGAAGGGCCTTCCTTGGGATCCGGTGACATGGACAGCTCAGCGAGCATGAGCAGCGACTGCAAATACCCGACTCAAGTCACACGTTAGCCAGGGAGCAACCCCTTCCGTGACAGTCTCAGACACAGGGTGAAGGGGACAATGAGGCCACATACGGCACCTTGTGTCACGGAGGCAGAAAAGGAAAGCGAGTCACCCACCAGGCAAGGAATGCTTCTCTCAGTAAAAACAAACAAGAAAAGCTAAAGCAAAAAAAGGGAGAGAGGGAGGGAGGAAGGAAGGAAGAAAAACCATCATGCCTGTGCTTAGTAGATGAGACATTTAAAATTTTAACCTCAGGGAGGATTGATGCATTTGAGAAAACCTAAATACCCACCACTCAGAAACAAATGGATTAAGAAGCAGATAAAGCACTGGATGTAAGATGGAAACAATGTAAAAATGTGAATTTGAAAGAACTCCTAACTCAGGATACTCATCCTGATACTCTGAAAATTGCATCTTTTGACTTGTATTTAAAAAGCAATTTCAAGGTCAGCTTCGGTGCAGAAACACTGACTGAGCTAAGACGGGAAGTAACCCCATTAAAAGTACACCAGGGTTTTGCATATTTATTTTTCTTCTTTCATAGTGAGCAATGACGACTCATAAATCAAAAAATCAGGGTAAACAAATAACACAGAGGTTATTTTATACCAAATGTGTAGTTCTTATTCTATCTATTTATATACACAAACATTTCTATTACTCGAATTTATAAAGTGTGGAATACATGCACGCATCTTTAAAATTCTGCATATATTTGCATAAGATTGAAAAAATATATATTATTGTCCCAAATCTCAGAAGACCATGGCCCAGATAGAAGGACGACCTCCTCAAATGCATTTTTGTATAATGGAATGGAAGTAATGTTTATTTTTTAAAAGCTTCAGGGCTGCGATTGTTACAAATAGATTTAAATTTTCTAGTAATATAGATTCCATGGCCTAACAGTGAATATCCTATAAGGCTAGAGGTAGCCTTATAGGAATGGGATAACCTTGGATTTTTCCAACACGATTCAATGAACTTCAGCAAAAGCAGGTACAAATATTAAAACCAGCATTTATATCCCCGTGCCAAAGAGACCACCAGACTCACGACATCCAGATGAAAGAAGAGGAAGGTGACGTGAGCAGAAAGGAAGAATGGAATTTGGGAACTGAAGGATGCTATTGAAGGGGGCTGGGTCATCCAGAAATAGAAATTCTCCCAGTGGACACAAGGACCTCCAAAGTGTAAACACGTTTGTGTTTTAAGGAACATATTTTTTTTTTTTTTCGAGGTACCGGGGGTCAGGGATTGAACTTGGGACCTCGTATGTGGGAAACCGGCACTCAACCACTGAGCCACATTGGCTTCTCTGAATTGGTTTTTTCATCTGCTTTGCTTGTTGTTTGCTTTGTTTTTTCAGTAGGCACCAGGAACTGAATGTGGGAATCTCCCATGTGGAAGGCAGGTGCTCAACCACTTGAACCACATCTGCTCCCTCCAGGAATATCTTTTTGATAACAGAATTCCAAGGCCATTTGAGAAGCCACATACAAAAATCAGGCCAGTTTGTTTGGTTGTTTTACTAAAAATAAGTCCATTCATTCGAGTAGGCTTGGAACAACTTTTGGTCATTTCTAAAAAATTAAAGTCCAACCTCAAAGGATAAATACTTGCCCCTGGTAAGTTGATGCCAAAGAAAGAATCAATAATCAAAAGCGATTCACACAAAAAACCAAATGCTTAAAAAAAATGACCCCAGCAATTGCAGTGTCATTGTACATTATCCTCCAAGAGAAAAGCATTATAGGGGATGGCAAACACGTACCAGATAGGAGGGTTTTGAGGACAGGTACTGCCTCTTGTTCATCTTGAAAGCTCAGCACCCAAGTCAGTGTCTAGCAGACAAAAGATGCTAAGTCTGGGAAACGGACTTTGGCCCAGTGGTTAGGGCGTCCGTCTACCATATGGGAGGTCCGCGGTTCAAACCCCGGGCCTCCTTGACCCGTGTGGAGCTGGCCATGTGCAGTGCTGATGCGCGCAAGGAGTGCCGTGCCACGCAAGGGTGTCCCCCGCGTGGGGGAGCCCCACGCGCAAGGAGTGCGCCCGTGAGGAAAGCCGCCCAGCGTGAAAAGAAAGAGCAGCCTGCCCAGGAATGGCGCCGCCCACACTTCCGGAGCCGCTGACGACAACAGAAGCGGGTGCCGCTGATGACAACAGAAGCGGACAAAGAAACAAGACGCAGCAAACAGACACCAAGAACAGACAACCAGGGGAGGGGGGGAAATTAAATAAAATAAATAAATCTTTAAAAAAAAAAAAAAGATGCTAAGTCTGTTACACACAACTGTTTTTATTCCCTAAAGTGTGGGGTGAGGCACGAACATGACTTGGAGTCCACTCAGATGGGCAGCAAACATGATGGGACCACTCCCTGCCTATAACCTTCCCGCAGCTGCCATTGAACGTATAATTGCTAAATGTCTTACCTTGGGCTGCAAGGCCCTGCCCACCTCCCCGACCTCATCTCCATTCAGGACATCGTGTTCCATCTCCCATCTTGTGCCAAAGTGGCATTCGGCATCTGCTGTTCCTCCTGCCTGGAACTCTTGCAGCCCCCTGCTGCCTCTGGCAATTCAGGCCTTGGGTTCCTTAAGGGTTTCCTCACCCCCTGAATTAGTTTCCTGGGGCAGCTGCAACACATTAATACAAACTGTGTGGCTTAAAACACAGACATGTATTCACTGCCGGTTCTAGAGGCCAGAAGACCAAGGTGAAGGTGTCCACAGGGCCATCCTCTCACCACAGGCTCTTAGGGAGGAGCCTTCCTGGCCTCTGCCAGCTCCTGGTGGCTCCAGGTATCCTTGCCTTGCGGCTGCACCACTCTCATCTCTGCTCCATCTTCACACAGCCTTCTCCTCCTTCTCCCAGTGTCTGTGTCTTCTCCTCTTGTGTCTCTTCTAAGGGCACTTGCCATTGAATTTAGGACCCACCAGAATAATCCAAGAGGATCTCATCTTGGAACCCTTAACTTAATTATATCTGCAAAGACCCTTCTTCCAAATAAGGTCACAGTCGCACGATCCTGGACTTAGGACTTGGACATATCTTGGGGGAGGAGGGCTGCGTCTGACCCACTACACCCCCAAAATTCAAACTAGTCCACTAGTATCCCTTGTCCTTCTCTATCACTTTACCCAGCATTATTGGTGACCGCACACATACTGGGGTGGCATGGCAGCTCAAAGAGCCAAATGGCCAGTGGATCAGGCCCACCAAGGGTGCTGCTGGGGACAGAAAATTGATCGCAATAGAGCCCTTGCCCTTGAGGATCCTTAGGCTCTCTGCACTAGGTGGCCTCTGCTGATCTTTATGCCTGGGGAGCATTGCGAGTCCAGTAAACATCGTCAGCGGGAGACGCTGATTCCCATTTGGAGGTCAAGCTCTCAAGCAGTGTCCACGCACCAGCTGATGAGGTAGAGCCTGACAATGGCCGCTCTGCTTCCCTTCTTTCTCCACTGTGCTCCTTCCAGAGGTGTGGAGAACCCTGCCTTAGTATTTTTTCACTCTCCTCTCAAAACAGCAATCCTCTGTCTTTCCTAGAGTCCAGGAAGATCCTGACATACCTTCAGGGACATGGCATCTGAAATCACAGGGTCTGAACGTGAACCCCAGGTCCGCACCCACCTTGGAAAATAACCTGTTCTCTCATGTGACAATGTGGATAACTACACCTCATGGGAGAGCTTTGAGGATGAAATAATATAAGGAGTAAGAAAATGCTCAACACAGAGCTTGGCACATTAAAGAGTACAGTAAACGTATTTTTGGCACTGCCATTTAATTTATATAACTGCAGCAAACACACTCAAGGAAGGGGGATCATTTTGTTAATGCATAATGAATACACCTTTGTCTGATCTGCATAATTAAAAACACAGGTGTATTGATGACTCAAGGTCAAAGTCATATGGGAGTCACTTGTGCTATTCTTATAACTTTTTGGTAAGTATGAAACGTTACCAAAATTAAAAGTCACTCCCCTCCCCAAGAAAAAATCAACAACAAAAAAACATCACCTGCAGTTGTGCCCCACTTAAGGGAAATTTGATATGCCAATTAAAAAAAAAATCTAGTAATGGGAATGGCTGATGAAAAGGAATTATTGAGAGGGTGCTTAAAATTTCTTATATAGGGCGTCCGTCTACCATATGGGAGGTCCATGGTTCAAACCCCGGGCCTCCTTGACCCGTGTGGAGCTGGCCATGTGCAGTGCTGATGCGCGCAAGGAGTGCCGTGCCACGCAAGGGTGTCCCCCGCGTGGGGGAGCCCCACGCGCAAGGAGTGCGCCCATGAGGAAAGCCGCCCAGCGTGAAAAGAGAGAGCAGCCTGCCCAGGAATGGCGCCGCCCACACTTCCCGTGCCACTGACGACAACAGAAGCGGACAAAGAAACAAGACGCAGCAAATAGACACCAAGAACAGACAACAGGGGAGGGGGGGAAATTAAATAAATAAATAAATCTTAAAAAAAAAAAAAAAAAAAAATTCTTATAGTTTAAAACTACATTTCTACCTAATTTACCAGGAATGGATTTAGTACATATTGTAACAAAAAATATATGTCCATATTCCAAAATCTAAGTGGATTATTAATGGATTAATATGCTTTAAAAAGCATCTTTACAAGATTTAACCATGAGCAAAATGTCTTGCTTCTCTTGGCTTCCAGTTAACATATGGTATCCTGTAATACTTCAAGTCAGAGTTACAGAAGCCTGGAATTTTATATGAACCTGACAATGATGGATTAAAACCATACCCTAGACATACCTCAAACAGTGGCATTTACTTTTTCTTACTTAATTCATAGTTGATCTACTGGGGCCATTTTCTGGAAAGTATAATTGTTGAGCTGTTGTCAGAAATCTCTCCTTGCCTAGAATGAGTTGGATTCCAAATCAGGAGGAAAAGAGGGCAACCAGGACATGTTTTGAAACCAATGCAGCCTATAGACCTTGTCTGGAGTGCATCACCCAGGAGTATGAGAAGTTCTGAAGGTCTGAAAATCTCACTTAGAAAGCAAATTACACTTCAAGACAGGCATAGATTTGAATGGGTTATGTCGACTGCTTGTTGGTATCCCCTCATGCTTTCATTGACTCACTGGGTATGTAAGCCTGATGAGGAATGGGCTCTGGACGGTATGGAGCCTTATTCACCCTGGGATGATCATATTTGAGTAGTTTCAGGGTCTTCACATGGTTCCGACCCACTCAGGATGAGCTCACTTGGGCTGGATCACTATATGCAGCCACCTAGAGCACTATCCAAGAAATCAGAACTGACCCAGGTCAAAGGCTAAGTAGGGTACACACTGCAAATATCAAAAAGCAACCACTCAACTCACCACCTTCCCCTACCCCAGCTACTGATCTTTCCTATCCTATTTCTGCCCATGCGCCACCATTCTCCTGATTCTCAGACCAAAAGTCATCATTGCCTTTTTCCTTCTTCCTTACCAGGGTCATCCAATCAGTCATACTCTCAACCTTTCACCATGATCCTTTAGTCTCTCCATTCCATTCTCTCCAAAATCACTGCATCAAGTAAGTCTAGTATCTCATCATTCCTCAACTATCATGACCTTCTCAGTTCTGCTTCTTCCTTGACATCTGCCCTATATACATCTGCACTTAATCTTCCAGGAACAGAGTTATCACATTACTGTCCTATTAAAAAAATCAGCTGTGGCCTCATGGCCAACTATACAGTATAGAGTTTAAACTCTGGGTTTTCCATGAGTAGCCCCACATTTGCAAGGCCTGTGCTATGGTTGGCGGGGCACCTGGGAACCTAAAAATAGATGTCACACTCTCATCACTTTCTCCATCATCTTGTGATCTGGCCAGTTCTGTTCCAAGGGGACAGTTCACACTGGCTTCTCTGACCCCTTCTAACCCAACCTATCCTACCTATCACCTCATCTCATGTCAACATCTCACCTTTAAAAATGTACTGAAATCATCTCCCTAGGGAGAAGGAACTCCGGTGTGTGGGGGGGTAGGAGGGAACGCCTTTGACTCGCAAGCCCTGCTTCCCCACCCCAGCCTTACATCTTGTAAAAAGTCTTATCAGACACTGGCTGAGTCTTTCGGCTCCAGATCTTGCAGGGGTGGGCAGGACGGGTTCTGCTGTTAGGACAGTGATGGCTCACCCTTTACCATGACCTCCTGCTGGGTGCCTCTGTGTAACTCACCTCTGCTCTCTAGGCCTCCACGTCCTTACCTGTGGACGAGGGCCAGGATGGGGGGACCACTAAGTGCCCCTCGGCCCCTCACCTGCCTGTCTGGTCTTCCAGGAGGGGTGTGGGCCCAGTCTGAGTCACCATCCTTCTGGGAAGGTCCTCCTAGAAACCACCACTTCCCCAGCCTTAAGAGATGGGACAGCTCTCCCTGTGATGTGGGGGGAGTCTGTTTAAGTCCGCGGGTCCTCCCAGGAGGGAATTCACCCCCGAGGCCGCAGCTGCGGGCTTCTCTTTCAGGGAGGTCAGCGATTCCAGCACTCTGTTGGCTCCTGTTGCAAGCAGTGCCAGGAACGTTTTGAGGACAGCATTTTCCTTGGCAGGTGTGCTTGCTGGCAGCGCCCACTTCGAGGTTTGCGAGAGCAGGGAAACAGCATCTGGGATCTATCTGCGGTTGTCGGTTTGCACATTTGGAGGGGCGAAGTGAACAAGAACTGTCTTACACAGCAGGTTCTTATCCAGGCACAGGCTGCGTCTATGCGAAGAAAAATGCCAGGCTGGAAAAATGGGCGCAGGCACCTGGGCTCGTCTCGAGGGCTGCCTTAGGTCACTGCTAGGTCAGTTTAAGAACAGCCTGTTTGGTGATGTGCCCAGATACCTAGTCGCCTCATGAGGAGCTGGCGTTTTGAGCAGGTTAGAAAAGGGCTACATTTCTCTGTTTGAAGGGCTCGGGCAGCCAGACCTCAAACTCTGCCCAAGCAGCTCCTCCTCTGTGAGTCCTTCCCACTGTCCCGCCTAACTGGACAGAAGTAAGCCCTGGTTCCTCGGTATGAGAGCCAGACCCTGAAATGATTCCATTAAGCATGTTCTATCATGCTTAGTTGCTTATATAGCTGGCTCTTCTATTAGACTAGAGGCTACCTGAGGGCAAAGAGCATGCCATCTGCCTTAGCAGCTCTCCATTGTCCCCAGCGCCGGTGCCAGGGCCGCCTGGGCTGGTTCAGCCCAGCACACTGGTCTATGTATGTCTGGATGTTCCATTTCTGGCTCAAGTGGAACATGCCAGGGGCTATTCCTTTGCCCTCCTTCTACTCGCTTTGGTTCTGAATCACAGCAGGTGCCCACTCCATCCTTTTGGTCTAGGATGAGGGGCTTTCCCTGGCTCTCTGCAGCCCTCTTACGTGTCCCCAGAGCTCGCTGACCTGAACTGTCATGTCACTCATCACACAGCATCCCAGGGCCTTGCCGGTGTCCCACTGCTCGTGAGTGCAAGCACCATCGATTCATGTGCCACTATCTCTGTCTTCCTTCAGAGGTTGCAAATTCCTTAAAGACAATGTTGTTCCCTTTTATCAAAAAGAAAACAAAAAAACCCACAAATTTATTAAACTCTTGACATATGCCAGCCACTATGAAAAGCACGTTATGTGTATTTTTTCAATGTGATACCAATGGCTGCCAGAGGAGGTAGAGATTACTATGCCTATTTTACGCACGAGGAAACTGAGGCTGCTAGTGACATATCCAGCTTCATAAAGTTACCAGTTAGTGATGGAGCCCGGGTATCAACCCAGAACTAGCTCAGTGCAAAGCCACCTCTACACTTAACTGCCGTTCAGCTTATCTTTCTCATCTCAGGACCTAGAATAGCGTCTGACCTACAGTGATTCAATGCTTCAGTGGTCCCCCAGAATCTTCTGGGGCTTTTCAATGAGCCGTGCTTCTTCACTTTACTCACTCAGCTTTACATGCTGCCATTTGTCCTTGATAAATTGATTTCATCAGATTAGCTTTGACTTCTATTAGCAGAAAACAAATAATAGTGCCTTCAACCAGAAAGAAGTTTATATAAAGAAAGATTTAAAAAATCCTGGTGTCATCAGTCCAAGCCTAAGGCACAGGATAATTTTCAGGACCCAGGCTCCTCCCGTATTTCACAGCTTCATTGGGGGCAGGCCTCATGGCCACATCCCAGCCAGCAGGAAAGGCCAGTGTTTCTCTCCCCTTCCGACACATCCTAGAAGCGCGTGGGGGGTCTCCCTGCCACTCCATTGGTGGGGACCTGGTCACACGGCCACAGAGAGCTGGAAGCGAAGTCAGGACGCGGAATTTCTATTCTGAGCAACCATGTCCCCAATGGAAAATTCTGTTACAAAGAAAGAAAGAGGCAATAGATAAGGAGGGACAAGCAACAGTTCTTCCCCAGGAGCGTTTCCTGTATCCCTGTCTTTCTCGGGCTCATTGCGTTTCCTGAGATCAGATGCCGGTCAGCTCTGGGGGTCCCTGGACCTCACTCTTCCATTCCCCCCCCCCCAGAGCTGTCTTTTGAGGACGGCACTTCCTCGGCCTGCCTGCAAAGGGTGAGCAGTCTTCACTCCCTTTGCCCACCAGCACCCCTAGAAATGGACAATCCTACCTGGCCCCTTCTCCACTAGACTCAGTATGCCTTTTCGGAAGATAATGACTCAAAGTACGCCCATTGCATTCAGATCCTAGATCACGCTCCGGTATGGAGCCGGTATTTTTTTCTCTCTCTCTCTCGCCTTAGCATTGGAAATAGATTTTTAAGCTGCTTTAAAATCCTTCTTTCCTTTCCTTTCGTAATGTCTTTATAAATCACTGTTATAAAAAGAAGGCAAGCAGAAGGAAAAATATGCAGTACCCAGAAACTGAAAATTCAAGTATTTGCCTTTTATGGGACACTTGAGGCTCTTAAAAAAGAGAACTGCTAGGAAACTTAAATACAAAAAAAAAAAAGAAAAAAAAATCACTGTATGATAACATAAAAGCCCAACAGAACGGAATAGTTTATGAAAATAATTTGAATATTTACACTTCAATTTATGGTCTGAAAATAACCCCCAAACCATGTTCTTATTCTTAAATGGGTTTTTTGAGAGAGTGTTAAATACATTTTGATTATTTTGACATGATGTCTACTCAGATATTCTGGGCAGTGATTTGAAAGCAAAAAGGAAATTCCTTAAAAATCTAACATAAGTATATGTGAACGTACATTACACATACAGAGAAATACATTTATATGCATGCATACACATAAAGTTTACCAGGCACATCAACTTAAAGGCGTACTTTCTGTCATTATTGTTAGGGAAAATATTGTAAATTTAACTCGAATGAAGCTCAAGGCGAAAGCACATTGTAATTCTCTTGACAGGGAAGCCTGGGTTCAAGTTCGTATCTTTTTATTTTCCAAGACTGAGGCTTGCATGATCACTTAAACTGTGTTTTATACACAACGTTACAGAAACACAGCAATGCGGGTCCATAAAATTGCTGATAAAAGAGAATCACGTGTACAAAGTGCTCCCATTTTATCTTTCCTATTATTTTTTTCAGTAAGTTATAGAAAGGTCTTCTTAGAATTTCTTACATTACCTCTGTTTAAGAAGTGTCTTTACAACTATTTTAACAGGCCCCCAAAGCATCAAATGTTTGTACCAAAATATCAGCATTTGCTTCAAGAGAGGGAAAAAAGATTCGGACCACGGGAAAAAATGGAATTAAACTCATGGGTTCCCAAACATGGAGAATACATTATGTAAAAACACGTGGACAAAGGGACAAAGAGCTTTTGAAGCATCCAGGGTATCTGTGACTATGACTTCTTGTTTATGCATTTTAGTAAGATTTCATCTAACTTCCCCGCCGCCCCCAAACACACACACACACACTACTGAGATTGTTTATTCAGTTTTAAGCACAAATCTCTGCAAACTTAAGCAAAAGGGATGGCTAGGAATATGTAAGTGTTTGGGCAAAAGAACAATTCACTGAGCTCCAGAGAAAGAAACAAAAATAAACACAGTAAGAGAAACCCGTTTCATCTGCCTTTCAAAGAAAGACACCTATTCAAGAGGACACAGGCAAATTACCCCATACTGGGGCACTGAAATGAAACTAAAAATCAGAAACAAAAGATACAAGCCTGGGCACTGAGTAAGCTCAATAAATAAGTGCTTGATTAAGTCTGATAATTACGCCTTAATTACCTTCCATCGCTCCAATTTGGATTTAAAGGAAAATGCCACCACAGATAGCATTTCAACTAAAGTGGAGTTGTTGCCCTAGTAGTTATGTGATTTCAGAGATCAAATAGCCAACATCCATGTATCAAGGTCTGTTGCATGAGTACCTTGAGTCAGACACTAGGCTAGGGACTGCGGCAGCAGTTAGAGAAGACAGAAACCCTGGCCCCACTGAATTTACAAAGAGACATAAGATAATAGAAGTAATAGCATTTATTGATGGTTTATTATGTACCAAATCTATAGCTAAATATTGGCATGTATTATCCCAGATAATCCTTGAGATGACCCACTAAGTGTGCCGTAGTATTATTGTTTCTACTTTACACATAAAGAAACGGAACCTGGGAGAAATGAAATGACTTGCCCAAGGTCACCCAGATAAACAGTGGACTGAGAGCCAGGTCTGCTGGAAGCCACATGTGTCCTCCACGTATCCTTCCCCTCAGTGCAAACGCAGGTGATTCCTATTCCATAGCAGCAATCCGCCAGGCACAGAAAGCCTGGCTCACAGCTAGTAAATGCCTCATCCCCTCGGGCAAACATGGCCCATTTGACACATGTGAAAACGTAGGCTCAGGGCAGTACTGCTGTGACTTCTCCAAGCTCACCCACCTAGCCAGGGGTGAGGTCAAAGTTGTCACTTATCTCTGTGTGTGACAACGGGGGAGGGGGGGTGGAGAAATAAATAAACCTTTAAAAAAAAAAAAGAAGTCATCACTTAGCTTTCTCAATGCCCAGACTCTTTCAAGAAACATGCACTGTGTGATGGAGCTGGACTCAGATGTGATCTTTGTCCATAAGCCTCTCCTGTTACTTTTACCGGATCTGTAGTTGGTGCTGGGGTTTAGTGTATACCCAGGGGACCTGAATCTCTGGACTGACCATGTGATAGCCAGGCCCTGAGCCTCAACAGACTTGCAACTCCTACACTCTGGTTTATTGGACTTACCCCAGCCAGCTAACATGGAGGTGAAGAAGGTCAACCACCACACCATGGAGCCAAGAGTGCCTACAACTGCAAGCAGGAGGATTGCATCCAGCATCCATGTGGAATCTAAGCCCTCTTTTGATATAGATGTGGAGTGGACACAACCATTCCAAGGTCCACAGGATGGAGGAATAAAGTATGGATTAGAGTGGACTTACTGATATTCTATTCATGAACTACTGTGATTAGTAATCGAAGAAAATGTGGCATTGGTATGGAGAAAGTGGCCATGGTGGCTGCTGGGGGTAGGGAGTAGGAGGAAGAGATGCGATGTGGGGGCATTTTCGGGAGCTGGAGTTGTCCTGGGTGGTGCTGCAGGGACAGTTACCGGTCATTGTATGTCCTCCCATGGCCCACTGGGTGGACTGTGGGCTATGGTGTGTACCGTTGACCATGAGGTGCAGCGGTGCTCAGAGATGTATTCACCAAGTGCAATGAATGCCTCATGATGATGGAGGAGGTTGTTGTTATGGGGGGAGGAGTGAAGGGAGGGGGTGGGGGGTAAAGAAATACATAAAGACAAAAATAAAAAATATATATATAAAAAAAGAAACACGCACTGCCCAAGTCTTTCAAAAAGAAACCCAGTAAACTCGCTGGGTTGACCAAAGCCCAGAGCGGCTACAAGGCTGAGAGCGAAGGCAATGCCTCACATCCGAGCCCCTTCTTCCAAGACCTCCCTTCTTCTCCATGGCTGCCAAGGTCAGTGGTTTGCTGAGGTTAGGGTGTCCCCTTTCTCGACCACTGGGCTACCCTGCCAGATGCCCATCTGAGTGCCTTGAACGTCCCCCTCACACATGCCCCACACCTTGGGGACATTGTTAGTTGACCTTCTCTTATCCAGGCTAGATTGTGCCCTCTCTGCAGGCAGGAGCTGCGTGTGCGGTGCTGATGGACCTCATCCAGCCTGGCCCGGCACTGAATGACTCCCTAAGTATTTGTGAACGCAGCTGCCCTATTGAAAATATGAAACAGCCCATACTGGAAAAGCCCTGAGCAATCAGATCAGGCACACGGTGGGCATTCTGACACTGGAGCCCGTCGGGGGTAGCCCTTCAGTTGCTGGGTCCAAGGGAGCCTTGTGGCAGCTGTAACCAACCAGGGTAGCAGTTTTAACACGTTAACGACTGGCAGTGGTCAGCCTTTGCTGAATGCGTGAACCAATCAGCCACCCCAGCATACTTTTCAACCAACCGATATGTTTGCTTTCTGCTAAAACAGGTCTCCAAATGCTGTAACTTCACTGTACTGCTACCCGTCAAAGACCAATGGTCCTGAAACCAAAGATACAATTTAAGTCACCTAAGGAAAGTATGGATACCTGTACTTAAATTGCATGGGTCCTGCTTTGTTTTCCCAGGATTCTGTAATGGGCTCTAAGTGTCTATCAAGAAGGGTCTCTCTTTACCTGCCTCCTCCCGCCCCCTTAAGGGATCCTAGAATCCACAGTCAGCTCACCTCCTCTCTGTCATTCTCCTCCCCAGTGTCCTCTGGGCTCAGGTTCATTCTCCCCAGCCACACTGACCGCCTGAAATAGTCCCATATTTCACCTTCATTCTCAAGGTGGGCAAGCGAGTGCGCAAAGGAAAACTGAACGAGCCAAGCGCAGTCTACAGCTGGCCAAAGCATCGCTCCGAGAGCATGCACAACCGCATCTCACCCTCTGAGAGAAACGGAGTATCACAAAGCTCTTCAAGGTGGAGGCTTCCCTTCTAAACCTCTGGCAAAGGACATGTGTGAAAGCCTGTTTCTCATTGACAAAAAGAGTTCTTTACAGTTTGGTGAAGCATGACGATATGAAAAATGTGCCTCTCCTCCTTGTAATATTATCCCTTCTGTTTTATAGTTATGACTCCCCAGTGGAAATAAGCAGAAAACACCACGTACAAATGGGTTCCTGGTGAAGATGCTGTGACCTTAAAGAAGCATGAGTTAGAAGTGGGAGGGTGTTTTGTAACGCTGAGGAAGGTAATTCACTGATGGAGTTCACTGAGAGCTGTCCCTTCACACGATAGTTGGGATGGGCTGATCTCGCTTTGGTGCCATTTTAGAACTTAACGTTTCTAGTCTGAGCAGCTGTGGGGGGTGTATTTACAAGGTACTTTCCCCATAATTCCAGCATGCCGCCACCCAGTGGCAGTATGGTTAGCTTTGGTTTTGTGGCTTGCACAAGGTTTAACCGATGAGCGTGTATTTTGTATATGATATAGTTGAACAAAGTTCTCACCCTTTTTATAAATAAGGTAGTAAATAAATAAATAAGGTCAGAGTTAATGCTTAACTGATACAGTTTCTGTTTGGAGCAATGGAAAAGTTTTGGTAATGGATGATGGTGATGGTGGCACAGAATATTGTGAATAACACCAAATTATATATTTTCATGCGGTTGAAAGGGGGAATTTTAGGTTGTATACATGGTACTAAAGCAAAATTTAGAAAAACAAACAAATTAAAAAATGCAAACATAGGTTGGTATAAAACAGAGTACCCTAATGTAAAATATGGGCTATAGCTAACAATAAAGGTATGGTAACATTGTTCCATCAGTTCTAACAAAGGCACCACACTAATGCAAAAGGTTAATAATAAGGAAAGCTGTGGGGGAGGGGAGGGCTCATATATGGGAACTCTATTTTCTGCATGATTTCTTCTGTAAACCTAGAACTTTTCTAATAACAAATTTTCAAAAAGTTAATTGAGAGTCTAGTGTGTGCCAGAAAATCTAATGAGGAAGATGTGCACATTTAAACATATATCCATGCAACAATTACAACACATTGCAATCAAGTGGTCTAACAGAGGTATACAGAAAATATTATAGGACATTTACATTCCACAGACTGCATCAAATAGCAAATCCTACAGAATGATCAGCTTGCAAATTTACTAAAGGCATAAATAAGTACTGCCATACCTAGAAGCCAAGTAATACATGTTGAATGAATTACAGAGGGAGGGAATTAACACTTCCTAAACACATAAAATAAATACAATATATATTTTAACAATAGCTCCTTTCTCATCTGTGTAAAAACCAGGGAAGGAATCTGGGTTGCACAATTTTAGTAATTTACTCAAGGACAACCAGTTAATATGTAACAGAGACAAGTTTTAAGTGAGATATTTTGACTCCAAAGCTTGGATTCTTTCCATTATGCTGTTAGCACATGGGAGGTCCAGGGTTCAAACCCAGGGCCTCCTGACGCCTGTGATGAGCTGGCCCACGTGCAGTGCTGATGCACGCAAGGAGTGCTATGCCACGCAGGGGTGTCCCTGCGTAGGGGAGCCCCAGGCACAAGGAGTGCACCCCGTAAGGAGAGCCGCCCCACATGGAAAAGTGCAGCCTGCCCAGGAATGGCGCCACACACACAGAGCTGATGCAGCAAGGTGACGCAACAGAAAGAGACACAGATTCCAGGTGCTACTGACAAGAATACAAGTGGACACAGAAGAACACACAGCAAATGGACACAGAGAGCAGACAGTGTGTGGGGGGGGCGGTGGAGGGGGAAGAAGAAGGGGAGAGAAATAAATTAAAAAAAACAAACAAAACCCCTCCAGGGGTCATTTGCAGGATGCCCAGAGTCTTTCTTCTCTAACTACAGACTGGTCTGTGGGTTAATAATTCTAATCAATCCAGGCCACCATTTGTGAACCCCCTGCATCCTCCCTCTCACATTTCCAAGAAGGAAAAGAATTTATTACAGCAGAATAAAGTTCACCTGACTGATTTTCTCCAAAAGCAAAAAGCAATAGACTACTTGATACAGGAAGAGTAAAACACAGCCCTTTCTCTCAAGGGATTTCTACGTAAAAGTTACAAACTCATTATGAATTGAAAGATAAGATTATATTTTATATACAATCTAAAATAGTTTATATTCTGTCTCTTGTCCCCAATGGAAAAAAAATAGTAACAAAATATAAATGTATGTAGGTTTGAAAAATAATGGGATGCAGGAGTGGACATAGTGGTTGAGCACCTGCTTCCCATGTATGAGATCTGGGGTTCAACCCCTAGTACCTCCTAAAAACAAACAAAAAAACCCAACTCTCACTGGGGAACAGATGTAGCTCAGTGGTTGAGCGCCTGCTTCCCATGTGTGAGATCCTGGGTTCAATCCCTGATACCTCCTTTAAAAAAAAATTTGGATGCACCAAGGACTCACATAAAAGAAAACGACCCACTCTATTTTTGGAATAGACTGGACTAGAAATCATGATAATGATGCTGTTTGGCTGAGTGTTGCCTGTGTGGGCGAGGGAGAGAAGAAGGAAGAGAAGGAAATTACCACTTGATGTGGAATATTTTTCTCTACAGATAGTAAATTTCTGGCCAAATAAATTTTAAGTTCTTACTTTTAGTACAACAGAATTCCTTCTTGAGGACAGGCCATACTGCTCAAGGCTGGCCACCCTGGATTGGATCATCCCAGCTCCAGTTCCATCAGCTCCTTGTTAACTTTAGGGCTTAGGTCAAACCTGGAGTTTCAGGTTCCTCATCTGCACATGGGGAGGTGGAAATTCATCCCCTGTAAGAGCCTTTCCAAAAAAATTCACTAAATGCATGCAGAAATCCAATTAAATCCAATTGTGTCATAGAGAATTTGGCCTTGTCCCCAAAGAAGTTCTGGCCTTTGCCCTTGGCTTCTGGAGGGTGATCTCTGGGCCCTTGGAATGTCAGCCTGCTAGAAGCGTCTTTGTTTGCCTAGGGGCTTTGGATCTTGCTGGTTAGTATTGACAACAAAATTTAGGGCAGGGACTGGCCACACCCATATAGTCTTAGGGTAGGGGGTTGGCCAGGCCAGAAAGACCAACCACGTGCTTAGGGTGGGGGCTCTGGGCCACGTGGTATCTGTCAATCTGGTGGCCAGTCCCTCAATCCTGCCTCTACGTAATAGAGCCCCAGTAAAATCTCGGATCACTGAGACCTGGGCGGGGTCCCTCGTTGGCAGTTCTGCCTGTGTCCTGTCACTCATTGATTCCCGCAGAGTAATGAACTCCAAGGCGAGAGGACAATGGGAGCTCACCTTGGAATCCTGCTGGACGCTGGCCTACGTGTTGCGTCCCTAGGCTGATTTTAATTTGTACCCTTTAGCTGTGATAAAACAGAGCCCTGAGTAGTAACATTTTTCAGGGCATTCTGTGAGCCCCTCTAGCAAATTACAGAACCTGGGAGTGGTTGCGGGGAGCCCTCCAGGGTTGCAGTTGGTATCAGAAATAGGGGAGGTATTGGACTGTGCCCTTAAACTTGGAGCTGCCCCTTAATGCTTCGCGCCAACGTACCCTGCTAAGAGGCGAGACGTGCAGTCTGCTGTAGTAGGAAGTATTTGGAAAGGAAGTCTGTTCTCTCTACCTTTGTGACCTGGAGCCACCCATTAGCCAAATAACTGCTCTGGGCACCAGTTTCCTCATCGGCAAAAAGCGGATTCAAGTGAGCTCCTTCTAAATGACAAACTGATTGTGAGACTCGATTAAGGTAATGGCTGTGAAATCGCACTGAGAAGGCTAACGTCTTTTTCAATTCTGAGATATTAAGAGCTACTCTTATTATTATTTTGGCGTTCAAATGCTTCCGAAGTATACTTACTCTCCCAATTTTATTGTGTCTCTCACCACCGGTAAACCCAGCTTGTCTCCATCGGCAGGTGCTGAAATTATGTCACCTAGAACTTTCATTAGCAAAGGATTTCAGTCAGTGAAAAGTAATGGCAAAACAAATGCGGCATTTTGACGTAGCTGTATCTATTCTGGCACAGTGCGATTTCCAGGCTAATGTCTTTTCAAACAGCTCTGTTTTGCCTGTAGACTTGAATACCCTCATTATAGTGTTTGAAAAAAAAGTTCCCTTATGTTTTTTTAAAGAGCGCCATTCTTCAAAAAGATGTCAAGAAGCTCTTTTCCCCCCCTTTGCTACAAGGTGTAATGTAGAGATAAGCACAAAATCTGGTTGGAAATGTGACCTATATTGGACTGGCAAAGCTGAATATCAAGCAAACAGCTAGTTTGGGAGCTGGTTTTGGTCTGACCTTGTTGGTGGTTTGTACCCGCTGTACCCGTGGACGCTGAGGCCAGTTTGAAAGTCAATTACGATTTTTAAAAACTTGGAATCATTTGCGCATAGAGTTCATCAGAGTTTTGAACAATCCCTGGCCTTCCTCACGACACCCAAAACCGGGTCTTTTGAAAAACATTTTATTTTCATGCTCAGTGTAATAAGAAGAGAAAAGTTGTGCTTTGCAGATGAAATGGTGCTGATAATGAAAAATAGGTCACACTTTCTCTCTGTCTCAGGCTTCCCCCTTTCTCTGAAAGACGAAGGAAGGGTTCAAAGACGTGAATCAAGTCAGGCCGGGCTCTGCTCTGGGTGATCCTTGAATTCTGAATAAACCTGGGGCCATTTTCAGTCAGGGACGATGCCTAACACGGGCAGGGAAGCCGGGAGCTGCGGGTGTCTATGACTGGAGAGGAGAGCTGGGGTGGGGGTGCAGCAAGCGGCTCCCGCAGCCCCCCTAGGGTCAATGGAAGTCACAGGTTCAAAGACCTGCTCGCCGTGACACGAGGCTCCCGGACAGCAAGGCAGGAAAGAGGAATGAGGAAGAAGCCTTCCCACTGGCACCCAAGGGAGAGATGACTGTGCTCGATTGTTTTCTTCTTTACTCCATGGAGCGATAATACATCCCCACCCAAGAGTGGCCAGGTGATCTCCTTTGGCCAAAATAATGGGAGTGAGTGTGGCTCAATGGCTGAGCGCCTGCTTCACATGCATGAGGTCCTGGGTTCAATTCCTGACACCTCCTTTAAAAAAGAAAATGGGGCTGAAATGACAAGTGTTACCCCCACAAAGAAGTTTTAAGTGCTAGTATGTAGATCACCACCTGTCTTTCCCCTTTTAAATGAGTCTGGTGACATACTAGATAGAGGCTATGCTGCCGGTCTGGTACGGGAGTTGTTTAATGTCCTGGAGGCTAAAACAAATATCACACACTGAGGTGTCTTCAGCAAAAGGGATTCACCGACTCATGGTTTTGAGTCTAAGACAAGTCCAAAACTGAGGCACCAGCAAGGCGAGGCTTTCTTCCAGAAGATGGCAGCGTTCTGCGGCTGGCTGCTGGCAATCCTTGGTCCATGGCTGTTCCATTACATGAAAGAACGCCTGGTAGCAGTTCTCCTTTCTCTTCTGAGTTCTGTTGCCTTCCAGCTTCTGGTGGCTCCCTACCTTTCATTCTGCTTATAAAGGACCCCAGTACTCCAGATTAAAGACTGACCTCAATTGGTTGGGTCATACTGAAGTAACACTTTGAAGAGATCCTATTTACCTGGGTCCTCACCCTCCAGAATGTGGACCAAGACCAAGAACATGTCCAAACCAGGGTCCACAACTCAACCCACCACAGGAGTGAAGAAGAGGAGAAGCAGAGGCAGTTCCTGAAAGACCCTGTATTGTGCACAAGAAATCCGTCTTTGTGCTTGTAAGCCACAGAAATGTGGGACTGTTTGTTACTGCAGCATAGCTGATCTATCCTGACTGATACAGCAACACTCAGTTCTTCCTTTCAAAAAGTAAAAGAATGAAACCAATAAGTGAGCACACATATATGTGCATGTGTGTGTTGTAGTCTGTATTTTAAAATCTTTTTTTTTTTAGCTCAGAGTGGGCATCAACATAGCCAGAATCAACTGGACATACTGTATTGCAGAAGCATGGCACAGACTGTATCTCCAGGATTCCCACTTAAGAAAATAAAGCTGCTGAAGTGTAACAACTGCCATTAGGAGATAGCATTGACTTCTAAACGTCCTCTCTTCAATGTGATACTGTATGGGTGGTCAGTAGAACAAAATACATAAGAGCAAAGATTCTGGAGTCAACTGCCAAGGTGAAGAGTCTAGAATCTTCCACTTGTGCTCTGATCTTGGGTGAGGTGCCTTACTGCTCTGAGTCTCCGTTTACTCATATGTAAAAGTGGGCTAATAAGGGGACCTCTATCAAATAGGGCTATTACAGGAACTAAAGTAAAGTTCTTAAGTGGACAGCACAGAACCTAGGCACAAAGCAATTAGTCAACATATGTCAGTTACCATGGTTACTCTTCCTGCTCTTATTATTAGCATTGCTGTGTCTAGCCTTAAACTGCTCCACAACTGAGCTTAGTATAAGACCTCAGGTGAGTTATTAATTTAAATTGGCCGCTTCTGCTATGACTAAGCTTAATGAGGTGGCAATGGAAGTGTCACCAAGACCGTGTTTCCACCACTGACTCGAGATCTTTTCTCTGCCCTGGGCATACTCAGAAAGCTACTCTTCCTACCACAGGTAACAAAATTAACTGTCCCTTTTATATTTTTGGAGCACAAAGCTCAGGAAAGAGAACACAAAATGCTCAGAGTTGGAAGCACTGATAACTTCAGGGCCAGGCAAAGAAAAGAGAGAAGGCAATCTAAGTTCTGTTACTTAGAGCTCAGCCAAGTGACTTGACTCTTCTGAACATTGATTTCCTGGTCTGTAAAATGGAGGTAGTGAGGGAGAAATCCTCCAGCATCCAAGAGATAGATAAGACAGTGTATGGTGCTTTCAGGGTGGAGTTGATCCTATAGATCTCAATCAGCATTAGCTACCCCTATCGTTAGGAATAAAACTAATAATAGTATTATTACTGGGAAGACATGGACTGGCAGGAAGCACCTTGCAGCCTACATTGAAGGAGAGGATGAGCCTTTAAGAAACCCAGCCTGGACTTGCAGTGACCTCCACACACATTTATAGCAGAGAGGTAGGATGTAAGTCCTGAAACTGAGATGCCCCAAAAAGGAAGAGTGTGGGTCCCTATGTAAAAGGAAGTCAACAGGGAAAAGATAGGATCATAGTCACAAAGCAACAAAGGTATCCTCAGGAAGAAAGAAAATGAGGAATGTGAAGAAGATCCCACTTCTGAGACAAATTGTTGATCTGTATTTATTCCTTATTAAAATCTGAGACTATTATTTTCATTTCATCAATATGGATTTACTCAATTAAAAAAAAAACTTGGTAAATATGTATTCGTGTTTCTTACGTGAGCTACACAGTACTTGCTGGAGACACAGCAATAAACTAGAGATACAGTCTTTGCCCAAGGGTAATTTACAGTCACGTGGGAGAGACAGCCATTAAACAGCAGGCTACACGTGTGGTGGGGGGGAAAGTTCAAGTTTGTGGGCTTCTGTAGTAAGGGAATCAAAACTTGTATGGTGGTAGTGGTGATGGCGGCTGGAGGGTGGGGATAATTTTCAGTTGATATCTTTATAAAGACCTGAGTTAATTAAAAATAATAACAATAATCAGCCATCAGCCAGGAGTTAGGTTAGGTAGATACCAAGACAAGATGGGCCTTACCTGATTCCTACACAAATGTAGGTAAGTGGTTCTTACTAAATGAGACCTCAAAAGGAATTTTATCCATCTGGAGGTAAAAAAAAATGTATATTTACTGTGCTTGGGCTACCCAGAAACTGTTCCCTCTTCTTTTGGTGACAGTACTCTCATTTAATTTTGGGAAACCATAGCCTCCCCAGCTCTAGGGTGGATCCTGTGATTCAAGTCGAGCCAAAAAAGCTGCAGTGATTGTTCAGGATGGGTATGTGATTCAAATCAGAAGGATCAGTCTGAATACCAGGAAAAGAGACACTTGGTCTTTTCCCACTGGATTGAACCTGGAATGCTGTGGCTTAGATCTGCCAGCAATTGTCTTGACACCCAAGGAGGGAGACTTTCAGAAAAAGGGGCAAATGCCAAGGAGATGAGACCCAGGGATAAAATGAGGCAAACGAGATCCTGAGCTCCTGGATCAAGCCTTACCTGAGGCCCTTTCACATCTATAATTTCCATTTCATTAACCCTGTTTGAGTGAGATATTCTTTCTTTTGTAATAGAAAGTGCCTAATTGATAACACTGGCAACTTCATACAGTGGTAAGTGGAAAATTATTGTCTGGGACAAACTTTCCCAGAATTCATCAGAGATTTCACTTCGAGTCTATCTCAGACATGCCCACTTTGGTTTTCTTCAAGTCTGCAAATATTGTGGCTGGACTTGCCTTCTTATTAATAGACAGGGTGATCATTCATCCCTGCTGGGCTGGGACAATCCCAATTTATGCCTGTTATTCTGGCATAATTATTAATTGTGCCTCCTCTCACTCTCAAAAGTGTCCAAGATTGATTGGATAGTACATTTTAAGGTCACCCTCCTAACAGTTCTCCTTTACAAAGTTCTTTTTCCTGAAGAGTCAACTCCTCCCAAATTCTTTACAGTGATAATCATGGCTAATTTTACTCAGCAAATAATCTCATCTTACCAGTCTTCCCATGTTTGACTTTTTGGGGGATTAATCACAGCTTTCCAGTTGTTGACTGAGGTTCTTGAAAGCATGGTATTATTGTTTTATCTAAAGGAAACCCCTCTGAAATGGGGCTCCATCCATCATAACTCCCTTAGTAGAAAGAACTGATTAAAACTTCCTGGCTTGCAAACTTGTTTGTTAACTTGGGGCTTCCTCGCTGCCACTGGTACATGGTCTTTCTCGAGTAATGTGTTTAGGATACAGCGAAGGGCATTGTTTTATCAAGATGGGACAGTTATCAATGCAGAGTGCACAGTGCTGGGAATCTGACGACCTCTGTAAACACAATGATAACATCGTATCTGCACACTCCGAGAGGACAATGATCCCAGATTCCCTTTTCCTAATTAGAGTTTGAAACAATAGGTGGGAAATAGGTGGGAAATACAGTATCGTTATCCATTGGCCTGCATTTGGCGGGGGAGGCATTGATTCAGATTATGTTGAGGGGTGTGTGTGTGTATAAGTGAAGAAATAGCAAATTAAAATTCAGACTTCTGAATTTTTCTTCCTTGAGTGTTCATCTTATTATAAAGCTGTGGTGGCAGATTAAAAAATCCTGTACCAAATTCCCTTTCAAATTTATTCTAATAATCAAATGTTTGATCAAGGCAGATGACGGGATGAGAGCTTGTGAAGAAATGTTTAAGGATGTGCTCTGGTCAGGGAGAAAAACAGACAAGCTCTTTAGCTCCTTGTCTTTTATTTTGCTTTCCCCAAATGATGGGCCAACACTGCCTTCTGAGACAATGAAAGACAAATGCTCTGTTATTTTGCCAGTGGGAACCAGCAAAGCCACCATGAGAATTCTGCTTATTTTTAATCTGAATGCCCAGTACCCTGATAACCTTTTGTTCATTGGTCTGCAGGGTAGCATTTCCACAAAGGCATTGGGTAGGACTGGCTAGAAACCATTATAGGGATGGAGTCATTACTAGCAATGAAGCTGTATTAAGTTGATTTCCATTTACGATTGCCCTGTAGAGCAACAATTAAGCTATTTAGATGGAAAAGTCTCCTGGGCTCTCAAGAAAGGGGGCTTTTGAATCGCAGGTACACAACATTTAGTTCTATGGGACACCATCCACCAAGACAAAGAGTTGACCAAATTCTATGCTCAGTGACTAAAATGGTCCTAGAAAGAGCACCCCCTTAATCAGTACAACTGAAACGAATTGCAGTCTCATTCAGGGTGAAGAGTAGTGGGGGGAGTGGAGGGGGTTGGTGAGTGAAGGTGTTTGGGAAGCACTTTTTTTGTTGTTTGTTGACGTACTAGGGCTAGGGATTGAACCCGAGACCTCATATTTGAGAAGCCAGTGCTCAACCACTGAGCCACATTGGCTCCCCTGAGTTGGTTTTTCATTTCTTTGCCTTTTTCTGTTTGTTTTAAGGAAGCAACAGGAACTGAACCCCGGACCTCCCGTGTGGGAAGCAGGTGCTCAACTGCTTGAGCCACAGCTGCTTCCTTGGAGAGCACACATTTAATTGCAAGATGATTTCAATCTGCCACTCAACCTCTGTTGAATATATCAGTTGTAATAAATAGCAGAACACATGGTACATTCTCTTATTGGTCTGTGAATTTACCGATATGAAAAGTTTTATAAAGTTCCCCATCTTCTCTCTGTTCCACCCCCTTTCATTATCTCATTGTCCCACCCACTATCCTAGTCTATAGCTCTCTGACTTTCTGAATTCTAGTGATTTTCACCCTCATTCTTTAGCCATCCACCCTCAGGGCAACAGTCTAGAATTCATCAGCACCCAGATCTTCTCCACATCAGAAATCTTAGATTCCAATATCTCATGCTTTTGCTTCGCCACATTTAAGCTTTGAGCTCCAGCCTCATCCAGATCTTACTGCCCTGCTTGGTCAGATGGCAGAATTTTATCAACTAACCGGTTGCTCTCCAGCACTTCTCAATTCTTCTGCACCCTGTCCCTCTGTCTTGTAACACGTCTTCTCCTCTATATTCCCCAGCTGTTGGAAGTCACTAAAAAATTCTAGAAACCAGTCATAATACACTGCTGCTAAATGGAAAGATTATATTTCCCAGTCTCCATTATCAGGACTAGGATGTAAAAGCAAGTATTATGTGGGCCTTCAGGAAAGTCTCCTCCAGAGGGAGAGGGCATGACCTTCTTCATCAACCTTCCCTCCTCCCTGCTGTCTGCAATGGCTGGCACTCAAGCAGTCAGCCTGGGCCATAATGGAGTGCTGAGGATGGAGGAGCAATGAGACAATGACCCTTATAAACAAGACACTATCAGTATAGCCCTAGATAACCTCTGGACTATTTATACTTGAGAAAAATACATATTTCTATCTTGTTTACTTTAGGTTTTTCTATTCTATGCTGACCAAGTTAATTCTAGCATGTAGCAGGCACCTGTCAGGCACCAGCAATTTGATGGGTCTGTAAGTGTTATTGAAATCACCACTGGTATTTTATTAGGTCTGCTTAGACCCCTCTTAACCTCTCTCTCTGTCCTTCTCAGTAGATAACTTGGCCTCCTACTTTCCTAAAAAAGTAGAGATTTTCATGCATGAAACACCTCAATTTCCTGTTCCGCCACCTGTTCTACCTTGGTTTTCGGCCTTACCTTCTACCCTCCAGTTGAGCAAAAGAGCTAAACTCCCTCCCATGGGGTACAAGGATGTCAGCAGCCAGTGCTCTATTTATCCCTCCAGGCTTGTCTCCCATCACTTCTGAGCCATAACTGATGCTTGAATAACAAATTGACGGTGGCCCTTTGCATACACCATGTGGTTTCATACGTTGTGCCTTCTGTCCAGAATCTTCTCTCCTACCTGTACTTCAAGACCAGCCAGAAGGTCACCCATCTCTCCCCAAAACCCCTCCATGAACTCCTAGAATAGGCTAAAGTCTCATCTTCCATGTCGCTAGTGTTTAGCCACCACTTTCCTACCTAACCCACGTCCCTGGACTAACTTGATTCTATGTCTCTCCACCACCAGCAGACCAAAAGCTGGCACAGGGCAGGGCCACATGGTCTCACATCTGTACACCTAGTGCCCAGCATGGCGCCTGACCCGCAGTAAGTACTCGATACATTTCAGTTAGACAAAGACTAAATTCTCATTCAGTTACTCATTTAACGAACTCCCTTCATGGAAAAGAAAGATGATTACTTGAAATTGGAACTATCCCCAAATTACAGCAAAAGCTGCAATTCCCTCATTCATTCATTCATTCATTCAGCAGCAAGTATTCATGAAGCTCCCCTTATGTATTCCCTCATGTTATATCTTCATCACTTAGAACTGTTCTAAGAACATAGCAGTGGACAAGACAGACTAGGGTCCTGCTTTCCTGCTTCTTATATTTATTTGGAAGAGAAAAGTAATAGATAAGCAATAAATGAATGAATGGATGGATGGATGGATAGATAGATAGGTAACATCTGACAGTGATATGTGCTATGCAGAGTAATGAGACAAAGTAATGGGATGCAGAAAATGTGGGCGGTTACTTTGGTCAGACTGGAGGGCTCTTGAGAGGTGAAAATGCACCTACAACATGGGTCAACACTCCATATCCAAGCACAGTTGTGGAGCTCCAATCACTCACACTCTCAAACTGATTAGCAGTATCAGCGGACCGTATGCCACAATCCCTTGTCAAAAATAGCCAGATTGATATGAATTAGTTCAGCTAACACTGGCTGCTGTGATGTGATACAGGTTGACTCAGTGCTCACATAAGGTGTAAAACTTGTATTCCTGATCTACAGGTGGCTTCACTCTATGCAGTGATTCAGGGGACCTGGCTCTTTTTCATCTTGTGGCCCTGCCCATCTTGAACATGTGGCTTCCAAAGCCATCATTTTGTCTGCATCAAGCCTGCTGGGGAAAGAGCAGGTCTGTGCACGGCAGGTTTCGATAGGTCAGGCCTGAAAGGGACGGCATCACTTCCCCCATACGTCATTGGCCAGAACTGGGTCACGTGGTCATGCCTAATGCAAGAGAGGCTGGCTGTATGTCATGGAAGAGGAGGAAACGGGCTTGGTGATGTTCTCCAGCATCTGCCTCAGCCTGGGTGAAACAAACCCATCACGAGGGTAATGGGAAGTCCTCTCCCCAGAAGCTCAGGCTCAGAGTTCCTTACACTGCCTCAGCTGCGGCAGCTGCCTGACCAAAATCAAAATCTGTTCTGACAGGAAGTCTGGATGTGGAAAGCAAGAGCTAGGGCTGACATTCAGTGGGTTAACCCCCTGAAGAGAAAATACTCGGACTGTTGTGCTCTCAGAGCCCAGAGACAGAAGCTAATCGTCGTTCTGGGATGGCGAGTTCTTCGTGGAGCCCTCAGAATGGACCGATCGACCTTTTGAGGTTTCTCAGGGCTGCGATCTCTTACTAATGGATAGTGTTTTCCAAGGGGATGGTGTTTTAAAGATACGGCATCTAACCAATGATAATATATCTGACCTCTTGAGGGAGAACCTTGTACATCTTACTCTCTCGGCCTTCCTTATTGGCTAATTACATAACTTGACTAGAAGTTGGTTTTAGAGAATCAATTTTACCATTGCCTAATCACAAGTAAAGACCATAAAGTTTTATGAGAGCTGAAGGAACTGCCTTTAACAGAGGGGAACTTAAATGAAAATTAAAGGGGACATAAAATGATAAGAAATGAAATTCCACAAGGCGGTTTCCCCGGGACTGCCATGCTAAATTACAGTGCTGGGGATATAATCCTGCTGGTTATGTCTCCAACGAGACATCAGGGGGAAAGGGGAGAAAACTGGGATTTCCCCATCATCAGCAATGCAATTGAGAGAGACACAAGTAGTGAAGTTATGGAAGGTCCAGCAGGGAGAACAAATACAAAAAAAACAAAACAAGCTAGATCCACCACCTACTAATGGCGTGACTCGAACAGTTTGTCTGAGACTCAGAATTCTCATCTGTAAAATGGCAATAACAATAGTAACCACGTGAGAGAAGTATTATAAAGATTCGACCAAATAAAAGCACATAAGGTGCTTACCGCAGTGTCCGGGTCACAGCAAGCCTAAAGTTACTATTATCCCTGTCACCACTGTTAGTAATAGGAAAAGCTTAAAACAATTTGAGGCTCTGTTTACTTTTTGTTCTGATGGCAACCCCTAATGTTACCATTTCCATTTTATAGATGAGGACACTGAGGCTCAGAGACACTGGGCAACTTGCCCAAAGTAACATGATACTTTAGGATTACTAGAATTAGTAAGTGAAGAATTACTATAATTGCATTGAGAACCCAGGTTTTCTTGGTTCGGGAGACCAGCACACTTGACTAATATGTCCAATATTTTTCAGGTAAGGTCCACAGACCATTCCAGGGTGCTTTCTAATAACTTGATTTCCAAACCCTATTTCTGGTTACCAAATCAGGGTCCCTGGAGACGAAGCTGATAGTCTGCATTTATAGCAAGCACCATCTTGGAGACTCTTGCACATACCAAGCTTGAGGACGAGAGGTGCTATCGTGCTCCTTATAAAGTTGTAGCTGGGGAGAAAAGCTCCCAAGAGCCATATCTTGTCAAATTGCCAGAAGAATCACGCACTTCTCCTTTGTGTCTCCTCCTACTTCTCTGTATTTCAACCATTGTATTTTCTGGCACTTCTGTGTCTCAAAAGAAGTAGAGCTAAATCAACATAAGCGATCAAGAAAAAGAAACGATGACTTCTCCCTGCCTTACAGAACATGAAGATTCATGTCACAAATAGGCCATCTGTTGTAAAAGCCAACCCTGCACTGAAAGGGGAACGGCTCTCATGGCCAAATAAAGTAGTTGTGGTGAGAGAAGCACTTTATCTGAATGGAAATCATCAATGTGCTCTGGAGATAAAACACTCTGATATGCTGAACTGACATGAAGTATCACACCCTGTTCTAGCAAAGATGGGTTAGGTACTGCTGCGGTAAGGAATAGCCCTCACCTCTTGATGGTTTAACGTAGCCACAGCTCAGTTCTTCTCCATACTACAAGCTCAGATCAGGTTGGCAGGGGGCTCTCCTCATCTTAGTCACTCAGAGACCCTGGATGATGGAGAATCCAGCTCATCATACGAGTACAGATCGTGTTGTTATGGAAAGTGTAAAATATGCACTGGCTTTTAAATGCCCCATGAACATTTTCTTGGCCAAAGCAAGTTACCATCTACACCTAATTTCAAAGGAGTGGAGAAATGTCCTCCCCAGAAGGAGAGGGGAGGAACATTTGGATTGGCACCAAGGACTGCCACACTCATTTAAAAACAAAAACAAAACACAAATTCATGATATGCTGGGTATCCTGCACAATTTAATCAAATGCAACTCTACCCTGCAAAATTTGATCTTAATGCAAAATACAGGCAGAAGAGCATTCTTGTATGTACCAGGGAGGGAAGATGAAGCCCAAGAAATAGTATTCAAATTATCTTGAAATCTTGTTTTGCCAAATGCATGTGATGAAAATGTACATGTGACAGACTGTTTGCCAAGTGGCATTTATTACTTCCTAGACTGTGTGCCTTGAAAATGTGTGCATCTTCTCACCTCCTTGTTTGACCCCTCAAATATGGATTAAGTGACGCATCAAACAACCTGTATGTACCATCGAAAGGAGGATGTATATGTTTTTGTTTGGAGAATGAACTGTGGGTCCATGGTAAGAAATCTATTGGCAAGATGGGCACAAAGGCTGGTAAATGTCAAAATTGCATCATTTCAGGAAATGGGCCTTGTGACTAGATTTCTGAAAGGGAACTTTCATCTAGGAGGAGCGTCATTTCCAGAAAGCCTCTGTACCAAGTGGGGGGTGGAGGTTCTCCTTAGATGCAAAAGAGAGGTGGAGGGTTAAATCAGCCAGAGGGCACTCTGGCCATGTGGAGAGGCCAACTGTGCCTACTTTTCAGGCCATGAAATATGGTTCCTGTTTTGACATTCTTGTAATAGCATGGTTGTTCACTCTCCTTGTTGCTGTGGGGTTTATGGTCCATAAAGTTTAATAACAATCTTAACAGCTGAACAGAGAGCACACAAAGCTCGAAGGCCGCACTTAGAAAAAGGGATCTGGATTTAAAATTTTTTTCCTCCTTGGTATTTGGACTAATTTGAGTGCCTGCCTCTCATTGTTGGCCCCACATAACAACCATGTGCATAAAGGGGACACAAAATGGGGCTTGTCAGCTCTCAAATAAAGAAGTTGGGAGAAGCAGATGTGGCTCAAGTGATAGGCCTACCATATGGGATGACCTGAGTTCGATCCCTGGGGCCTCCTGGTGAAAAAGAAGAAGATAAAAGCATGCCCATGTGGCGAGCCAGTGCATGTGTGGTGAGCCAGTGCCCACACGGCGAGCTAGTGCCCATGCGGTGAGCCAGTGCCCAAGCGCTGAGCTGAGTGCCCACACAAGTGCCTGTGTTTACAGCCAAGTGCCTGCATGGCGAGCTGAGTGTGTGCATGGCAAGCCAGCACCTTTGCGGTGAGCCAGTGCACACATGGCAAGTCAGTGTCCATGCAGCAAGCCAAGTGCCCGCATGGTGAGCCAATGTCTGCACAAGTGAGTCACACAGAAAGATGATGATGCAGCAAAAGAGAGACGAAGGGGAGATTCAAGATAAAGCACAGCAGAGACCAGGAACTGAGGTGGCACAATTGACAGGAAACCTCTGTCCACATCAGAGGTCCCCAGGATCGAAACCCGGTGAATCCTAGAGGAGAAAGACCAGAAGAGAAGACAAAAAAGAGAAACAGATGCAGAAGATGACAGAGCAAATGGACACAGACAGCAAAAAACAGCAGGGTGGGGAAGGGGAAGGGAAGAAAAGAATAAAAAATATTTTAAAAAAAGAAGTTGGCACACATTTGGTCTCAGCATCCTGGTTTGATGCTTTGAGGAACTGAAGATTACAACTACAAATGTCAATATAGGTAGTGTGCCAGGGCTTGATTCAAGTAACTGGGCACTTGAAATCAACTTCAATTCCATTCCCAAGGTCAGCAAAGCTGCCTGCATTCTGCATCCATGCACCTCTCCCTTCTCATCTATGCACTGTGGTCTGGACCCACAGCCCCAATCCAGTTGGGGGACTATGTGGCCCCCAATGTTATTTTCTAAATAGCACTAATCCCCACCTGCCAATAGCTTGTTTAGGTACTTGTTTACATTTTTATTGTCTGCCACCTGCCACAGCATGCCCCCCCACCCTCCCTTGCACACATAGACACATGACTGCTAGTGAGAGAGGGTAAGAGAGAGAACAAAAGTCAGGAAGCTTAACTTATTACTCCTGGCCTTATCCTGGTGCTGCATTTGAGTAAGCAAATAAGACATCCTGAACCCTGTCACCTAGTTAAGTGTTCAAAGAACTTCATTATGTAAAGTGGAGAAGAGGGAAGAGGATGTAGCTCAAGTGGCTGAGCACCTGCTTGCCATGTACAAGGTCCCCCGAACCCCGGTACCTCCTTAAAAAAATAGCAAAGTGGAGAAGACTCAGGCACACCCCTGTAGTTGCTGGGAATAAGCTCCTTCACACACCACGACAAATCTCCACCTGAAGGGAATTTTTGTCTTCCCTGAAGCTGACTAGAGAGTTTTGATCTTCTTATTGCTTAAGGTTCTTTCCTTTCCCCTTCCTTCACCCCCAAAAGATGTGTGCATGTAGATTTCTCTTCCAAAGTCAGGGCCCATTCCATGGTGGCCTGGTTTTGCAGAGAACATCTAAAGGACTGCAACACAAGAAAGTAATGGTCAGATGGGTTAAATGGCTCTCCAGGATGGGAGGGGCCCAGGACCCTCTTCCAGGGGAAATTCTCCTAGGCTACATTTACATATCAAAGAGCCCTTCCTGCTGGGCTGGCTGGGCCAAATAACTTAGCTGTCTTATTCAAGGCAGGACGCTAAATTCTGCTGTGCCTCTTACTCCTCCATTGTGAACACAAACTAGGCACTGTTCCAAAAAGAAGAGCCCAGGGAGATACTTCACTTAGCTGGAGGCTTGCTCACCCTGCAGCTGTCCCAAGGTGCCTGGGTTCGCTGAGGAATCTAGGATTTAAAGGATTATATAAAAACGTAATATTAGAGAATGTGTCATTCATTCATTCATTCATTCATCCATCCACCAATTCATCCATCCATCCACTCATCTGCCCCACAAACATTTATTAAATCACTACTGAAGGCCCAGAATGAAGCTATTTCTTCTTGCTTGTTCTTTGGTCCTTTAATTATGCATAATAATAATAATTATTAAAAAACAGCTATTTTCTTTTCCCCCAACTGAGAAAGATTCTGTGGCATAGGACCATAGGTTGGAAAAAAAGGCCAGAGGCAAAGGTTCTAGAATTTTAGAAAGTTATAAGCAAGATGGATCATAGCTAGGGTGATCAGGTGTCCTAATTTATGCCCTGTGTAATTATCTGCTCTCTTTTCTACTCAAAGAACATTCCGTTTGGATGATAAATTATATGGTCACTCTAATCAAAACACAAACACATGGAAAGCAGGGCAGCTCTGGGGAAAGGAGTCTTTCTCTTTTCAATGACTATGTCCCACCAAGAGACGGTACCTTAATTCCAACCAGGACATTGACAAGACCATCTTAGTGATAATGCCACCAGCACCTATAATTGACAATTTCTGCTTTAAAGAAGAGTTACAATAACACCTCTGGCTTTGTGTCTATTGCTAGTTTAGTAGCAATGATTTCCAGAACAAATGTCCCTGTTCCCATTCATAGGTGGTATTTCCTGTCCTCAGGAAAGGGGCAAGGTTGACAATTAAAAGCCACTGCTATTGATGTGGTTTAGCTCATGAGGCCTCAACAGTGTACCAGGTACAGGGAATCTCCATTCACTAATTAAGTTCCCTGTGGAAAATAAATTATCCTCTTTGTACCTCCAGATTCTCTCTGTAACCAGGAATAAGGATCATTCTCAGCCCAGAGAGTTCTGAGAACTAAATGGAACATTTCTCAGGCCTGGCACACAAGAAGAATCCAAGACGTGGCTTAGTGGATGCTATCGTAATTATAATTTCTACTAGTCCCTAATATCATTATCCTGAATCCTCAGCAATTATCTTATTTACCAACTCTGTTTTGCAATTGAAGAAATTAAGCTCTGGAAAGCAAATACTAAAGGGCAGGGCAGGGGGCTGAACTCTGACTCTAGGGCTCTCTTTCTGTCCCTGAGCCATCAGAATCAGTGATGGCATAAAATGTGGAAGCGGGTATGGTAGGTAAATCAATGCCTAAGTTAATAATAATAGTCAGTGATACTTATTGGTTTAGGGATTTTTTTCAGCGATTATTAGCTAGTGATAACCTGCCTGTGTTAAGCTGCCTTCGTGCATAGATCTGCTTTAATCCTCAAACAAGCCAGTGAGGTTGGCAGAACTACTCCTTCCCGCTGCTGGGGTAGAGGGAGAGGCAGCGGAGGAAATACAAAGCAGCTTCTTCTCTGAGCCAACTTCAGCAGAGTTGGAAAAGCAACTGATCTGGGGGCAGATGGAGCCCAGCAGTTGAGCCCCCACCTCCCACATGAGAGGTCCTAGGTTCAGTTCCCGGTGCCTCCTTTAAAAACAAAAATAAACAACAAGCAAAACAAAGGAAAAAAACCAACTCAGGGAAGCCAATGAGGCTCAGTGGTTGAGCACTGGCTTACCACGGACCTGGGTTCAATCCCCGGTCCCCTGTACCTCAAAAATAAAAGCAGTTCATCTAAAACTGACAGGCCTTTGTTCATGGGCTTATATTTCATACTCGTAATGCTTCTGAAATCATGTTCAACCTAAAATAATATATAATTTAGTGCTGGCCTATCTTTCCTCCCCTTTAATTCCTCAAAGGCTGCAGGTTAGAAATTCCCAAATCAAAGTGTCTTCCCCTGTGTTCTTCCATGAAGGGCTAGGATTTCCAGGTGGGATTGGTCCCCGGGGTACACAGATGACATGGTGGCTAGCACTCAGGTCTGCCTCTGCTGTGTATCACACCAGCGGGGATGACGGATCTTCTCTCCGTTTGGTTACTAGCCTGGTGCTATATGCCCTGGCTTGTCTATTTTATTCACCTCAGTTTCCCCAGCGCCTCCTCTGAACACAGCAGATTCTCAAGGAATGCTTGTTGAATGAGCGATGGTCATACTCTGTGAATTATGGTACAATGCAGTGCACACCTAGCATGCCTGAACTAGCAGGGGATTCGCAGGGCATCTGTCCACCTCCTTCCTTTAATGGAGAAGACAACGTGGCTTGAAGAAGCCACATTCCTTAAACTAGGTTTCTCCTGGGCGAGAAGTCCCTTGGTGCGTCCCAAAGGGCAGATCCCGGCCTGGAGAGCCCTGACCAGGCATTGATTCCCACGCTGCTTTACAAGACCCTGGATGGACAGAATCGAGTCTCTACTCACTGAAACTTCATACTTCAAATGGGAAGCTAAAATTAGATAGAACAATAATAATAATAAACCATGCAAATGAAGACTGAGCCGGGCAGGGGGTGGAAGTACAAAAGATTGACTTTCATTCTTGGAAGGCAGTGGGAGGGGAAGTGGGTTTCCACTAAGAAAAAGACGCCGCGCCCTTCCCACCGAGTGGGAAATATTGAGATGCTTCGGTCTCGCCATCCCTGCGGAGGCCAGCCTGACAGTTCCGCCACAGCTCATGGGCCGTAGCCTAAGAGGGCAGAAGAGAAAAACCGGAAGCTGGTGTCAGATTTTCTGCTCTGTTGGCTTAGGCCTCTGCGGCAGCGGCTCAGGGAAGGCGCGCCATGCTGCCAGCTAGCAAGCTTGGCTGGCATTTCCAAATGTCTGAGTCCCTGCTTTTCAGCCACCTTTGAGCCCTCCTCACCTTTTCTCCCCTCCCCACGCGGAGCCGTGGGACACAGTGGGGGCTTCCAATGTGAAGAGAAAGTCACCATCCCCTTGTCCTTGCGGTAATTAAGCAGCAGTGACTCTTTACTAGGTGAATAATATTGCTTGGAACCCTTTACCTCCCTGTCATATCAATTATGCTGTGGAGAAGCAGTTTGAGAAAAGACACAGAGGGAACTGGTGAGGTGTTATTGCAAAGCAACAAGGCCAAGTTGTTGACACGGTAGGGTACGCACCATTGCTTTGAACACAACGGGGTTTGCTGCCGCACTGTCCAATTCGAAGGAAGAGAAAGATTTCTCGTGTTGCCCACAGGATTTAGTTGGAGAGACCATGTGCCAGCAGGCTGGCTCTGAAATATGCAGCAAACATTTAGCTCTGCACCGTGAGGTTTTCACCCTCTCTCGACTGCTGCTTCCCCAAAAGTGAGAGCCAGGGGCACACGGCTCCGTGATGCCAGCTCAGATTTGTGGGTGACTTAGGGGAAGTCATGTCATCCCTTGTCTGTATGGGGTCGTGACAGAATCAGATTGCACACTGGTGTTCAGCACACCAACTACCAAGTAATTCTTAAGAAGAACAAGAGGAGGGAGGGAGGGGGAGAGGCAGGAAGCAATAACTCAAACCAAAGAATGGGACTCTCTGGAGATATTCTAAAATGTGGAGGATATTCGAAAACGTTCCTTCAAGAGGCTGTCCCTGCTAACATCTACTCTTTGGCCCTGAAAGCAAAGACCAACCTTTGGATTATCATCAAACTATTTCCTTCAAAGTCCATCTCCTCACCCTTGTGCTTCCTGCCTCTTCTGCTGTCATCCGGGGGAGGAACGTGGGTTCTGCACTGTGGACTTTGAAGACGGGCTCGGAATAGCATGCCTGCCTGAGAAGATGGGTGCAGGAGAAACTTGGAACTTCCAGGTGCCAGCATGTTCTGTTCTATTAAATGCGGGGTCACAAGAGAGCGGACTTGCTCCCCACTGTAGGACTTGTTCTTTGAAACTTCAGAACATGAATGCTTGTGAAAACCATGGTGCCCTTCGAGAGAGAGTCGTCCTTGGTCTTCTTGGCAGGGAAACACTAAAGAAAACAGGGAATGGCTCTCTATTACAGCAGTTGCCAGCAGTATCTACTCTTCTTTTCTAAAAAAGCTTTGGATTAAAAGTATAATTTTACTTAATTCCCCTCTAAAAAAAGAAGAGAGGCTATTAAGTTAGCATGATTGCCATGAATAGTATTGAAAGCAGTGCTAATAGAATTGTTTTTATGATTCCATTTATTCAAAATGAAAAATGGCATTCTCCAAACATCAGATCTGATGAGTAATAGATTTATAAAGCAACCAAAGAGGAAAGACAAACTGGAAAGAAAATCTATTTTGATTAGATGAGTTTGCGGTTTGTGTACTGGTTACAAATAACCTGATGGCCACAAAACAACTTCCCCGTCTCCAAACAGGGATCTATATTTGGAAAATTCCTTTGGACACAAGGATTACCGTGATTTGTTCAGAGCTGGGGAGGGGGATCTCTTCATTTTAAAATAGTACTTTCGTATTAAGAAAATATCTTATGTTTAAGTTAAAAAATACAAATACGAATGACATGGATGCTAAGCTGATTGTGGGTGTTGTTTTTAAAGACAGCAATGTGCACCTTCAGTGGGGTTTAAGATGCAGATTTGCTCTGTATCTTGCATGGGTATGTTTAATATATGGAGAAGTCAGGCTGGAAACTTTCCACTACAGTGTCTGAGCTGACAAAAAACTGGAGAAGAAAAGACTTTGATCTCATCAGAAACAAATATACATGTCTCCTTCAAAGTTTACACCCTGCACTGGCTGCATGGTGAAGGGTTTGCTACTCTTTCTTCATTTAAGAAATAGCAATAAAGGAATAAAAGGGAGAAGGTGTAGAAAAACTCTTGCAGAAAAAAAAAGGGGGTGGGGTGGGGGGAGGGTTATATGTTGCACATCTCCGTTTTGGTAACCCAAAGAGGGAATATACGCTTAAAGTCCTGAATTTAACAAACCTAATTATCAAGGCTTAATTAGTGCCAAGGGTAAAGCTTCATGGAACACCTGCAGACTTAATTTATGTCCTGACAGAGAGGAACAAGTGTTAATGGGCTGTATTTATGTTAATACCTGAACCTTAGGAGCCAGTGGAATAAAACAGACCATGCACTAGTTTTTCAAGCTACAGAACAAATACAAAAGATTTTCATCTTAATGATAGTTTGCATGTAATTCTTCAGGGATTGCCAAAGAAAAGTGGAATATGAGAAAGGAGAGCCATTTGGGGGACCTGCAAAGCCTTACATGATCAATCCATAAACCAGTGGTTGTATCTTGTCTTCAGAAATGACAGTGGCTTAGCTGGCTAATGTTCTCACTGTTTAGACCATGTGTTTTCATCATTCTGGAACATTAACCACTTTTTAAATACACATATATATATATATATTTTTTATTACAGAAGTTTTGAACTTACAAAACAATCATGCACATGTGTAGAATTCCCATACAACAACCCTTGACCAACACAACACACCACTGTGGAAAATTTCTTACAGATTATGAGATAATATCATCAGACTATTACTACTAACTATGGTCTATAATGTACACTTAGCATCTTTTTTTTCCATACTCCCCTACTATCAACACAGTACATCTTTGGCATTGATGCCAAGAGTATCACAGTTGCTGTGATTGCTGTTAACTAGTCCATAGGTTACATTAATTGTATTTTTCCCATGCTTCTCCACATTCCCTCCACCCTGCAATATTGGCATATATCTGTTCTAGTTCACAGAAGGACATTCTTGCATTTGTACTATTAACCACAATTCTCATCCACCTCTAGGTTCACTGTGTAATTTAGTGCCTAGATTATTCTCTAGCTTTCTTTCAATTGACATTTACATCCCTAGACTACCCTTTTCTGCCATAATCCCATTTTAAAACAGCTGCTACTCCCTGTAATGTGTTACCATCAATTCTATCCGTTTCCACGCATTTACAGTCAAGTTCATTAAAACTTCTACATATATCAGTACTCGTTCTTAGTCCTCCTTTCATCTCCTACTAACCTATACTCTAGCTTTTAACTCCATGTATTTATTCATTAACCACACTTTTTCTGGAAATGTCGTAAGAAGAGCTAACATTTACGGAATGCTCGCTCTGTGGGTCATTATGTTAAGGTCTGTGTATACAGTTTCTGATTTTACAGATGAGAAAACTGAGCCCCAGCGGGAATAAGCAATATACCCTAGGCTGTGTTTCTGGGCATTTCAAGGACTTGGTGCCAGATTTCCAGAACCAACCATTTTAACGAATCGCGAAACCCCTCTAAGGCATTGATAAGAATAAATGTAAGAATAAAAAGTAAGAATTTAAAACATGGTGACAAACACCTATCCACAGTGGACTCTCAGCAAACTGGGAATGAATGCAAGCTCCTCAATATGATACAGAGCATGTACAAAAAACCTACAATTGCATCATGCCTAACGGAGAAACACTAAGTAAGGCAACGATGTCTGCTCCCAACCCCTAAACTCAACATTGTCCCAGAAGTACCAGACCGTGCATTGAAGAAAGAAAAAGAAATATCAGCCATAAAAATTGGAGCAGAAGAAATAAAACTATATTGACAGAGATATAAAATCCTATGAATCTTAAAAAAAAAAGAGGAAAGAAACGAACAAATTTAATTAAGGTCACTAGATATAAGGTCAATTTACTAGACTCAGTTGCATTTCTATATACAAGTAACAAGCAAATAAAAAATGAAAATTTAAAATACCATTAAAATAGCATCGAAAACATTAAATGTTTAAGAATAAATTTAATGCAAAAGTATAAGACACTGAAAATTATGAACATGAGAGAAATTGAAGAAGACCTAAATAAATGGAGGGATATGCCATGTTCCTGGATGATAATATTCTATATTGTTAAGATTCTAGTCTGTTTCAGTTTGATCAAAAGATTCAATGACATCCAATTAAAATCTTAGCAGTCCTATTCAAGAGAAATTAGCAGGGGAATGGATGTGGCTCAAGTGGTTGAACGCCTGCCTCCCACATGGAAGGTCTGGGTTTTGGTCCCCAGTGCCTCCTAAAAACAAACAACAAAAAATACAAGCAACAAGCAAATCAATGGGAAAAAAATAACTCAGGGGAACCAATGTGGTTCAGTAGTTGATGCCAGCTTCCCACATACGAGGTCCTGGGTTCAATCTCCTGCCCCAGTACCTCAAAAAAAAAAAAAAAAAAAAAGACAGAGAGGGAATTTAGCAAACTGATCCTAAAATTTCTATGGAAAAGCAAAGCACCTAGAATAGCAAAAAAACAACTATAAAATAAAGAACAAAGTGGAATACTTAAGTTGTCTAAATTTAAAACTTACTAAAGCCACAGTAACCAATGTCATAGGTAGAGGTGTAAGAATAAACAATTAGAGCAATGGAGTACAATAAGGAGTTCAGAAATGGACCCACACATAGTCAATTGATCTTTAACAAAGGTGCCAGAGAAATTCAATAAGGAGAGGATTAGTCTTTCAACAAACGGTGTTGGAATAACTGGAGATCCACACAATTGAATTGCTACCCTGACTTCCATTATATACAAAAATTAATTTGAGATGGAACACAGATCTAAATGAAAAATGAAAACTATGGAGCTTCTAGAAGAAAACATAGGAAAACATCTTCACAACCTTAGATAGGCAAAGATTTCTGAGAATACAAACAGCACTAGCCATACAAGATAAAACGACAACAAGATAAACTGGACATTATCAAGAATAAAAATTTCTATTTTTCAAAAGACACCATTAAGGATTACTAGGAAAGACAGAAAATAGGAGAAAATTCACAATACACATAAAAAAAGACTTGTATCCAGAATATAAAAAGAACTCCTACAATTCAATATTAAAAGGACAAACAAACCATTTTTTTTTAAATGGCCAAATATTTGAACAAACACATCATAGAAAGAAAACATACAAACGAGCTATGAGCTTATGAAAAGATGCATTAGTCATCAGGAAAATGCAAAATAAAACCAACAAGAGATACCACTTCACGCCCACTAGAATGGCTATAATTAAAAAGACTGAAAATACCAAGTGTTGGTGAGAAGGTGAAATGACTTGAAATCTCACACACTGCTAGAGGGAATTTAAAATTATATAACCATTTTAGAGAACTGTTTGGCAACATCTTAATATGTAAAACACACATACCTTAAAACCAACAACTCTACTCCTGGGTGTTTAACAAATGGAAATAAAAGCATATGATCACAAAAAGATTTATATAAAAATATTCATGGAAGCATTACTCATCACGAACAAAAAACCAGAAATGACTCAAATGCTGATCAACTGGGGAATGGATAAACAAACTGTTATACATTTTCACAAAAGAATACTACACAGCATTGAAAAGGAGCGAACTGCTGACATGCACAACCGCATAGCAGAAGTCAAAAACCTTATGTTGAGCAAGAAAAGCCAGACACAAAAGACTAGTATGATTTCAATTAAATGAAGTTCTAGAACACAGAAAACAGCAATGGTGGTAAGAGTAAGAGCAGTGTTTGCCTCTGGGAGTGGAAAGATTTATGGGAAAGCAGCAGAAGGGAACTTACTGGGTTGATGGGAATGTTCCATATCTTAATTGGGGTGGTGGGTACATGGGTATGTGCACATAGGCATTTGTCAAAATCCACAGAACTGAACTCTTAAAATATGTGATATTTATGGCACATAAATTATACCTCAATGATATATGTGTATGTGTGTATAAATATTCAAACACATACATTTGCCAAGGGAGTAGCTTTACAGATGAAATCAAATTTTCTATTAGGAAACCAAGGCTTACTTTTCAGGGTTATAATCCAATCCACAAAAGTGCTTGGGGATTTTAGTTTTAAGATTACTTATGAAATTGTTTATTAATTACTATCTGAGTAAAATCAAGCTGAGTGGTAAGAGAATGGGCTTTGGAATCAGGATTCCCAGGTCATTATCATGGGTTTTGCTTCTCATTAGCTGTGTGACCTTGGGCAAACTAATTACCAGCCTCAGCAATTTCCTTACGTGAAAAAGTGGGGGAAGCAACACGGGCCGTGAAAGATTGTGGTGTGGCTTCAATGTGATAACGGATGTACAACACACGACCAAGAGCCCTGGCTTTTGTTGTTACCGGCAGAAGCAGACTATTTGTGATAACCTGGTAAACACAGAGTGGCTCTGGGAAGCCAGTCACTCTTTAATCTTTTTCCAAGCTCCTGTTTCTGAGGATAATAAGTGACTCTTTAAAAACCACTTGGTACCTTTTGTTTATTGAAATGGGTAAGTGCATTCTAGAAATTCATAATTATTTGTAAAACATAATTCACACACTTCTTTTTTCTCTATCAGCCGATTTCCTTTTCTTATAAAACGCAATGTTTCTTTTTCTTAAACAGCAATTGCCTGCATGATTTCATAGCCCTTTCAGAAATATCTTTGCTGATTACTCATCTGGGAAAAGAAAATTTATATGAAGTTTGTGAATTGTTCTTTCCTTGAAGGAAGCACCAAATCGAATATCCACAGCCTGGGATGTTAAGTTATTGTCAGTACCAAATGCACGAGCTTATTTTATCTTAAAGAGACTGCAAGAGGTGATGTGAAAGAAAGATTGAGGTTTTCTGACCTGTGAGTATCAGCTTCCTGGGATGAGAGCACATCACTCAACTTGATACAGCCATCTACTAAGAATCAATTGACATGGTTCTTAAGAAAACTTTTTTGTTAGAATCTCTGAATTTACCAGAACCATAACATGTTTAAGTCTCGTGTTCCTGAATCAATCTAACACACTTTAAAAAAGAAAAAAAAAAAGATCAATGGACAATATAATAACAGTAGAGGAAGTTAAAGACAACGCTATGGATTGAATCAGGTCCCCCACAAACACAAGTTCAAGTCCTAACCCCTGCTCCTGTGGGTGTGAACTCATCTGTAAATAGGGTCTTCAAAGATCCTATTAAGATGAGGCCAAATGGAATCCAGGTGGGCCTTCATCCAACCTGACTGGAGTTCTTAGCAGCACAGGAACTTTGGACATGGTAGCAGGAGTGAGGAGGAAACAGGAGGAGACAGCCCACCACGTGATGGAGGCAGAGATGGAATTACAGATTACCCACAAGGCATCCGCAGACCAGTGCAGACTTCAGAGGAAGCACAGCTTGCCAATACCTTGATCCAGACTTCTAGACTCTAAAACGGTGAGACAGTAAATTCCTGTCATTTAAGCCAACCAGTCTGGGGTATCTGTTATAGGAGACCTGGCAAATGAAGACACAAGATAATCGTTTTTTCTCGTTTGGGGTTTACATCGTCAAAGTGGTCAGTGTTTTGATGGACTAGTCTCTGAATGCCCCCTATTAAACTGTAAGAAAATGAAGAGACCTTCTCCTGGGTGGGTAGATGCAGATGTTGTAACATCAGGCTTGACAGGATGGCGGGCTGAAAGAACACAAGGAATCTCAGGATGAAAGCCTGTGGGAAGAGCTAGGCTGCCTTCACCACCGCCACATGGAGGGACAATGGCACAAGGCTCTGCATTAGCAGAGAAGACAATACACAAAGTCTCTTCAGGGATCAACTCCATTTCAAGGCCACCAGCAATCAGAAAGGAAGATATTGCATGCATCGAAACTCTGGTCCTTTTCTAATAATACTTAATTGACAAAAGAAAAGAAACCCGCAGTAAAGTAAGGTAGCCCACTAAATTAACAGGCAGCTTTTATTTGGATGAGCCCAGCTTTTCTTTTTTTTTTTTTTTTTTTTTTTGCGTGTTTTCTATTTGGTGATGCTGTCAACTTGAAATGTGGTTTAAAAAGCGGATATTACACTTTAACACATTTCTAATAACTACCTTCACTATGGAAACACTGAAGGCAAACCATTGAATTATTTTTTCCTAATCATACTACTGAGATAAAACAAATGTGTAGCACACCGTAAATTCTCGTAAACAGGTGCCCGATGGCATGACGGGAAGCGCAGGCTGCTTCGGCCACAGTGAGGATGCGTAGGATCTTGGCTTCCGCCCATCTAGTCACCCAGGCACCTGGGTGTATCCACTGGAACACTGGTGATCAGAATTGGTCTAGTCATCAGATAATTACTGATTGAGAGTTCCGAGAAGTGAGTTATACACCGGGCTCGGTTAGTCACCGTTTTTCTCAAAAGAGCTGCAATGTGGAAAACCGAAGCCCTTCCTGGGGTCTAAAGGTCACGTTCGTGAGCTTGTAAACACTTACCAGGCATGGTTTCAGTCCCGTCTCCTTCCCCAGCCTTGTCTAGTCTGCTTGACTTCTAATGTGGCCTCCCAGCCTCTGTCCCCTTCCCACGGCAGCCTGAAGAAACCCACGCGCGGGCTGGGCAGGCCTGGGAACCGCGGGGCTCCCTGGGTACAGTTATCAATTTGTTTCATGGAGGGAAAAAGAAGGCAGTCATCTCGAATGAAAAATTAGAATTAGGCTGGACTGCGGCTGCAATAATGAATTAGGTAGAGCAAAGAGCTGGTCTCAAAAAACTGTGTATTTCCAGCTAATAGAAATGGTGACTACAATGATTTAGACCCAAAAAACAGTCTAGGAATTTATTATCTACAGGTTTAAGTGCCACTAAGAAATCAATAATTTGGATGTTCAATAGTACATATTGGGGGAGAAGGGAATCCTCATTTGAGATACTGGAGTGGATCAGGAACTAAGCTTAAGTCCAGACAAACACACGTTGCCCCAACAAACACACGTTTATAATCTGCTATCAGTTGTATGTGTATGAGTGTTGTAGACTTTTTTAATATTGAAAAGTTAAGCCTAACTGTGGAAATGAAAGTCAACATGAGAACTTGGCACAACAGAAGAAATTACTCTGAGGTGCTTGGGGATACTTGGTACTCAGTAATGAAACAAACAAGACATGGGCTCAGGAGACAAGTTCATCAAAGAAAAGAGTCTTCTAGAAAATCTTCTGTTCTAGAGGCTGGAAACAGAAGAGGTGTCTTCTTTTTGAATTTGGTTTCCTTGTGAAACCAAGTTGGAGGATGGAGGTGAAAGACACATTAAAGGCTAATATAGGAAGGATATTTTCTGGAACAGGGGGATGCTAATGAGTTCACAGTAATTCTAGAAAGGGCCTCAGAGACTAGCAAGGAGCTCCAGACAACAGAATCTCACAGGCAAGGGAGAAAACAGAACAATATACCAAATGACTGTAAGCAAAATTAAATTGGTGGCCGGGTGGTGAGAAGTGGAAGGATGGGAGAGGGAACTGGGTGGTGAAAGGGAAATGACTTATGCAATAGCCAGGTCCTTCTCCATTTCTGGAATTTGTTTTAGTTGGGCATTGCTTTCCTAATAAGTAAGAGAAGAGAGAAATCAACCCAGATTGTTTAAAAATAAACAGAATGTACTAAATGTGGGGAGTCTAGTATGGTCGCCTCAAAAACTCAGACCAGATACAAAAGGGGCAGGGCAAGGAGACTGACATTTTTGCAGCTCTGACTGTACAGGGTACTGCACTGAGAGAGTGACAGAGGACAAGCTGGATGGAATAATGTATTTCTTATTTCCAGCATGGGCTGGTCAAGAGGGGCCTCTTGATGTCAGTAGCTGGGGTGGTAGAATGGGTCATTCATCTCCCACTTGTGTGCTTCTGTGTGGAGGCACCTCCATTAGCCTGCGGAGCCCCATTATTTGTCTAGGTAACTAGACATCAAACATTTGTCCATCAACACAGAAAGGGGGACTCCTGACTCCAGAAGCTTCTCTGACGGCGTCTGCTTTAAGAGTCCTTGCTTCAGCTTCCAGAGCACCTTTGGCTTCCTCCTACGAGCCTGGAAGGGAGAATCAAGAGCTCTTGCTTGTTAACCACTTGTGAGTGTCTGAGGTCAGAGATGACATTTTACCAGACATTATACCTGAGGACCGGGCTGCTCTTGGAGTACGGCATGAGGGATGCCAAGGAGTTCAACCAGCAGAGCACCCATATTGAAATGCAAGTCAGATCTGCAGCCCAGGGTTCAAGTCACAGCTGACAAAGGTCTGAAATGAGGGAAGGGAGTGATGGGGCTGCTGCCTACAGGATCAGATTCACCTACCCCAACTCTGGTCCTCACCTTGACCATGGCCACCAAACCGTAGTGAGTGTGGTTTGTTTTGTTTTTAGCAGGTAAAGTTATTTTGCAGGTATGCAGGATTTCAAGTTGTAAAGCCTACAGAAATGGAGCTGCTTTGGATAAAAGGTGGGGAAGGGCACTTTGAAAAGCGATGACCTTCTCCAGCTTCCATTTGCACACGTGGTCTAGATAATTGACGAGCGCTTCGGGAGATCACCAGTCCCAGCAAAGGTAGGTCCAGGCCTAGGGCATCTCTCACACCCATCCAAAATCCTGTTTCCCTTCTTAGACTGCAAACCCCCGAAGGCATTGTGTCTCTACCCCTGAGTTCCCACTCCCAAGACAGAGCGCAGGCCGAGAGCCCAGTCTTTGTTTTAGGACTTGGTTTACCTCTTGCATCACTTCTGTGCTCTGAGCTCCCCTCGCCTCGTGGAATCATACAGGAGCCAGGGTAGCTTATAGACGACTTGAATTACCTATCTGATCCCCAGATTCCTCTGCTCTCATTGCTGGTAGAGAATTAGTACAGAAGAGGAAAGAAATGACATTGTTCAAATGACAATGTTTAGATAGCAACAGAAGGTATTAATGAAACAGGAAAAATAGCCAGTTTTATTAAAGACACATTTTTTATGTTATTATAGGCTTGATTTTTAAAAAAATTGTTACTTGCTTAAATATCACAGATGATTTCTCAAGCTATTTAAGACCTACATGACCTACACCAGACAGATCAGATAACTGAGGAATAGTCAGAAAAACCAAGACTGCTTATTCAGTTATTTTTTTCTAATGATTAAAAACAAAATGGGTTATTATTTAGAGTTTTTTTTCCCTTTTGTTTTCATATATGACATTTCTGTAGAGGGATTTCAGTGTCCTCTGAAGTTAAGCCAGCAGTCAATTCAGAAGCATTTGTCATCTTTCAAGATCTGAGAGTCTTTCTTGACCAATTTAGAAAAGAGGGATGTTACAGCAAACAGACAGCCTAGCTGCTAATGACGGGCAACAGTTCAATATTTTATGCCACCTTAAAAAAGTTTCAGTAACTGAAGGTGTTCTCACATTAATTCTTTGCATCAATTATTGACAGAGAATTTAATTTAAAGGCAACTAGTCAGTAACCTAGGGGTAGTGTTTTAAATAATTTATAATTGCTGCATGGGTGTAATCATATTGCTATTGATTATGATCAAGTCACTACTACGGGTCCAGCAGGTCTTATGCTAATTACTTTTCGTGAGATCACCTTTTTAACTCTGTACTCCCTGGAAACAGGAACTAGTTAAAAAAAATAATTTAATGAAGTGCAATCTTTTAGAGTCCTTGCAGAGATGGCGGAGGGAGGAGGAAGACAGGAACTTAGGTGAAAGCCAGGGGTTGAAAGCAAATGCTGAGATTTACAGAAAGGGGATCCGAAATCTGAAACTGCATATTGTTATTCAGATATCAAATTGGACTGAGAAGGAAGCAGCTGTGGCTCACTCAGTTGGGCTCCCGGCTACCACACGCGAGGTCCCGGGTTCACGTCCCAGGGCCTCCTTGTGAAGGCAGGCTGGCCCATGCGCTGCGGAGAGCTGGCGCAAGATGACCCAACAATGGGAGACAAGCCGTTACAGAAAAAATGCGCAGCAAATGGACACGGAGAAGAGACAGCAAAGAATGGAACAAGCCGCAAGGGGGGGAATAAATAAATAAATCTTTTAAAAAAATAATTGGGCTGAGCAATCAGGGGTGAAAAGCCAGGTTAAAGGGGGGTGGGGGTGTACACACACACACACACACACGGAAAGGATCTGAGCCATTTCATTTTTGAGCAATAATGTCTAAATTTCACTTCAAGTCTTCATCCTCCTGGGATAACATTTTATTCACTGCAAAACAGCCATTTGGAGGAAGTTAGGAAAAGCATCTGGTGATTTCCTGAAGGTTTAGAAGAATGAGCTCCACTGTGGGCCTCCCCTGAAGCCTCGAACCTCGTTCCCTGGGTGGAAGGAGATTCAGTATTAGATGGTACAGAGCTGCCCGTAAAGTCTGTATTACAGTAGCTATAAATGAGTTTTACTGAGTAATGGGGGGAAAAAGCACAAAACCCATGACTTCCTATACACTGTTACCTCGAACAAGGCTAGAATCTGTATTTAAGTAAAATAAACAGTGGATGAGAAAATATTCAGTAAAGGTTCGGGTGGTACTCAGAGAAGGCAACCCTCACGGCGGTGAAGTGGGGAAAGACTGGATTTGGGAAGTGCTGGCTGAGTGAGCAGAACCAAATCCAAACCCTTAGCACTTCTGTGTTTCTCCTATTTTGCTCCAGTCCCCAAAAGAGAGCAAACTATAAGGCTTCCAAAGAGGGGAGGCTTGCGGGCATCAGCACCAGTTCAGGGAAGCCAGCAGGCCTGCCCAGTTCAGAGACCCATGGACCAATCATCCTGCTGTGGGCAGGGGCCAGCCCTGGAAGTCCCCGTGAGGATGCAAGGGGCAAGAAGGGGAGGGTGAAGGAGGAGGGAGGGCAAGAGATCAGATAAAGTATGAGAGTAGGGCTTCTATTTATTTAGTGTCTTTTTAAAAAAAAATTATTTTCAGAGCTTTCACTTTTAAGCAATCACATTCAATAGCAAACTCACCTTTTTAAGCAAATGTGTTTGTGTGTGCTTCAAAACCTCTTTTGGCATTGCTTATGGTTGGGGGGGCGGGGAGGGAGTGTGTATCTGGGAGTAATTATATAACAAATACAATGTTTTTGTGCTACTTGGTTCCAACTTTCAGAAAATCCCCAATATTGAAGCGAGGGGGAGAGAGAGAGAAAGATTGATCCCTTTTCTGCAAGAAAGTACATACATCTAATTTAATCCAAATCATTTGGGTGACTCATAGATAATGGAAGGTAATAGAAAATGCATCATGTGGCACAAACCTCCTCCAAACACTGCAGATAAAACCCTTGTTCTGAAGGTGAGAATACCCTATCTTTAAACTTTGGGTGGCAACTATTGCCATAACTGAAACAAAACACAGACCAGCATTTGCACAAGTTAAAAGAGAGGGAAAAATCATAGCTGCAAAAACTGTCACCTGCCCACACTGAGAGTTTGCTCCAAACATAATTCTCATTTAAACTTAGCAAAAAGGAAACAGCAAACTTCTAGCTCATTCCATTTCCTCTGGGCCAGCTTTTTGCCCTCAGCCCTGGCCCAGATTACTCCTGCATGGAGCAACAAGAGGGAAGGGGAAGCTGACAAGAGTAGGAATTAGTACTTTGATTACTGATTCCACTGGGTTTGATTACTGATTCCATTGGGTTTCACCGCAAATCCTTAGAAAGGGGGTTCCAGTGTGCAGGATTCGGGTTTCTGACCCATGGTTCAAGCCAGGGATCTGCACACTTCTGTAAAGAGCAAGAGAGAAATTATGTCAGCTTTGCAGGCCACACAGTTGGTGAGGCAAAACTCAGCTCCGTCATTACTGCTCAGAAGCAGCCATGAGCAGGACATAAGCAAATGCGTAGGTCTGTGTTCCAGCACAATTTTACTTAGGGAAACAAGCAACTGGCTGGATCTGCCCTGTGGGCTGCGGGTTGCCAATCTCTGGTATGAATCACTACCACCTTATTCCTGAAGAGAGTGGCTTTACAGCACAGGTGTGGGGCATCAGCCATGGGTCATTTCTACCTTGGAAGAGAAGAAGGAGGCTGAAATGGAGGTAAATGTTGGCAAGTTTCTGAGGGAAGCTGAGGCCTGGAAGTTGAGAACCTCAGTGAATGGAGACATAAGGCCATCAGCTAAGAACCAGGGGAAGCTAGGGGACTTGAGGAAAGGGGAGAAACTTGACATAGCCACTCTGGGGAAGAGTAAAGAGAAGAATTGCTAGGTAGTCTTCAGAACATGACTGAGATCACAAATATAAGAAAATCATCTTATAACTGTAGTAAAAGCCTAGTTAGTGTGGCAAGGGACCTAGACCTAAACCAGGCTATTTCAGGTCGAGCAGATTCTGTTGTGTCTAGAGATGAGCAAATTGATTCCATACTCAACCACGGGCTTATCTAAGAAGACTCTTTCATGGCAACATAAAAATAAGTTTTGGTTCCTCCAGTGGGGAGATGGTTAAGTCAGTTATCAGAACGAAAGCTCCTTTCATCCTCAAAACAAACAAAAGTGCTCTTTGAGATCAAAATGAGAGGGAGCTGGGACGCGAGAAAGATTTCCTGCCTCGAGTTGTCAGTAAGCACCAGCTAGTATCACCTTGAGGAACTCAGCATATTAATAAGTAGATTGCAGAATAAAGATGAAAAGACTCTTCCGAGTCTCCTCAGAACGTCAGGGATCCGACGGCCACTGGGCGGTTACCTGGAATTCCAGTTCTGAGAAGAGAAGTGGAGAGTCGAGAATCGAGAAGCGAGGGCAAGAGGCCTCCTGGATGCCATCATGTTCACTGAAGTGAGATCTCAAGTCATTTTTGGAAGGAGGCAGGGAAAAATAGCGCCCCCAGTTGCCAAACACCTCAGGTAGGGTTAAGCGTTTTGTGTAGGCATCAGCACCTTTAAGGAGCTCACCTTTAAAAAGGAGCCAGTTTTTTGCTGTAAATGGCACTGACACTACAACAAGAAAGTTCATTTCACAAAGATGATTCATTAAGAAATAAAATATTCATGGCTGACAGCTTGAAGGATCGCCATACAGTTATATTCTAATGCACCTGTCCTCTCTGTCAAGTCCAATGTGGGATGTCATGTCGCCAAAGTTTTATTTAGAAATTGTTTGTCAGAGTGAGCTTTCTAATGTGAATGAAAAATTCATCCCCTCATTAAGAAGATTTTACATGAAATGTCTGGGATTTTCAATGAACACCAGGACATGAACCAATTACTGTTGAACACTTAAAGAGACAGGGTCCTAAGCTCACTCAGCAAAACCCTTAATTGCACAAATGTGGAGAAAATTCCACATCCTGAGAGGCAAATAGGAATTTTGATGGGAAATTTTCTTTTTTACCCTATCTGAAAAGACCTCATATTTAAAAGACTTGGGGAGTTCAAACACAATTTATATGGAATTCCATACCACGCATCATGATATCTGACCCTCTCCTATAAACACCTCATGCACAGGGAAGGCAGACTTGGGATTTTCAGCTACTTGTTTGACCCAAAGAAAATTATTTCAATGCTCTGGAAAGTTGTTGGAGTTATGTCTAGCCATTTCTTCAGGTTTGTTTGTTTGTTTTTAATTACAGAAGCTGTGGGTTTACAAAAAAAAAAAAACACATAAAATACAGGGTTCCCATATATCATCCTATTATTAACACCTTGCACTGGTGTGGTACATTTGTTACCGTTGGTGAAAAAAGAGCCTTAGTCTTGTTTTAATATACTTTGCTGCCTTCTTTTCTTTGGTTCCTTACTTTCATAATTTGCTAAGTGTCAAACAGGTGCCTCAGAAGCAAATATATTTAATGATTCCAAAATGTTGGGAGTTGGGAGAAAAGGAGGAAAAGCCACAACAGATTAAAATAGAGTTGAGCTGTGTAGGAAGTAAGGAGAAATCCACAAGGGAATTGCTTGTATAATGAAATAGCATTTTACAGCTATGACAATGGATTAAGTTGACATTGAGACTCTTTTTTGACATACGGTCTAGTTCAGCTTAATCTAGGGTAGAAAATAGTTCACTCCCGAAACCTTGCCCTAGACTCAGGTTATATATAGATAGATATAGATATAGACTCAATACACACACACACACACGCGCGTCAGACTGTAACTTCCAATTTCAGAAAAGGTTTGATATTGACAATATGGAAACAAATTTCTCCTTTTCAACACAGCAGACTCTATACACTTTAAAGATTCACATTCACTTTCACATTATAGATGCCTAAGTGAATTAGTTTAAGGAAATACCCTATAGCTGTGCATTGCCATCCTAAAAGATCCTAATGATGCTTTGAATAAGTTATTGTAGGTGAGAACCAGAATTTCAGACTTTGAAACTACCCCTGTAGTTTCTTATATATATAATTCCTCCTTTAAATATAATTTTTCATTTCCTCTTACATGTAATTCTTTCTTCCTCTCTCTCTTTGTATACATATTTTTCTTTGTAATATATATTTTCTGGAAAACAACTGGACAAATGGCCTCAAGGATCTCAGAATAGTTTAGATGCTCACAACAATTCTAGGCATCTATCTTTAAAAAATATCTGCAATTCAGATGAGGATTTCTGCACAAGGATGTTCAATGCTGTGCGATTTAAAATTGGAAACTACTTAAGCATCCAAGAAAAGGGAGAATGTTACTTTGCTATGACACCATTCAAAAATCATATTTAGAATTTATTTCTCTTATAATAGTGAGTAAATAAAGTAGGATACAGAATGCATTAAATGTAGTATAAGTTTCGTAAGGCAAAAAAAATGCATTTTTGAAAGAAAAAAATATACCAAATGTTTAAAAAGGATATAGACATAGGAGCAATGCTTTTTTTCTCCTTTTAACTTTTATCTTTCACCACCCTTATACATGGATATAATTAAAAGCTAAGCCTAAACACAGTCAAACCCTTCATACTGCATATTTATATAGCAGATGAATGAGCCATTCTTTAATATATAGATCTAAGTAAGAAAGAGAAAAAAATCGGATCCTTCTAATAGGTAAATCAAATTATCAGTTAAAAAAAAATGTACCCCTTCATCTTCTGCCAAACGTGAGGTATTAATGTATTGAGTTTTCCCTATGGAAATTGCAAATACTATTTACATAAATTTTCATCTACCAAATTGCAACTTGCTCAAATAAATCAGACATCCAGCCTCTATCTTCTCCGAATTTTGGTTCGCAGAACTCTATGTTGGAAATTGCATCCAATACATTTTTCACAATCTGCCCATAATTAGTTTCACTGGGAAAACTGTGAAGAACTATTTTGCTGCTTTTAAATTCATAATTTTGGTTCAAGAGCCCAGAATAAGATGTTTAGACAGAGTGAAAACTATTTTCTAACAAATCAATATTAATTTATCTGACTGTTATGGTCTCAGGAGCCAAAAAGTGTTCTTGTACTGAGCTGACAGGAAAGATTTTATCCTGACCAAATGTTATTCAAATATTTATAAGACTGGATAATTTAGTAAGGAAAATACAGATGGAAGAAGAGTATTTTTTTTTTTTTTTTGGTGCTCTTTTCCCACTTACAAATGACAAGAACTATTTAAAAAAAGGTGGAGAGTGATTAGTAATTTTCTCCCCCATGAGGGAACTCCTTCAACAGTTGAACATTTAGCATTCTCCGTAAACTATCGGCGCTTCTGAGGCATTTTGGCAGTGGCCTTGACACTCACCACTGAACCAAGGATACCACTGTGGTCAAGAAGAAAACACTGTGTTGTGGGAGGGACAACTCCCCAGTGACAAGGCTCAAAGCCAGATGGCTTAGCTGGGCTTCTTAGGGTATGAATTGGGGAGGGAAGAGTGAAAAAAGAAAGAAATGCTTTGAGTATGTTTTTCATTCATTATTATATTTAATTCTAACAACTATGAGATAAGACTTGTGTGTCAGTGAAATTTTAACTGGCACATAATATATATATACACACACATATAAAGCACAACACATAAGTGTGCCACTTGACTAGCAGTACTCAACAGCTCACCTTAAGTCTCCATCCAATCTCCACTCTGACTGCTAATATATAGATTGTTTGCCTATTATTGAACCTATTATAAATATAATCATATAGGAGTCACCCTTCAGTATCTGCATCCTTTCTCTCAATAATATGTTTGTGAGATTAGTCCGTTTGGTTGGATTTATTTGCAGGTCCTACATTCTCACTGCTGGGTAGTGTTACAGTATGGAAATATACCATGATTTATTTATCTAGTGTACTCCTGACAGACATTGGAGTAGCTTACAATTTTGAGTTATCCTGAATGATGCTTCTACACATGTTCTTTCTTGTACAGGTCTTTTGGTGAACATATGTACACATTTTTTCCAGAAATTTACTTAAGAGTGGAACTGCTAGGTCATCCAAAATACTCACATTCAGTTATAAGTAAATACTAACAAAAAGTTTTCATAAATGGCTATACCAATTTATGTTACCAATAGGTAATTTTTATTTTGTTTTAAATACATTTTTATTTTAGAATAATTTTAATTTTACAGAAAAGTTGCAAAGATAGTACAGAGAATTCCTGTAAACCTTTCATCTAGTCCCTTCCCCCTGCCACAGGCGGTTCCCTCGTCTGTTTTTCTTGTTTTTTTGCTAGTTGTCTGCTCATTGTTTTTGCTTATTGTTTGCTCATTGTCTGCTCATTGACTGTTTGTTTCTTCCTTTTTTTTTTTCAGGAGGCACTGGAACCGAACCCAGTAACTCCCAAGTATAAGTGGGTACCCAACTGCTTGAGCCACATCCGCTCCCTGCTTGTTTGGTTTTGTTGACTGGCTGCTCGTTGCTCACTTGTTGTGTTGCTTGTTGTCTTTCCTTGTTGTCTGCTTGTAGTTTGCTTGTCTTCTTTAGGAGGCACTGGGATCCAAACCCAGGACCTGCCATGTGGGAGGTGGGCTCCCAACTACCTGAGCAACTTCCACTCCCTTTCACCCAGTTTTAATGTCAACATTCTACATAACCATGGGACATCTGTCAAACCAAAAAATGAGCATTGGTACATTACTGTTAACTAAACAACAGACTCAATTCAGTTTTCCACTAAGCTTGCTTTTCTGCTTCAGTATGCAATCCAGGATCCACCTTGCATTTAGAATCGTTTATCTCTATTGTACTAACAAGAGGTACTGATGGGTTAAGCAGCTTGCTCAAGTTCACAAAATCTAGAGGTGGGGCTAAACTAATTTCAAGAGGAACAACTTCCACCACCGTTTTCTGAGTCTGTTTGTGTTCTAGCAACAGTTGAAAGCTCCTCCTGGACTCCTACCACATTCTGGGCCCTGTGGACGCTAAGATTAAACCCTATGGTTCCAGGTCTCAAGAAGCAACCCCAGGAGCACGGCATCTGTGGTTCTGCTGCTTCTTCACCATATCCCACTGCTGGGGCAAGTTCTTGGTGCTAAAGTGGTCCCCTGTTCATGTCTGTGTCCCCCATACCAAGCAGGTGCTCAGTGGATCTTTGCTAAATGTGTGGATACTGAAACATTTTTTAAAACTATAGATTTGTAAAAACTTGAGACTTAAGATGTACAGTGTCCATGTACCGTTCTCCACCTCCACTGTGGCTTGGGATCATTTATCAGGAGCCATAGGTGGTGAAGAAGTCAAAGGGTAGGAGATCATCCCAGCTCTGCCAATCCCTGTGTGATCTTGGGTAATCACTTAAACTCTCTGAGCCCATTCTCCAGGAGCTTTAAAATGGAGATACAAATAATGTCCTGGATTTCTAGATAATGCTTGTCAAAGGCTATGAAAGCTGTTAACATACCATACACATGTTAGGAAGTATTGTCTTTATGACAATCATATATAGTTTTAATAGCCAATAATCATAGATAATAGCTATTCAGCATTGGTTCTTCATAATTTCAGAAGAAAAGCCTGACATCCATAGAGTCATTCTACAAATAATCTGAGCAGAACAACCATTTTAAGGTAACCACTAGTCTTTCTACAACTGCTTGTGTCACTAACGGAGACCCAGCATATCGTGTACAAATATTGTCTACCCTGATTTCATACCATGGAACTAGGAAGAATGCCATGTAGGAAGACAAAAGTAGTTGACTTCATGCTGTGATTAAGTTTGATCTTAGAGCTAGACAGTGATTACCTTGAGGATATGGACACTATCATATTATAGCCAGCAAAGAGTGTAGCAAATAATAGACATTTCAAATTTGTTTCTTAAGTGAATATTAAATTCTCCAATTTAAATGGGCTGGAAATTTTGCTCTTCTGACATTCCTTGACAATATATGTTGGGCAAAACCTATAAGGCCATTTGCTAGAAGTTCTGGTCTTCAAGAAAAACCTGACTAAATTAGACTGGGAAAATCTCTCAGACTTTGCCTGAGCAGCAATGACTGTGTAGCCCAGATTTTAAAAGACACTCAAGGGGGCTGTCTGGGAAGATACTCATCAAGAAAGAGTGTTCCAGGAAGCGGATGTGACTCAACTGATAGAGCATCCACCTACCATATACGAGGTCCAGGGTTCAGTACCCAGGGCCTCCTGACCCTTGTGGTGAGCTGGCCCATGTGCAGTGCTGCCGTGTGCAAGGAGTGCCGTGCCACACAGGGGTGTTGCTCACATAGGGGAGCCCCATGTGCAAGGAATGCACCCCACAAGAAGAGCCGCCCCATGTGATAAAAGCACAGCCCGCCCAGGAATGGCGCTAAACACACAGAGAGCTGACACAGCAAGATGACGCAACAACAGAAAAAAAGATCACAGAGTCCCAGTGCCACTGACAAGAACACTAGAGGACACAGAAGAACATACAGCGAAAGGACACAGAGCAGACAATGAGGGGTGGAGGAAGGAGAGAGAGATAAATTTTAAGAAAAAGAAAGAGTGTTCCGTAAAGCAACAGACAGGATCCTAACCATGCTTCTGGGTTGATATCATATGCAAGAAGGCAAGGCATTTCTCTGAATCATGAAATGATCCTGACTTAGAAACACACTTGCATTTTGGAGAAACACGTTGTCTTTCCACTCAGTATATCATGTTCTTTGAAATCACTTTCTCCCAATGGAAATGTTCTCAAAAAATAGCTGCTCACACTTACGTGAACTCTCAGATGGACAGCCAGTGAAAGTACATCAGCAAGTCAGGCAAGTGAATTCCCTCGCCAATAATAAATAAGGAGCAAAGGGAATGAAGATGGGCATTTTGGCTGGATTCCAGATGCGAAACCTGCCTATCCACCTTCAAAATGATGCAAGATTGCAGTTTGTTTAATGTTCGTCTTATGTGCTTAATTACCGATAGTGCTTGACTAATTATTTCTTGTTTTGTGGACTATTTAAACAGAGAAGGCAGGCAGCTACATACTTTTGTATACTGAATGAGGATTTGTAACTCATTTTTGTAATCGTGTAATTCCCAGAGGGCTTCATTACAAACACGAAAGAAAACAGGATGCTAAAAGCAGGTGACAGTCTAATTTCCACAGGTATGGGTTAAAGCATTAGAGCGAAGTAATGGAAAATAAAATGAAAAAAATAGCCTTTCGATGTTTCCAACCAAGTAAGGTGTTTTCATGTTAATCGGAGAGAAAACTGCAAATGCAGCAAAGCCGTCTCCATCTGGCACCACCATTTCTTCTGATTCCTGTGTTGATCCAACCTCTCTGCAAGATTACGAAATAAGCCTCAAAAGAGACTCCAGTTTTCTTAGTCACAAAAGCAAGTGTTTGGCGAGTTGCATATGGCATAATCAGTTTGGACCATCTCTCTGCTTGCACTCTTTTAATATGTCTTCTTTCTCATATAAATTCTTCATTGGGTAGGATTATATCTATTATTTTGCTATTTGTTTTCTATATGTGTTGTGTCTTTTTTCCTCTATTTGATTACTTCATTCTTTAGTATTAAAGAGCTATTTTCTAGTGTAAAAAAATTCTTGTTTGGCTAAAACCATTGCACAAGGTTTCCAAATGTTTAGGAAACTGTGAGGCTTCAACTAAATAATAATACAAGAGGTCCTAAAGATGCCAGACTGTTAGAAATTACTTCTAGGCACAACAATGTTGCCTCTTGGACAGAAATACAGTTTAGTGGTAATGTGATCAGTCACCAATTATTATAATAATTATTACTATTGAGCCAGGCGGGTATTAAAGGTTTGCGTTGTGGAGGAGATCCATCCTGCTCTTAAGGCATTAATAAATTAAGTGGGAATTTGAAATAAGGCATTTGAAAGAAGAGCAAGCAACATTTTCACCACCATTGTCGTCATCACGAGAGGGCCCTGCCTCGCACGATTTATCATCTCTGCATCTCAAACTGAGATGCAGGCTTCACATATGCCCACGTCCTCACAGCAACCTGCCAACCTATCAGCCCCCCTTCCCATGTGATCCTCATAGCAACCCTACGGAATAGGTGTTGATAAGCATTCCAAGAAGAGCTGACATTTGCTAGGTGCTAGCATGCTTCCCAGGATGAACCAAGCTCTTTATAGGAGTTATTTTATTTGATCATCCCCCAAACTCTAGAAAGTAGTTACAGTGATCATTATCACCCCCTTTCAGTAGAAGAGAAAACTGAGGTTTAGAGCGGTTAGTTTGGCCCACAGTTATTATCACAGTTATTCCCTGACAGAGCCAGGAATTGAACCCAGGGACCTGCCTACAAGGCCCATGTACATCAGTACCATCTTAGATCACCACACGGCATACCCCTTCACCTATTGTTCCTCAGCCAGCCTGGTCATCTGCCCAACCCACAACCTGCCCTCCAGGACATCAAGCAACCACTGCCTCCCCACAGAAAGACAGCTTCCTGAGCCAGGTAGCGACTGTCAAACTTCTAATGGGCACTTCATGAGCTGGTACCAGGTGTGCTAAGAAAGAGAGGGAAGGCCTTGTCTTCAAGAAAGCTCCTATGGGGATGGACACAAATCACAGAGGATCCCAGGGAGTTTATAAAAGTCCAGTTCATTGGATGTGTTAGAGGCAATTGGAACCAAGGGTGTGGAACTGGAGAGACCTGGTTTCAAATCCCAACTCATTTGCTTAACTATCTCCATGACTTACCTTTTAGACTGCTTTCCTTAGTTGCAAAATGCATGTGACACTCCCTGTGTTGCCTTGTGGTAGACAGCATTGGGCATTGTCTATCTAGGATTTTTTCTAGATTCCTTCATTGTCTACCATGTGCTGAGGCCTTTTCTAGACCCTCAAAATACAATGGCGAAGAAAACAGACAAAATTTCTGTACTTATAAACCTATGTCCTAGAGGGTGGAGAAAAAAAACAGATGCATCCTATATATCTATGTCTCTATCTATTTTTTTTTAGGAGGTGCCAGGGATTGAACCTGGGACCTTGTACACGAGCAGGCACTCAACCACTAAGTAACACCTACTACCATATTTCTACATGATGTTGGCTAGTAATAAGTGCCATGAAAAAATATAAAGCAGAGGAAGGGAGAAGGGTTACAGGGGGCAGGGAGGCAAGTTGCCATTTAAGTAAGAAAGTGACATTTGAGCAAAGTCCTGAATTTGGAGAGGAACACCCTATGGTGCTAAGTGGGAAGAACATTCCAGGCAGAGGGCACAGCAGAGGCAGTAGTCCAGGGGCAGGAGCACAGCAGTGTAGTTGAGGAAGGGCTGAAATAGAATGAGAGAAGAGTAGAGCAGCTGGAACCAGGTCAAAGGGAGGAGGTGGGCAAGACAGACGGAGAAGGCAGGTGGAGCTGACAGCGAAGGCCTTGAACGGTATTGGAGGACCTGGGCTTTGAACCGGCCTCAAGTGGGGTATAAGGTATGGAGTCCCGGATGGGTAAAAGGAGATCTAACTTTCTGTCTTCCTCCCACGACTGGGCAAACTGCAAGACGAAGGAAATACCTCAATGCAAGACCTGCTCAGTTACTGATCTGCGCTCACAATTCAGGCCTGGCCTGGGAGGGCATTTAAGGAAACATACTGGTTTCTGGGAGAGGTATTTAAATGTCCTGGGGCTCCTCCAGCCAGCAGAAATAGGAAGCGCTTACAGTAACAGGCAAAGTAACATGACCGTACAGAGGAAACGCACATTTTCATACTTTATGCCTTCATTTTAAGTAGAGTTACAAGATTTCCTGTAGGAATTCAAAGAGTGTTATCTTATTTTATGCCCCAAACTAGAAAGAGCATTCCACTGGGTTTGCCAAGCTGTTAAAATGAAAATATCTGTTTGAGCACAGCATAATAGATTAGGTGTTCAAGGCATTTTCCTTTAGATTTTTGGTTAATCTTCTTTTAGTTAATTTTCTGAGATAAAACCCAGTTATAAATAGCCTATGGGTACCAGAACTGGGCTGTTCTGTGGATGGCAAATTTTTAATAGTCAGAACTTCTGCCTTTTAGAGATCTTGGGGGGGGCGGGGGTGGGCTTTGAAAATTATCCAAAGCAAAGTAAGTCGAAAGCATTAACAAATTAAAGAGAGAGAAAGAGAGAGATGGGTAAATGAAGGAGGAAAACTTCTTTGACATTGCCAAGATGGCAAATCTTACCCTTGAAACTCCTTAAAAAAAAAAAAAAAAGTCAAACATTCAAAATCTATTTGTTGATTACACAGAGAGTTGGTGAGTTTCTGTCATATGAGAATAACAGAATATTCCTCATTTTTATAAAATCAAAGTGGAGAAAAACCCAAAATGCAGGAGAAAGAGCATGGCCATAAAGAGCTATTACTTAGGCTGGCATAGACTAGCTATAGACTTAAAATGAGAAGTTCTAGAACAGCTTTCAAAGATAAGATGACTAATGGGGGTGGGGTACGTGGGGACCTTTGCTGTTCTCGGTTGTTACAATGTAAACCAAAATTTACAAAAGGATTATAAGGTAGGATGCCTAAGGAAGTCATGAAACTAGTTGAAATATGAATACTTCCTCAGCACAAAAGGGAGTATGTTGGCTGCAATCCATCTGCAATGTATATATTATCACGGAGCCTGTTTATAAAAATATGAGAGGGTAAGAGGCCCAAAGTGGGCATAATTCAAAACAAAACAAATCTGTAGGAGTAGATAAGGAGGGCAATTATTCCCAGCAACTCACAGGCTAAAGAGTATCAGAAGTAAGAATTGAAACAAGTTTCTACAAAGCAATAAGAGGGCAGGAGAATCTGTTTTTAAAAAGTGAATAAGATGCCCTGGAAACCTGTAAGTCCATCATCCTGACACCAATTGTAGGATTAGCCAGGCTATGCAGAGGCTACACTGACAAGCAAGTTGAAAGGGTACACAGAGCTGTAATCGAGCAGGAAATAGCCCCTGTGGCTTAGAGAAAACAAGTCTTGCTTATGGGTTTGCCCCCATCTTCCTAAGCTTCTATAAAAGGTGGCTAGTTGGAATGTGCTGGGACTCTGAGGATACCCATCTTGAGATAAGGAATATGAAGAGTCAGGAAGATGGACAAAATGAATTCCATGTCACCAAGAAAGAAAAAAGGAGAATAACCAAAACATACTGCCCCATTAAGAAGAGCCTGTCAAATTAAGTTTCTATTTTTATCTTAGCCAAGGCTGATCAGACATTAGAAAATCAGGGAATTCCTAGTTCAGAATAGACTTCCAGAAACTCTTAAACACTGGGAGAATAGAAAGTGTGGAGAATGGCTTGCAAAGCACTGAGCTTGTCACTGAGGCCAGCACACTGGTCTTTCACAGAAATCTATTACTAGATTTACCAGAACCAGGAGACAATGAAATCAGTGCTGGCTCTTCCTCAGAAGATCTTCTGAGCTGCTTAATCTCCTGTCATCTTCCTCAAACCTGAATTCAAACTCTTGAGAAGTGGAGAGTCAGCCCCATATCCTCATCAGAATCCACCAAGTCTGCTGGCAGGCAAGGCAGTGTGTTTGAACCATTCTTGTTGGAAATGAATGAATAGCTTTCTGGAAGGATGGGATATGGAGAGATTCTTTTAAGAGGCAAAGTCCTCAAAGATGTTCATGGAATGGGAAGCCCTTGGGGTTCAAAGGCATGTTTTCCATGGTTGGATCTTACACTTGAATGGGGCCTACTTGGGGTATTGAAAGGGATCATTTACTGCCTTCGAAGAGAAGTCAGCTTTAGTCTTGGCCAACTGCACCCTGACATAGAAGGCCTGTATAGGTTACCCCTGGATGGTTAAGTAGCTATCCTGCCATCTCATAGCAACTATGTTTAACAAAAACAAAAACTTTTGTGTACAGACACAGCTGAAGATGTTTCCGTTGTTTTCCATGGCCCGTGCTGCTAATGTCTCCCAGTGACTTGACATCAGAACCCTGAGCGGAGAGTGACGAAACACATTTTGCCATTAATGACACAGGGTTCTCCCAGCAGGCCTGTTAACTTAGGCTTAGAAAGTTTTGGTTATTTATTGAAAGAGACCCAATTGGCAGGTAGCAGAGGCAGGACTGCAACCTAAAGGAGCAGGATGCAAAAGCTTTAGCAATGGCTGTTCTTCTCTCTGGTCAGCGCCCAGCCCCTCATTCTTCCCTAGATCATACCAGATCCTGCTTCACCTCTCCATGCCAGTGCTCCGTCCCTGAGGACCCACTTCCTGACAGTTCTGGGTCCTTCCTTATATGCCCAGGGAGTCGTTTTTCTTTGCTTTTAAAATGCTGATTGGTGTGTGTTATACATTTGCTAGTGGCATTGAACCTCCACGAAGACTGGGACCTCATCTGTGGTTTCTCCTTGATATATCCCCAGTGCCTAAAGGCAGGAGCTGGCAAATAGTTGGAGACCCTCAAATATTTTGAATGAAGAGCTATCTTCCAAAGGCTATGTTGGTGAATGGCTAAACAACTTGCATTCTTACTCTTTGCGTAGATGGTGACTATTTGGCAGAATGTAGAGAAAAACTGGTGTAAGGAGACAGTAAACTTGAAGGGCAATGACAAGAACTCTGGTCACAGGAGTTAGTCCCTCCTTGATTCCTAATCCAATTAGGAACTATTGGTCAGTAATTAAGGGTATCGGCATCTCTCTGTCTGAAATGGATATTTAAAACTTTTTTATTGAAGGATAATAGGTATGCAGGAATTATATAATTAATTCCACATCTCTAATCTTTCACAAACGAAATACATCATCTAACCAAGACCCAGATCAGGAAACTGCACCGAGAAGGGGATCTGTTTGTGTGGAAAATACTGACGCTGTAGAACAATCAAGACGGTGGCTCTGGAGGACAGAGCAAGAGGAGGTCAGGGAGTCACTGGTGATGTATGTGTATGCCTCCAGTGCTGGCTCCAAGTGAGCGGGAAGTATGAGTACAAGGTCAACAGAAGGAAAATGGGCATTTATTCAATTTCTACCATGCGCCCCAAGGTATTTTCATTAATTTTCAAGTTTTTATTGTTTTTTTCAAATGAGGAAATTGAGGCTCAGAGAGGTTGCAGCACCTGTTCTGCTGGACCACAGGCACCAGGTCTGCTGGACACGATATTCTCTTTATTCTCCATGATAACTCACTCTCTTGTGTCTAAACCTGGCTTTAAACGAGGATGGTGCTTTTCATACTGATAAAATAATAGTTTTATTAATAAAACTGTTGAGTGCTTACTCTGCAACAGTTCTTTTCTCAGCATTATTTCATTATCCTGTATTACTTATGAGAAGTCTGAGATTTAGAGAAATTAAGAAATGTTTCCCAAGCTCATGCAATGAGTAATGGTGGAGCCGGGATTTGAACCCAGCCAGTCTGTCTCTGAAGGTCCTACTGCTGCCACTCAGTGTGCTGTCTCTGAAAGCACCTGCAATTATGAAAAGAAGAGCTCACCACTTTCCCTATCTAAATCCTCATCACATGTGGAACAAAGCATCTTAAAGCGCTTGAAACGCTGGTCCGAAAGGCTCGCGCCGTGGAACACGGGTAGTGGAACACGGGTAGCTCCTTCTTGCCAGTAGGCCTTTACAGAGTGGCATTCTGGGAAATGGCCACAAGGCCAGAGCCAGGCTCTCCACAGGATGTGACTGGAAGAAGGTGGGCCGTGGAGCCAGAAAGGAACGGCCCGGGCAGCCTGGCAGGAGCCATTTCCCCAGAGCCTGCCTTCTGATCCACTTCCTTACAAGCCTCAATTTGGGGTGAAGGCAGGGCTGTCACCTCAGCTCCAGAGGCATCCAACGGTGTCTAGTGGCCTGGCTGTTTCAAGGCTTACAGGCCACTCAGTTGTGATGGTACGGGAGGCTGCGGTGGACACTGCCGTGAGCTTCATCAAAGCCTGCACCAGCCGTTCAGCTGCCCCCCGGAGCTCTGCAGACATCCTAACAAGGCTTAATCCTGGCATCCAAGCTTTGCCCCGCTCCCTCCTCCTGCCAGCGTGCCGCTGTTATTCAGGAAGCACCTCAGAGCAAGGACAAAGCCACAGGGAAGAACCCCCCACTTCCTGTCTCATGACAGCAGCTGGGGTTATTATTCCTGGCTGCCTCATTTAATAAAAATAAAAGCCTCAGGAAAGTTGGGAATTAGCATGATCAATGTAGAAATGGCATCCATTCATTCACTCAGTATGCAACTTTGCTAAGTTGTTTCTGTGTGCAATGGGAGATAATGGTTTAACAGTTTTACCTGAAAATTGGTTTCCCAGGACGAATTAGCCATACCAGGAGTCTATGGGACCTTGGCTGGTGGATGTGGGAGATTTTTGATATTGTGCTGAGGCAGAGACAGGCAGATGGTTTTAGCTTTAAAAGTACTGATTAGAGTAGAGGAGTGAGGAGGGAGTTGAGAATTGCCTACTTTAAATATATGATTTTTTTTAAGCTCACAGAGACAGTTTGACACAGAAAAATCAGGAGACATGGCATCTGTTCTGGGCATCACCATAAGGGTGACCCTCAGTATGGCTATGATTCTGAAATTTGAAAGGCTTAAGATACTTAGGACAGACACAGTGTGTCTACACAGTTAGTCCAAGAGAAATTGGGTCACTGGTATGAAACAAAACTGAAACCAGAGTCCTGGGTCCTCATCAAGAGAGTCCTGATGGAATAGATCAGCTACTATCCAGAGCCTCAGGTTCAAGAGGAGTGAAGGGGTTTCCCCTTCCTGTTGGATGTTTAAGTCACGTCCCTGTCAGAGCACTTAGGCCTGGTCTGATGTAAGGACCAGGTGACAGATATTTAAATCAGTGATTTGTCGCTGAGGTAGGAAGTTCCCTGAGGGCTGGAAGATGGGTCGGGCAAGGAGACTTTGACCTGTGTTGCTGCTCGGTTTTCAAAACCTTTAAGCCCACAGAAGCACAGACTCCTGAAAAGGGGACAAATGTCATGTTCTCCAGATATACCAGCCCTCTATGATTTGGAAAAGAGACGTGGTGAGTAAGATAGAAATAACCGTGCACATACAAACTCACTCCAACGCAGAACACTGAGACTTTCACCTGCTCCTTTGACTCTGCTAATAGGCACTCTGGGTGCAATTCTTCTTGTTGTTTGGAAAATAAAATTCACTGGTTCATCTCAATGAGTAGGTAGAGGAATGTATTGGAAGTAGGCCACCACTCCCCATTCCCACAAAAATACAGCAGAATCCGTCACCTACCATGACATCCTTTCCCAAAAAGGCTGCATGCAGTTTCAGAATCATTTTCAATATGCCGCTTCAATCGACCATATAAATTGGCCAGACTTAGTTCATGAAATGAATTGTTTTGCATCCTTGATGTAGACTGTTATCAGGCAAGATGGGAGGGAGGGGCGCGTGTGCTTTAGTGTATCCGCCTGCGTTGATGAGTGGGGTCAAGGCAATTGGAAAATAAGGAAGTGAGTATGGAAACATCTCGGCCTGGGGCCTTGCCTACGTGGGTACAACTGGAAGCAACTGAATGAAGATAGTCAAAAGGTAATTCCTGGGAAGCAGACGTGGCTCAACAGATAGAGCTTCCGCCAACCATATTATAGGAGGCCCAGATTCGATACCCAGGGCCTCCTGGCCCGCATGGTGAGCTGGCCCACGTAGGGTGCTGCCGCACCCAAGGAGTGCCGCCCCACACAGGGGTGACCCACGCAGGAGCGCAGCCCATCCAGGAGTGGTGCCGCCCACATGCAGAACTGACACAGCAAGATGACGCAACAAAAAGAGACACAGAGAAGAGACAAAAAGTGACACAACGTCTAGGGAGCTGAGATGATGATTTTGGTCTCAGAGTGTGGAACATCTGAATTTAGGAGTGGGGGCAGGGGTGTCCCAGAGTCAATGAATGTTAGCCTAGGCATCCCCTCTCAGTTGTCATTCATTTTAATCCCCTCTTTCTCTTCAATCTCAGAGTAATTCCTGATAACTAGGTGGACAGAAAGTGACTCAGTTTGGCTTATTAAGCACACTGAATGAAAATCTCCACAGGTGCCTTTTGCTATTGGCTCAGTCAGCTGATTCAACAGTCCTGAAAATATATTTTTTTAAATTAATGCTTTATTGAAGCAAACTTTTCACATTATACAATTTAACCATTAAGTGAACAGCTGAACAATTTTTAGTAAATTTGTACAGCTGTGCAATCATCATCCCAATCTAGTTTTTGAACACTTCAACCATCCCCCCAAATTCCCACATGCCCGTTCAGTCAATCCCCCCCACTCCCCACCAGCCCTAGGCAGCCACTGTTCCACTGTCTCTAAAGTTTTGCTTTTTCTAGGAATTTCATATTAATATCACCATACAGTATATGATTTTGTGTGTGTGTGAAACTGGCTTCTTTCACTTTGCAGGTTTATCCATGTTGTAGCATATGTTAGTAGTTGGTTACATTTTATTGCTGAATATATTCCATTGTATGGATATATCACATTTCTTCATTCATTCACCAGTTGATAGACATTTGGGTGGTTTCTAGTGTTTCACTATTATGAATAAGGCTGCTATGAAAGTTCACATCCAAGTCTTTGTGAAGCCATGTTTTCATTTCTTGGGTAGTTACCTAGGAGTGGAATTGCTAAGTCATATGATACATGTACAATTTTTTAAGAAACTGGCCCACTGTTTTCCAAGGTGGTTGTGTCATTTTACATCCTCATCAGCAGTAATTGAAAGTTCCAATTTGTATTAGTTTCCCAGCTGCTAAAACAAATACCATACAATGGGTTGGCTTTTTTTTTTTTTTAAGATTTATTTATTTATTTCTCTCCCCTTCCCCCCACCCCCCCATTGTCTGTTCTCTGTGTCTATTTGCTGCGTCCTCTTTGCCCGCTTCTGTTGTTGTCAGTGGCATGGGAATCTCTGTTTCTTTTTGTTGCGTCATCTTGTTGTGTCAGCTCTCCGTGTGCGCAGCGCCATTCTTAGGCAGGCTGTACTTTCTTTTGTGCTGGGCGGCTCTCCTTATGGGGCGCACTCCTTGCTTGTGGGGCTCCCCTACGTGGGGGCACCCCTGCGTGGCAGGGCACTCCTTGCACACATCAGCACTGCGCATGGGCCAGCTCCACACGGGTCAAGGAGGCTCAGGGTTTGAACTGTGGACGTCCCATGTGGTAGACGGACGCCCTAACCACTGGGCCAAGTCCACTTGCCACAATGGGTTGGCTTAACAACAAAAACCTATTGGCTCACTGCGGTGGCTTGCTCGGTTGGTGGCGGTGGGGTCTGGCTGCGGACGAGGGGTTGGTCCAGCTTTGGACGAGGGGTCGGTCCGGCTTGGGACAAGGGGTCGGTCCGGCAGCAGACGAGGGGTCGGTCTCACAGGGGTTGTGCAGTTTGGCTGACGGGGTCGCCCGGCGAAGCTGGCGACGAAGGGGTCGCCCGGAGAAGCAGGCGACGAACTGGGGACAAGGGAGGCCAGGCCCTTGTCGGGGGCTCTCAGGACTGGAGGGCGCACGGCAGAAGAACTACCCCGGAGACGACGTAAACACGCAGGTCCAATTTTATCGAGGAAGTGGCTACAGTCTTATAGGGGCTGGGGAAGGCTGATTGGTCGAAGCTTATGCCATGTTCTGATTGGTTGCCGCAAGCAGTTACTGGGGAGAAAGGTCGGTGGGAGGTACTGGAAGGGGGAGGGGTGGTGGTTAGGGATTGGCTGTTGCTGTTGCTGGGGGAAGTGGCAGGGTTTAGGGATTGGTGGCTGCTGTTGCTGGGGTAGAGGGCAGACTTGAGTTTCCCGCCTTGTGCCTGGCTGTTGCTGCTGTCGGGGTGGGGGGGAAGGCAGACTGGAATTTTCCGCCCTGCGCCTGTGCAGGGAGAAAGAAGAAGAAGGGTGTTGCCTCACAAGGCATCGTGTGGCACTATCTGGGAGGAGGGGCGGCCGCGGAAGCATGGCTGCCGAGAAGGGGAGACCCGAGGGCACTCTGCGTCCATGCCAAGCTCCCTTCAGGGGTGGCGGTGAGTCCGACCAGCCACCCTATTATGGGGGCAGCGGCTTGGAATTAGGCCTACCGCGGCCGCTCCCCTGCCAGGCCAGCAAACCACACTTCAGCCCGAGGGGTGACCGCAGCTCACAGTTTCAGAGGCTAGAAGGCTTGCTTCTTTCTGGGTGTCCTCTGGCTGGCCAGCAATTTTTGGGGTTCCTTGGCTTTTCCATCACATGGCAATGCACATGGTGGCATCTTCTTTCTTTTCAGGGTTTCCTTTGATTTCCTGCTTCTGGGTGCTCCCGTGGCTTCTTCCCTCTATGTCTGAATTTCACTCAGTTTATTAAGGACTCCAGTAATCTGGATTAAAGCCCAAACTGATTCAGTTGGTCACACCCTAAGTAAAAATAACATCTTCAAAAGTTTGTATTTACACCCACAGGAATAGGTTAAGATTAATAATGTGTTTTGGGGGGTATATAATTCAATCCCCAATATATTTCTTTCACATCCTCATAACTCATGGCTGATCTTTTTGATCAAAATCATCCTCGTGGGTGTGAAAGGGTCTGGAATTCACTTTACAGAGGCAATGAGGAGGTTAGAAAAGGCCTCACGTTAGCAGTCTGAGAAACCTGGTGCTACAGCTCACAGCCTACCAGCTCTAGGACTTCAACAACTCATTTAATGGCTAGGTCTCAGTTTCCCTATCTGCAAACTAGAAGTAGTAGCAGCTGTAGATTGTAACGACTAACTGAGTGAGCCAATCTATGTAAAGGATTGTGCCCGACCTCACATTCGTTTCTGGAACAAAGAACATATCAATAAATATACTTAAATAGCAAGTGATAGAACAATATAAGAAGTTGGTATTATGGTTTTTCATTTTTTTTTAACCAAAGATGTCCACTCAAATTTCATTTGTGAGAGTTTTGCTTTACTCCATCTGAGAAGCATGCAAGGAAGACTACTGTTGGCTGTTTGCTTTTCCCATGCTTTCCATTTTCTGTGTCTTTGACCCACCCTTCTCAACATTAACCATTCTTCAAACCAAGTATGAAAGTCTTCTTCAGTTGTGAACCTTTACTCAGGATTTTCCTTCCATGCTGAGTTGAGAGTTAAGAAGAACTAGATTCAGCTTTTAGGAGGAGCCTGTCTTCTCTTGCCAGGGTTGCTATGACAAATACCATAAACTTTTGGTCTAAATAGTAACAATTTGTTGTCTCACAGTTTGGAGGCCAGAAGTCCAGTGTGAAGGTGTTGCCCTACCATGTTTTCTCCAGGAGTCTGCAGCATTCTGGCGATGGTGTGCCCGCAATCCTTGGTGTTTTGGGCTCATGGGCCAATCTCTGCCTCTGTCCCATGGTCATCTCTCTCTCTGGCTTTCCCTTTCTCACTGCATCTGAATTTCCTCTGCTTCTAAGGACTTCAACTGTATAGGATTAAGGTCCACCCTGATTCAATTTGGCCTCCTCCAAATAGGATCTTCAAAGGTCCCATTTATAAATAAGTCTTTTGGGGAACTTGATGCAATCCGCCACAGAGCCTTTCAACAGGAAACACAAATTGGAAACCTTTTGGCTGTAACATTTACATAGTCCTCTGGCTGAGGGGCAGAATTGCATATTTACACTGAAGAAGGACTTTGTGCACAAACTCTGCTGGTGTATCATTGGCCTTCGAGTGCGGTTGCCAGCTCACCCTAGTATCTAAAGAAAAATTTTAAACACCAATGATTTGGAAACAGTCCTACCCTCCAGGCCCCTTACAGATGGCCCCCATTTCTCTGCGTAGCCAGTGGCTGGTTACGCCAAGGCTCTTGGTCTGCATACCCTGGCACTGACTTGGGACAATCCTGCAGGTTTGCAAGCCACGGCAACGAAACCACCGCGAGGCGCCAGCCTGCACACAGAGGCTGCTTGGGGGTCTGGTGGCCCTGGACACTTAGATGATTTTTGTTCCCCTTCCAATTTCCTGTGCAACTTTATCGATAGCTCATAGCTTCAGTGACTGGTCTTGATTTTACTAACCTGAAGGACCAAGGAACAAGAGGCATCACACAGCTGATAGGACAGAAAAAAATAGTGTGGAATGTCTTGATCCGTCGCCAATGTTTTTTCCTTGACTTCCCTTTAATGAAGGAGTCACAATTATTGCAAATTAATCCTGTCTCAGGACTCAACAGGGGAGAAGGCCAAGTGACCATTTAGCTATCGGACCATGGCTGACTCCAGCAGACCCTCTGAGGCACAGCCTGGGATTTGTGAAATGTCAGGCTGTGCTGTGTATGGCCCCTACAGAGGGTGGCAGGAAGGATTCTTGGATATGTTCCCAACACAGGTATTAAACAAAAGTTAAACCAGGAGCTAGATGGGAAATCCATTCAATGAAAGACAAAGAGACCGATTTATTCCTTGCTCTGAGGAGTGTAAAACTTCCAAGTAGAAACAACATCTCTCAGTTTCTCCGTCATTTGTGTGCTTAATGCACGCTGGAGCAACCAGGCATGTGTTTTTCTCATGTGTCCTGCAAATGGCATGGGATGTTACCAACCCCAGGGACACCCTAGAGGCTCACCCCAACGCCTGCAAGGGGAAAACTGACACATGTATTTTAAGTAAAAGATTTTGCCCTTCGCTTTCAAGCATTAAAGAAATCATTATCACTCAAAGCAAAATAATAATAGATATGATTTGTTGAGCACCTATTAGAGGCCAGACACTTATTTTTCACACTTTCCATATCTTGCCTCAATTGACCCTCAAAGCAATTTTAGTAAGTATACATTTGGATTGCCGTTTCATAGAGAAGGGACTATTGATAAATTCCCCAAAGCTTCAGCCAGGAAAAGGCAGAGCCACAGTTTGAACCAATGTCTGCTGGCATGTAAAGATTTTTCCATGTCATTGTCCCCAAAGTGTCCTTCACCCCTGATATACTTCTTTAAAAGAACAGACATTTAATAAGAATCTTTTTTGCAAGCTGCCTTAGGACATTTATGGGATGAGCAGGGCATAAAAGGAAAGTCAGAAAAAAAAGGAGGGAAGGAAAAGTGGAAGAAAAAAGGAAGTTGACGGGGAAACTGAAGTCCTGAGGTATATGAAAACATCACATTAAAAAAAAATCCATCATGCGAGAAGGTTAGATTTTGTATTTTCTTCTAATATCCTACAACAACATTTGATGAGTTCCTCAAGAAGTTAAACATAGATTTGCCATATGATCCATTGATTCTACTCTTAGATATATACCCAAGAGAAATGACAAACAGGTGTTCAAACAAAAAGTGTACACAAATGTTCATAACAGCATTATTCACAGTAGCCAAAATCTGAAATAACCCAAATGTCCAACCATGGATGAATGGAGAAACAAAGGGTGGTATATCCAATAGCCACACAATGGAATTAATCAGCCATAAAAAGAATGAAGTACCAATACATGTTACAACATGGATGAACATTGAAAAAATTTTGTTAAGTGAAAGAAGCCAGACACAAAAGGCCACATATTGTATTATCCCATGTATATGAAATATCCAGAATAGGCAATTCCATAAGAAAAGAAAGCAGAATTTGACGTTGCTTGGGGCTGGGGGGCTGGAGGAAATGAGGACTGACTGCTTAATGGGAACAGGGTTTGCTTTTGGGGGTGATAAAAAGTTGTGGAGCTAGATAGTGATGGTTGCACAACATTATGAATGTAGTGATACTGAATTGGACACTTTAAAATGGTCAATTTTATACCATGTGTATTTTATGACAACAACAAGAACAACAACAACAAAATTAACATGAGACAATCAGATCCTAAAATTCAGGACCTACAAAGATAAGAAAATTCACGATCATTTCTGTTTTGCCAAGAGCTAAGAAAGTAATACAGGGAAGTGGATTTGGTACAACAGATACGGCGTCCACCTACCACATGGGACGCCCAAGGCCAAACCCAGGGCCTACTGACCCATGTGATGAGCTGGCCCACATGCAGTGCTGATGCATGCAAGGAGTGCCCTGCCACACAGGGGTGTCCCCCATGTAGGGGAACCCCACGCACAAGGAGTGTGCCCCATAAGGAGAGCTGCCCCGCACAAAAAAAGTGCAGCCTGCTCAAGAATGGCGCTGCACACACAGAGAGCTGACATAGCAAGATGACGCAACAAAATGAGACACAGATTCTGGGTGCCGCTGACAAGAATACAAACGGACACAGAACACACAGTGAATGGACACAGAGAACAGAGAACTGGGGGAGGAGAGAAGGAAGGGGAGAGAAGTAAATAAAAAAATAAATCTTAAAAAAAAAAAAAGAAAGCAATACAGCTAGATGTGCCCATTAGACACTTTTTTTTTTTTTTTTAAATATATCCTGGGCCAGGGATTGAACCCAGGACTTTGTATGCAGGAAGCTAGCACTCAACCACTGAGCCACATCTGCTCCCTGGAGTTGTTTTTTGTTTGTTTGTTTTGCTTGTTGTTCATTTTTGGTTTTTCAGGAGGCACCAGGAACCAAATCCAGGACTTCCCATGTGGGAGGCAGGAGCTCAACCACTTGAGCCACATCTGCTCCCAGACATTAAACACTTTTGAATTTCCTAGACTAGGGAGGACGTCTGGTTTCTTCATGGATAAGTAGACTGACCTTACAGGTCCTTGGAGCTTCAAAGGCCCTGGTGAAAACTATATAAGGGAAAGGGCCAAAGGCAAACAGGGGACAAGCTGGGCAAAAGTCAAGGGGTGGATAAGCACACAGGCAGGCCCCTGGAGTTTGTGCATCATGGTAAGCAGAATTCTAAAATGGCCCCCAAGACTTCCTGCCCTAATCCCAGGGCCTATGCTGAGCCATCAGCCTGTGATTAAGGTACCTGACATGGTGAAGGGGATTTCGCAGATGTTAAGTAAGGCTGACTTTGAGTTCATCAACAGGGAGAACAGCCATGAGGGCCCCATCTAATCACACGGCTCTTTCAAAGCAGAGCGTTTTCTCTGGTTAGTAGCAGAAGTCAGAGAGATTCGCAGCATGGAGGGGTTTGACTTGAGATGGAGAGGGCCATGGGCCAAGCAGCCTCTGGGAGCCAAGAGTGGGCTCTGGCTGACACCTAGCAAGGAAAGGGGGGCCTCATTTTTACTGCATGCTGCCAACAACGTGAAATAGCTGGAAGGAGATTCTCCCCAAAGAATGGGAGCCCAGCACCTTAGTCTTTTGAGACTAAGCAGAGAACCTTTCCAAGCTGGCCTAGATACAATAAATGGGTATGCTTTCAACTACTGTAGTAGTTCTGCGGGATAGCAAATTACCACCAACTTGGTGGCTTAAAATGATAGAACTTTATTTTCTCACAGCTCTGGAAGCCAGAAGGCCAAAATCAAGGTTTGGTAGGACGCGCCCTCTCCAAAGCCTCTGGGGGGAGGAGGCTTCCTTGCTCTTCCAGCTTCTGGTGGCTCCAGGCATCCCCCGGCCTTGGCTTGTGGCCTCCTCCTCCTTTTCCTTGCCTCTGTGCCTCCCTCTTTGGTCTTTTATAAAGAACCTTGTCATTAGGCCATATAATCCAGGCTGACTTCATCTCGAGACCCCTAACTTAATTAGATCTGCAAAGACCCTTTGCCAAATAACGCCCACAGTTTCCAGGGATTGCAACATGGCATATCTTTTCAGGGGTCATTATTCTGCCCAATGTAACCCCGAAGTTTGTTACAATTTTTTACAGAGCAGTAGGAAGCTAAGACGGTGATCTCTTCATTCATTTGTTTGTTCACTCAACAGAAATGTGTTGGATACCCACTGGGTACAAGACACTGTGCTGGACTCTGGGGACATGAGAATAAATAAAACAGATGTAGCCCCTGCCTGAAAATGGAGCTTACAGTCAGGGGATTTACCCTAGAAGTAGGTGAGGGTATAGGTAAAAGAATAACATTACTGGCCACATGTGATAGTTATTGAAGCTGGATGATGGGGTTCATTATAATCTTCCATCACTTTCTGTATACATTTTTACATTAAAAATAAATAAATAAATGGACAGGGACCAAGACTTTTTTTCATAGAAAGAATGGAAGAAAGAAAAGGAGGAGAGGAGGAAGGAAGAGAGAGAAAAAGAAAGAGAGGAGAGAAAGAAAGAGGAGAGGAGGAAGAAGAGAAAGAGAGGAAGAGAGAGAAAGGAAGGGAGGAAAAGAGGGAGGGAGGGAAAGAGGGAAGGAGGGAGAAACAGAGGTGAGTCCTATAGAGATAGAAAAATTCTCCATCTACAGTCTAGTCTGAGTCACTATAACTCCCTGATTTTAGCTGGTTTCCAAGCATTTCTCTGGAATGCCCACACATTTGACAGGTTGAGAGCTGTGAGAACTAAAGAATCCATGTTTAGCAGCATTGACAGGGAGAACATTTCTTTTTTAGCACAGATCATTATTGAAATTATATTAAATGTTTATTTTTTGTTTATTCCCTGTCTCCCTTCCTGAAAATGTAAGTTTTATTAGGGTGGATTTGTCCTTTTTTTTTTCCCTTCCTCTTTATCTTCACCTTTTAGAAGAATGACTGGAATATGATTCCTTATTATAATTTTTGAATGGCATCCCTTATTATTATTATTATATTGGATGGTTTGGGTAAATTACTGAATGAGGGCCTTAACAAATTCACAGTGACATTCATTGAGTGACTACTGTATATCATGTCTCATACCAGGCTTGGAGGTGGGGAGGAGGTGCCCAGAACATAGGTTATATCTGAAGGGTATGAAGCACAAGAATTCCTCAATTTCTTTCACAAAATTAGACCACTGGGGAGCCGATGTGGCTCAAGCAGTTGAGCGCCAGCTTCCCACATGGGAGGGCCCAGGTTTGATTCCTGGTGCCTCCTAAAAACAAACAAGCAAAACAAAAGTGAAAAAATCAACTCTGGGGAACCGACATGGCTTAGTGGTTAAGCGCCAGGTCTCAGGTTCAATCCCCAGCCCCAGCAGCTGAAAAAAAAAAAAAAGAAAGAAAGTAGACTACCTTTCATTCATTCATGCATTCACTGATTCACAAGTATTTACTGAGTATCTACTATGTATTTGGAATGGACACCATGTAAATAGTATAGTACGAACACATTGCATAGTATAAATAAATATTTGACTCTGAACTAGTGAGACTTATAGGATATAGGGGTAGCATGAGGATGGGGCTACCTCAGATCCCACACACTCCCAGCCAAAAGTTTATATATATAAACTGTTATATACTTATTTGTTAAAGCTAATATATGACTGGAAAGTCATAATTCCTCTTTTGAGTATTAACTGAAAAGTTTTCTTGTGGAAATGCTATCTATCTAAGGCATTAGAGTTATCTGCTCTAGCTGTCAGGATATATCATCCAATTCATTAAGCTCAGTACGATTTCTCATTCAAACAAGAGAAAAGCATGTTTGCTTTGAGACCGCATGTTTATAAGTGAAAACAGGAGGGGCAAATACTGCCTTTAAAAAGCAAAAAAGAACATTTTAATACTACGTCACATTAAATTGCCGCTATACTGGTTTTTCTTCCTTTGAAAATGATTATCAATGTCTTTCCTTGAAAATGAGCATCTGTGACGGGGCCAGTGGTCACTTCTGTTTGCCGGGGTTTACATCCTCTGACACAGGAGGCACAGGGCACAGTCTTGAGACAGACCTAACCATTCCTTCTCCCTCACCCAACAGATGTGCAGAGGGCCACGAGCCTCGGGGCCTAACACAGAAAACGCCGAGCTCTGAGGTGTTCACCCTAAAATCAAAACCGCAATGAGAGAAAGAACTCGAAGTTGAACCAACAGCCATGGGCCCTCTGGAATGGGCGCGAATGATAAAAATCAAGCTTTAACACGTTCCATTTTTAATTAATTTTTAATACTAAAAAAAGCTTTTCCTTTTTTCACCACAAGACCCATTTCTTCCTGGTGAGATTCCCCAAGGTAAGCCTGTTCTTTTCTGGAAGGCATCGCTCTTCTAATTAATTAGAAATTGCAGGCGGGGGAGGGGACTGGAGTAGAAATCAGCAGGGGGTGAAAGGCAAATTCCTTCCTGCCCTTTCCACTTCCCTTTCCATGCCTGTCAGCCAGAGCTTTTTGTTTGGGGAACAAATGAACGTGGAACAGAATTCATGCCAGTTCAGGCTGGGCAGGTCTTGGGGCCTCAGACAGGTATGCAGGTCAGGCCTTCCCGGGGCCACTCCATCAATTAGTTCATTGACATGTAGAGCTTTTACCCTTTTTTTCCTCTTCTTCTTTTATTTTTTCCCCGTCATTTCTTTTTATGTTGAACTTCAAACTTAAAGGACAGTTGCAAAAATAATACAAATTGTATTTTTTTTTATTTCAAAAATAGTACATGTTGATGGGGAAAAATTCAAACATGACAGTGGGATGTACCTCTGTCCCCACACACTCCTCATGTCTCCTTCCCAAGTGCTGTCCCTGTTAACAGCTGACTTGTATCAAGGCCAGCTCGTTTTAAAGGCTTATGTGAACATAGAAACACTCAGATATTTTATATAGCGCTCTCGCTCTCTTTTTTAAAAACCAAAATATGGTATAATCATTTGTGTATTGTTCTGCAGTTTGCTTTTTCTCACTTAACATCATATGCTGGACTGCCTTCCATAAAAAGTAGATATAGATGGTTCTCTACTTTATTTTTAAATGTTTGCTACGTAGTATTCAAAACTTTAAAAAACTGTAACTCAAACATTGCCCTATTCACAGGAACTTAGAATGAAGTATTATAAATCAGTCAATCAATAGGTATGTATGTAAGTATATAAAATAACTGCTAAAAAAACCCTTTATTCTACTAATTGTCTGACCTTGCACATGTGTTCAAGTATTTCTGTATCTTCTGGTTGAGAATGGAATTGCTTGATCAAAAGACCTGTTTAATTTGAGCAGAAATTGCCAAATTGCTCTCCAGAATGACTGAAACAATTTGCACTCCTATAACAGTGTGTGTTCTTTCCCCAGCTTAGGAAAACTTTTTTTAGAAAATCTAGTTACGAACATGAGTCAAAGTTTTATTATAATTTTGCTACAAGGGAAAAGGCCTCTAGCAGGCCGATTCAAAGATTCACTCTTGGTGGAGACATTTTATAGGGAAATAAAATGGTAACATGGGCAATGTTAGGCTAGGTACAAAAAGAAAAGAACATGTGGTTTAAGGTTGCGAGACTCTTGACTGACAGTCAGCTGGGTAGATGGGTAACTGATTTCCCAGAACAAGTCTTAATCCCATTAAAGTTTATCAGAAAATTGCTTAAGCAATGTAGCAGGAATGAGGCTGTGAATTTCATCATGCGTAAAGGCGCTATCTCAGACCAGATTTGGGACATCTTTTCTCTTGTCTGCCCTTGTCTGCTCTACCTCCTCACCAAAAGGAAAGCTATCCTTCTTCTTAACTTTTGCCAATGTCATCTTACAAAATGGTGCCTTGTTTAATTTCCATTTTGATGAATTAAAAACGAGGTTGAAACTCATTTGGGAAGATGGAAAAGTTTTGGTAATGGATGGTGGTGGTAGCACAATATTGTGAATGTAATTAACAGCACTGCAGTATATGTTTGAATGTGGTTAATGTTACTAGAATATGAACATTAAAAATAAAAAATCCATGGAACTGCATAACACAAACAGAACCCTAAGCTAAACCACAGCCTACTGTATAGTTACTAGTCGGATTATAAAAAAGTGCTCTCATCAATTGTAACAAATGTACCACACCAATGCAAGGTGTTAACAATAGGGTGGTATATGGGAACCCTGTATTTTATGCGTGATTTCTCTGCAAACCCACAACTTCCCTAATAAAAAATACATTCATACATACGTGCATATGTAACAACAACAAAAAAACAAGGTTGAGGTTTTTTTCATGTTTCTTCATTTTCTTCAGTGAATTTCCCACTCATTATCTTTGCACATTTTTCAATTGTGTGCCTGCATTTTTATTCCTGATTTGCAGTCTCTTTGCATATTTGGGTTAAGATATGGAAGTATGTATGTAGTATGTGTGTGCACATGTATGAATGTGTACACATACATGTAAGTACTCTTCCTCTATGATGACTCATAAAATATTAAATTTGGGGGAAAAAACCACACCGAATTATATGTCAGCTTCCTATGGTCCCTGAGGGATACCTAGCCTGTTTCTAATTTAATATATATAACATGATCCTGCTTCAACTCCATTGCCTCCCCATCTCCTAGAAATTAGGTTTAAGCCCTTTACAAGGCCCTTTACAAGGCTGTCCCTTTAGGCACCAATAATTTTATTTCTAGTGGCCCAGACAGAATGCCCACTTCATCCCTGCAAACTGCCCAGGCTGATCCCTCTGCCTGAGCACTTTTCCTGGAAATCGGCCCTACTTACCCCATTCAGCCCACTGGAGATAAAGTTAGTCATTCCCTCTTGCATACTTTGTATAAGCATCTATTATTTTCCGAACAGAACTCATTTCAATTCATTCACTCCCAAATATGGCTTCCACTTTGAGCTACTTGGGGGTAAGGATGGAGCCCTAATTTTCCCTGTATCCCCAAAGCTTACTGCAGGCTGGCTGACCCAGGCTGGAAACCCAGACAATATTCGCTGAATTACTAAAAACAGCCCTCTGATACGCACAGTGTGAGGGAAGGAGCACAGATGGAGGGGGGCAGGGCTGCCCATTCCCCCCACCAACAAGCAAAAACCACCCTGAATCCTAGAAAATGGTTAAGCCAATGGACATGGACATGAAACTGAGAGAGTTTAAGCTGTCTTCCCTGTTCTTTAAGTTCAGTTTCTGGGATCTGACTGGCCACCGCTCCACGCAGCAAGTGTTAACACAAACATCACTGATGTGCTGGGGAAAATTTTATTATCTGCCAGATTTACAAATTGGAATCGATCTTCATTCAACCAGTTTCGTGGAAGTTTCTGCCAAGTGAACACAGCAAAAGACGGGTGCCTTTAGGATCACCTGTGATTAAACTCACTGCATTTGTCTTCAAACAAAAGTGTTTTTTTTCCTGTCTGCAACATATAATTTTAGTCAGCTAGCACTAAATTAGACACCCACTCAGATTTATTATGATAAGAACATTCTGTAAGCTAATTTCAAGATGATGACTCCTATAAATTCTTATAATTTATTATTTAGTACTTTGGTTTTTAATCATTAAGTACGTGAAGACTTTGTAGGTCAAACCTGTATTAATGAAGACAGTAATCTATTTTTCAAACTCTGCTCCTCACCCACCTTTCAAATTGTAAATTAACAGAAATAGATTTAAACATACTTGTAAGAACAAAGGCAATGCTGGGGGGCAGGGGGGCATTACCCCCAATTGCCTAATCTTCCTAGGTAAATTGTCAATCGTGTTCTTGACTTATTGACAACATATTAAAATGAGTTTTTAAAAGGAAATAATAGAATCTAAATTTGAGAACCCAAGTGATTTGTTCACTAAGAAAATAAAAATCCATAACCCACATTTAAAGTTTGGCTAAAGAAATTCTTTTCAAATATTAGCATACCCAGAACACATTAGGTGTTAATCTTAAACCAAAGCAGTCTTTTTTTTTTTTCCCCTTTAGGAGGTACCAAGGATTGAACCCAGGATCTCGTACATGGGAAGCAGGCGCTCAACCACTGAGCTACATCTGCTCCCCAATGAGAGCTGTTTTTTTCCTTTATTTGCTTTGTTTGTCTTTTGGGAGATACTGAGGATTGAACCCAGAATCTTGTACATGGGAAGCAGGTGCTCAACCACTTGAGCTACATACACTCCCCAGCAGCCATTTTTGTTACTTTTCTATGGGGTGTTATAGTTTTAGAGATGCAAAGACAGGAAGTAAAATATTAACTAAGTAAATATTTTAGAAAGCTACTGATGTTACCCAAATGAGAATCCTCTTTATTGCCCCAATTCATTGACAAATTAGAAACTGCTTCATGATAATTTTCAAACATTTGGTGCAAAAGGACTACGGGTTTTATTTTGACAAACAAAAGGGCTCTTTTTGAGCAACTGCATGCAACTGATAAGTAAAATTACCTGCGTAGTGTCATTTTCTCTAAAATAAAATTAATTTTTATGATGATATATAATACAAGATCATCACAGCAATTTGAAAACTAGCATAGAAAGAACAATGTTCATTATAATTTTAATTGAGGGGCAAAAATCAGAATACAAAATGACATAAGTGTCCAGAAAAAGCATTCCTATGCAAAAGCAATCATGTCTATGCTGAGAAAAATCTAGATGGAAATAAAGCAAAATGATAACAGTGGTTATCTTTAGGTGCTGGTACAACAAACCATTTTATTTTTCATTTCCTCGGTTCATTTTTTAATCTAACATTCTGGAAATTCCTTCAGAAATAAAAAGTCATATGTTTGTCTCCATCATATTGAAAGCATTTTAGATTTCATCAGTGTCTGAATCTTCATATGATAGATAGACAGTCAGTGTCCATTTTACCTGAAGACTTATTGTTGAGGGGTTGCTATTGAATTATTACACCAAGGACTGCTTGTGGCATCTCTCGGTTCAGTGAAAACCTCCCTGGGATAGACGTATGCACTTACAAGCCGAGCTTCATCACGGGAAGCCAACTACATCCCTCCCATGCTGCAGAGTGCATGCTAAATTACTCTGGAAGTATTTTTTTCTCCCCGCCTACCCACCCTGGGAAGGGTGAACTGTTGCAGGTTTTTAGATAAAATCCTTGATAAGAAGAGCATGTCAAGATTCTGCCTCACCGTCAAATGGTTTCATAATGAAGAGAGATCAGGGAAGGAGTTTAGCAAATTGGGTTATGGAAAGTTTGCTGAAATTGGATTGGATTTCTGGATTTTGATTGTCAATAACTGGATAATTAATGATCATTCAAAAAATGAAAATAATGCCTACTATTCAATATGTGTTTACCACATCAGTGTGTGGCACTGAGTTGAGTATCTTATAGATATTACATCTCCACACTTAATGCATGATGTATTCCTAGTTCACAGATGAGAAAACTGAGCTACAACTGCATTAATTAGTGGTGCGATCTTGGCAAGTAAATGCTCGGTAGAGCCGAGATAGAACCGTGATGTGTCTGACTGAGCTCCTGGATGTCTCAATCACTTTGTGTAACAGCTCCAGGAGAAAGGAGCCCGCCACCAAGCAACTTTTTGAGAAAGTGACAGACACAGGGAAAAAGGGGAGGGGGATGTACTAACTTGTAAAAGCTTCTACTCATAAATGTGTAACATTTTAACTCATGAAACAGGTGAAACATTCAGGGATTTCTGCATTTTTGCCCATTTTCATTATTGCTAAGCTCTTAGATTATTTATCCTGTAGGCAGGGCAGATAGGCTCTGTATTAGTCATCTATGGCTGCATAACAAATTACTCCCAAACTTAGCAACTTAATAAGACGATAAATATTTATCAGCGCACACAGTGTGTGTGGTTTCAAGAGTTCGAGAGCGGCTTAGCTGAAGGTCTCCGGCCCTGGGTCCCTCCTGAGGTCTCTCAGTAGGGCTGCTGGACTATCCTCACAGCATGGGCTCTAGCTTCCCCTGGAGTGAGCCATCAAGAGAGAGCAGAAGCCCCATGTCTCCTATCACTGGCCTCAGGAGGCTGCTCTGTCAGCGCCCCTCAGTCAGGCCTGTTCAGAGCAAACACCGACACCAGGCCAGGCTGACTGGACTTCGTGGAGGCCGGAGGCCACAGGCTCGCTCTTCTCTTTGTCTAGTCAGTGCCAGTTCTGGAACACACTTAAAGCTGTCCTCTGACGTTTCCACAGTGAAATGAACTCAAAGCGGGTGAGACGGGAAAACGCAGCGTCATCATGGAGAAAAGAAAGGGGACCTGGTCTGAATCACCCTTGATTGTGGGAGAGAAGGACTCAAAAAGCACTGTGTTTCAAACATCTGAGAAAGACCTGAAGACAGTTGTGGAAAACTCTATCCTAAAGGGGCTCCGGGGATAATGCTGAATGAGAATGTGAAAAACGTGAATAAAAATACATCATAAAATATGAGGATTCGGAAAAAAAAAAAACCATAAGATAAAAAGGTTTTAAAATCCATACATCATTTGTGAGGAATACATTTATAAGGTAAATCTGACAAGAAAACCTCTGAACATTTCACTTATTCCTTTAAAGTGTGAAAGTTTAAACTGAGCACAAGACTGGGGGAGATCACCTCATAGGGAAAATGAAGAATCACTTTGTATCGTCACCTTGTATTTTGAAACTCATTAGTTCAACAAACATTTATTGAGCACCTCTCTGTGCCTGGCACCGTCTTAGGTTGGTGGACAAAAAAGTGAACAAGATAGACATCCCCCTCCCCCATTCTGGTGGGAAAGAAAGACAATAAACAAACACAAGTGCATGATCTATCCTTACTGTGAACGTATCAGGGTCATTATCTTCTGAGGCAACTGAACCTTTCAGTCATCCAACCGTAAGGCCTCTGCTTCGATTACTTGCCCACCAAGCAACTTATAATTTCACTTGACTTGGTCCCCGTAATTCTGCCTATTAGGAAACTCTGTTTTCTGGTCAAATTAATTATCACATCGGCACTTGGTTTATACTTCAGTCTCTGTGAGTTTGACTGCTCTGAGTCTCCACCTGGTAGGAAGATCTGCACTTGGTGGGCTGGCAAGATCTAATTTTTGAATCAGTAAGATTGAGGGCAACAGCCATAACACTAGTGACCTCACCAAGGTAAATGCCACCTGGCGAGCTTCTGGAAAGTCGGATACCTGGCCCTCTTTCAAAAGTTAAATGGCATTTTATATGTACATTAAAGAAATAAATATTTGCCTCTCAGAACTATGAAAGGAAAGTTTACACTTTGTAAACCCAGGACACTAAGAGAGGAATGACATGTATTACTATATAGCTGCCAACCCCTGATTCCCCATCCATGATTAATTTCAATAATTGATCAGGCCTCTGTGTTGAGCCAACATGGCTTTGGAATCCTAATCAGCACAGCAGCACAAATACATGTTACCAATTTATCAGGTTCGAGGACAGCAGGGCTCAATGACCTGGGAGGTTGACACCTGTTTCATTCCGCTAAGACTGAGTTCTTTGTTCGATTGGGCCTAGTCCATATACCTCTGGTTCACAGGTAATACCTGACAAGGGGCATAGGCAGCTGCTGGGTGAGGCTTGTCATTACCAAAGCCAACAGCGATAGAGAATGTGGATGGTGTTGCCACCGATTGCTATGAGGTAAAGATGGGATGCTAAGGAATTCTAAGGGGGAAGAGGGAAATAAACAGCTTTACATGTGAGAGTATCATTCCAACATTGTTTCTAGTAGTAAAGAACTAAACAATATACCTGCCCAATAATTGAAGAATGGATAATCCATAAGAAATATCACTAGATATCACTTTCTCTAGTCAACATTGAGAATAAAGAACGTTAAAATATGGAAAAATACTTGTACTATAATAGTAAGTGAAAAACTCAGGATATAGCATGGACTATAATGTAGTATGACTGACACTATGGAAAAAAAAAACCTATTCACAGGAGGAAAAAAAAAATTGGAACAGTACTGTGGTGGCTTGAAGATGCACGTACCCCAGAAAAACATGATCTTAAACCTAATCCATTCCAGTTAGTGTGGCCCATTTGATGAGGTTTCTTCAGTGAAGGTGGAGCCCGCCTCCATCAGGATGGGCTTCAGTCCTATCACTGGAGTCCTTTATGAGCCAAATAAAATTCAGACAGAGAGAGGGAGCCGTGGGAAGCAAGACGCAGAACATCAGTGGAAGCTGGAAGAGAAAGGAGAGACCAGGATTCGCCACCGCGGGCCTCGTCGGGTGACAGCGAAGCCAGCCGCCAGCCCCAGAACGCTACTGGCTTCAGGAAGAAAACATCGCCTTGCTGATGCCTTCACTGGGACTTTGTTTTAGCCTCGAAACCATGAGCAAATAAACAGTCATTCTTCAGCACAACCCATTTCATGGTATTTTCTTGAGCATCACAAAGAAACTAAAACTGTTAGTAACCAAATATTGTTGTCTTAAGTGATGGAACATTGGCTAACTATTGATTGTTCATTTCTTCCCTTCTTTCTTCCTCTTTTTTTGTTTGTTTGGGTATTACTTTATTTGGTATTTTCACACACACACGGAAATTAGTACTGAAAACTTCTATAGAAGGAAAGTCAAGTTCCCACTCTATTTTCCATAGGGTCCCTTGAGGTTGGTAGAAACAGTGCAAACCTCCTCTTTTGCTCACTGCTTCAAGATTAGAATTCTGGTCTGGGGAGAGAAATGAACTTACTGGATTTTGTTATCAAATGTAGGAGAAAAACCAAAGTTTGCCAGGAAAGGCCCATCTCAAACTTAGGTTGTTGGTTTACGATGACTTTGTTTGATTTCACAGTTCTTAGGAGGGGGTGACTCTGTGAAAAAATGCTCATGGACAATTGTTCCAGTGGTAACAGAGGTTTGCAATGGCCTCTAACATTGAGCCACCCCATTAGCTGTGAGCTGCCATATGGTGATGTCCTCCGTGGGATGCCAAGTGGACTCTGGGCAACTCTCCCAAGAGTGCTACCTCTGATTCCTGGTGCCCAGGCCCACTGCAACATGGTGGCCCCTGTCTAACTGCGGCGCGTGGCAGCTGTGTCTCTGTGAGTCATTTCAGCAAATGATTCTTAGCACCTTTGCCACTAAGTGGAAATATGATCACAACTAGCAGAACAGATGTGGACTGACTTGTTTGCAAGAATTAAACCTGTGCTAAATAGATGCATCAGGTCATTAAGGAATTACAGATTCTTCGGGGAGGTAAGGAACACAGAGGTTTCGTTGTCTAACTCCCATCTATTTTAGGAATCTCTTCTAGGAGATTGAGAAGTTGTGGTTCAATCTCATCATTACCTTATTGGTAGAAGAGAGCAAACTGGTCTAGGCGTCACTTTCTGCTTCAGGGTCAGCCCTAGGCAAATCTGTTAATTAGGCTAAATTTGGTCTGCTTAGATAGATGCTCTTATGCTTTCCTACTCTTATACCCTCTTCTCTCTCTATTCCAGGCCAGGCTCCCCATACCCTTAGGCAACACCAGATAAAGGACTTTCCATTCCCCAGTTTTCACAGCGTTCACTCCATCTAAGGTCTTGTATCTACTGAGCCCTGCTCTGTGTTAGAGTGAGGTGATAAATACTCAGAGCCTTTAACAACGGTTCTTTCTAAAGGAGCTGAGCTCATCCAAATGAGTGGTTCTAATACTTAGCAAAATACAGTTCATTTAGTTAGATTGGCTGGGAAGGTATGGGGGCGGGACACACAGGAATCCTTTGGGGGCATAACTCAAAAATAGGAACAACTAAAACCAGCACTTATTGAGAGCCCACTTTGTAAATGACACCGTGCTGCTTGTTTTCCACACATTAACCCGAACCCTTCTCTGTTCATTGGCATTGACGGCATAAGAAACCAGAGTAGAACTTGGTGACTTAAGACAGTGACCGTATTCTTAGTTCATAAATCTGTGGCTGGGCTGGGCCCTTCCCCTGGAGTAGGCTGTACTGGCTGTTCTCTGCTGGGCTCGCTCATGCTACTGGGGTCGGCTGGTGGTTGGCTGGTGGCTGGATGACTCTAGGATGACTCAGATCACTCATGTGTCTGGTGTTTCGTGGACTATCTGGTAGGTGGTTCTCTTTCACGTAGCTTTTCATCCTCCAGGAGGCTAGAGCGGGCTCCTTCGTGTCATGGTCTCAGGGTTCCAAATAGCAAGAGTGAGCCCCAACAGCCAAAGGCTTTTCATGTCTCTACTTGCATCATGTTCAACAATGTCCCGCTGGCCAACAGGAAGTCACACGGTGAACCAAATTTAAGTAATGGGGAAAAAGACTCCACCTCTTAATTGGAGAATTTGCAATATCATATAGAATTCATGTGGATGCAATGGAGGGAACAACTATTTTCTATTCTTTTCTTGTTTTTAAAATCTACCATTTTTATAATATACCGGATCTTCCCTAAACTCTAAAAGTTAGCTATGATTTCTACTTTAGGGAAGAAAACTGAAGTTAAAAGAGGCAAGAATGAACCCAATGGTGTTGGAGTGAAATAAGGTACATATATATAGAAAGAGAATGGGAGAGAGAGAGAGAGACAAGAGATGTGTGTATGACTGATTTAGTACATGCACATATTTCCAAGCTTTGTCCATTGAGAGGTCCTGAAAACAATAATAACCCAGTAGCAATAAGGACACCAGCACCCAGGTCTTGGTTCCTAAACATCATTCTCCAATAAAAGGACCCAGGCTCCTTAAAGAAGTGGTAAATTGTTATTTCCAGGACTGGGGCAGGGTAGTTACAAGATAAGCCTATGCATATTATGGTGCCAAACAGTAAAGAAGAGCTTAAAAAGAAAAAAAAAAAAGATGGGGCAGATTGAAAGGGCACAGGAGTCAACCTCAAAGAACTCCCCCATGGTCAAAGCTGAAACAATGTGAGCAAGAAAATACATAATGATATTATTGTATTAATGAGTCTATACTGATATAAATGGAAAAAAAATGAGTAAATAAATATATAAGGAGAGGCATCTCTTCCATACCGAAGAATTCCAATGAGTAAATGTAAACAGCATCAGGGAAATTGAAAATCAACATTAGAACACCACAGGTCAAATCCACCGATGGATGGTAAGATGAGTGGATGAAAATTTGAGAAGAAATAGTCTCAAAGTACCTCCTCCCAAATATTTATTAATTGCAAAGGGAAAAATAGTATTTTTACAGGGGATAAACGCAGCAGAGGCCACCTTAACCACGTGGCCATGGTTAATACCGCCAGTGTAAAAAGGCATTTCGATATTATTAATACATACCCTCTTGACAGGTAAATCACATTTTTATTTTGATGCCAAAAATATATAACCTCCTTTGAGTCAGGAGAAAACATCAGACGAACTCAAATGGAGGGCATTCTATTAAAAAATTGACCAGGACTCTTCAAAAGAAACAGGTTTCAAAAAACAAATAGACGGAGAAACTGTCACAGACTGGAGGAAAACTGGGGAAAATTGATAACTAAATGTAACATGTACCCAGGATTAGGTCCCAGAACAGTAAAAGGACAATAGTGGAGAAATTGGTGAGATCCAAATTATGAGTGTAGGTTAAAGTATTAGTTTAGTTACGCATATGTTCCTGGATTATATAAGATGTTAGCATTTGGGAAGCTGGGTAAGACAATCTGCATTATTTTTTTTTAATCATTTTTTGACTTTTCTTTAAGCCTAATTTTATTTCAAAATGGAATTTTTAAAAAAATTCCGAAAGTCCACAACTCCTGGCAACCAACTGAGTTCAAACCATATGTTGTCTAATTCCAAAACTCATGTTTTTACTACTCTGCATGCTTTGTCCCTCCACCCTGCATAGACTGTGACTTCAGAATTGGTAAAGACTGGACTAGGATGTCCATTCCAAATGAATTATTTTATGGGAAAAACCAGTGACACATTGAGGCATCAACCCATTTACCTTAAATGGGGAAAATGGCTAAGATGCTCATTAAAGCATACATAGAGAATACATACTGCCCCATGCCCTAATGGTTCAGATATGCCACGTTATAAGGGCACTTCTTGATTCCCCACAATTCTGTTAAAATAATACAGGATCACACAGCTCAACCTTCAATCATTTTGTCTTTTAAAATAAGTGTCTGGAAGGCCACTTCCAGGAATATTAGTTACCTTGTAGATTACTTACTTAATCATAGCTTGGAGTTATTTTTGCCTTGTGGAGGCTGACTATGAATTTTGGGCTATGACACAGCAAAGCCACATTTAGCAAATTACATGGCATGGAAAATTCCTGCTTTGGGGGAAAAATTATATATTTCCTTAAAAATATGTATTTTATAAAATATTATATTAAGCCTATAAAACAAAACCCATGGAACATATTTTTTGTGACTTCTAGGACATATTTGACGACTGACTCAAATCTCTGGACCACTTCTAAGTAGAGGTTAGAATGGAAAGATTCCATTTGAATTCATATAGGAAGGGGCCAAGGTCTGTGGATTTCTACGACCAGATGGATATGGGGACAGCTAGAAACTTCTGTTGGTTTTTGCGCTTGATGAGGCAAAAAAATTAACTGCACAGTCTTAAATTTCATTTTGAGCGGTAATAGCAGGCTAATAGATAGTGCTCTCCTGCTGTTATGACAGGATTCCCGTTTTTTAAAAACAGACTGTCCTTCGAAGTACGTTAGTACATGTTTAAAAAGGCAGCAGGATAGGAAGAAAGTGCTTGAATGCAGGGCTAATAAGAGGGGACGCAAGGTCCTTTGGAATGAAGATTTTCCATCTGTCTGTAGCCTTGCCAAGCGCTTCACTGGCTGGTCTGCCTGGCTAGAGATCGTCTTTGAGGCTGGCAAAGGAAGTTAGATTTCCTGCCTCTCTAGGCTGGTCTTTGTTGTTCTGTTGAGGCCAGAGGACCTGAAGGTCAGCCACCACCAGCTCTGGCCTCCCTGCTGTATGGGCCCTGGCTGTGGGAATGAGGTCGTCGGGTCAGCTCACAGGGTGATATCATTAGCCAGCGCTCCGGCCAACTCCAGCCAGGACTACACCAGAGCCTTCGAGAAGGATGGCTTGGCAGTGCTGGATAAATCCTGTAAGGCAGCTGGTCGCCCAGCTTAAAAGTCTGTAAAATATTTCTTATGTTTTAATTTGAGGATATTAATTGCACAGAAATGATTTGACTCTATGATTTATAACCCCGTCAGAAATCCGCGGTCTCTCCCTCCACGTGTGCCGTTGCCGTTTTCCCTTTTGTATACCTATCATTTCCCATTGTTTATCTTCCCTGATTGATGTTAGGGCTCGGGATGTTTTCTATTATGAGATTCATAATTATCGCTGGTAATAGAGAAGGCTTCCCTATTATCTTCAGCGAGACTGCCCAAATTATTCATTGTAGCCCATTGGTACCACACCGCAGGAAAATAAGAATTTATTTCCTGTCCCAGGCATATGGTAGATAAGAGGATGTATTTATTTCTCCATGTTTCAAAAGGATTAAGCTTGGAAAAAATAAATATCACTTAGACTGTCAGTAAGCAGAACTTTATGGTTCTGAGTTTAGAGGGCGTCTCTTGGGCTAAGAATAGCAAATCTGAACGCTGGTTTTAAAAAAGAGGGGAGGGTAAAGAGGTGGAGAATCAATTATAGTTTTACTTGGCTAAGTAAATGAATGCTCTATATTTCACCCATTGCACTGGTCTGCAAGGCACCCAGCACCACCTTGGATCCCAGCATTAAATAACGCACCGGTTTATTTATAAAATTGTTACTGAATTCCAACAGTCCTTGACCTCTGGCTATTCTGAGAGCACGTTGAATACATCATCTGGGTTTTGCCTAATTGCACATAATTAGGAAATGTAATTATGCTTTTCAGTGTTGCTCTGCCATTAGGAACTGAGTGGACAGCTGAAACACTAGCAAGGACCCAGTGCTTCAGAGAAAACAAATTAAAAATATAAGCCAATCTCTAAAATTAGGGATTGCATTGAAGGTTAGTAAATCAAACTTACAAAAAAAAAATTGTTTTAAATTGCTCTTGGCTCTGGCTAAATACTTGATGCAACAGTTATGCTGGTTGCCTGTGTATTGGGACTTATTTAATGATATAACATTTATATCCATGCAGAGCCAGGGAGAGAGAATGAATTATTTTCCTCCTCGATTGCTTTGATTTGCTAACTTGCTCACATATTTATGCCTTTTAATTTTTACTTCCTCCCTTACACTGGATCCCCGCTCGGCTTGAGCAAGTGATTTTCAGTTTTTCTGTGGCAAAGAACCACATTTCCATCGTGAGTTTGTTGCTTGCAGAGGCTGCTAATGCCCAAAGCTTAGGTAAATCTAACAGTTTTCTCATCCCCTGAGCTGGATGTTCACACCTTAGCAATGGAAGGAGGAATGTGTAGTTTTGTAAGCCAAACTGAACAGCCACCAAATTAATAACCATCCCCTAAATTTGGCTGGACATTGACTTTCCACCAGACACTGAACTGGGTGGCTTCCCCTGGCCCTAAAAGGTAAGAATTTCACAGGTGAGCAAACAGAGAGAAATGTTACATTGCCCAAAGCTACAAGTTCATGATGGATCTGGAATTGAGACCCTTCTGATGTTCTGAAGTCAGCTTTTGGGTTTATTGAATTTTTCTCTACTGTTGTGGTAGCTGACAGTAATAAAGTAACACACTCCATTAAATGCACTATTTATGGAAACATTTCTATGATGCAAAAAGAAAAAAAAAATTATAAAGAGGAGTGCTGCCAAAAGCAAGGGCCCAAATGTTAGCGCGATGTTTGCAGCACTGTAGCTCCTAACCAAAGACTACGACGAAGGAGCCAATGCAATTGAAAACTGCCTCCCTGCCTGACAATCCTATGGGGGCAGGGGAGGGGGGAATGTGTGTGTGTGTGCATGCGTGTGTGTGTGCACAAGCACAGATGCACGTGTTTTTCTAACTCTGGTTTGAATTCCACATTTCTTCCTTTCTTGTGGAGTCAATATTTCTTCATCCCCCCCTTATATTTTATGTACATCTTTTCCAATCATCTTGGAACTCATTTCTAGCTTTGGCTCTCTCCATCCCCTCCTTAATTTCTGGGTGCTGAATCTGTTTAGAATGAACTATCCCTGGCTTATTTCATGAGACACAATTGGTGCTCCCCGGAATCCCACTTCCAAACACACATCCGAATGGACACCGATGTCAGCTCCGACCTGCCGGGCACCTTGAAGAGGAGCTGCTGCTGAAGAATTGACTTTACAGTGTGATTCTTACATCTCTCCTCCCCAAGAGAAGAGCCTCATCTCCTCCATGTCTCCAGCCCTGCCCAGCAGTTAATTAGATCAACACTACTCAAGTCCTGTAATCCAAGACTCTCTTTTTAAAACAAATATTTTATAACCACTTATTAACAAGGTTCTGAAATGAAATTCACGAATAACATAACCTACCCACACACATACTTAATAAAACATTAATATAATGCCCTAACCATAAAATAAAGGAGATGAAAAATTGATAACATAATAATATGGTTTTCAAAAGGTAACTGCTTGGATAAGAGTATGGCAGAAGCACATCATGAAATAATTAACTGTTTGCACCTACCTGTAGGTTTAGAGTCAAGAAACAAGACAGGAATTGTCAGGATTTTGTTGATATTTTCTTTTCATATTTGGCATTTTGAAATAAGGGTTGCGTGTGTGTATATATACATTTACATATACATATTCACGTACATATACATATTCATGTACATACACATATTTACATACATATACAGAGTAGTGTGCTGGTATACCAGTTCTCTGGAATGAAGAAGGAGGAAAAAACACCCTTATTGGTAGCATTTGCTGATTTCCATGGCTTAAATATTCCCACTGTGGTCGGTCTCAAGCTACCAAAATGACATTATTGAATGTAAAATTGGGAAGAAATGGGCAAAATGGGTTCTATGAGCTGGTGGGTAGGGATTCTAATCCACCACTGCATGATCACTATGAATACAATAGCTGCAAAAGCAGACAAATCATACATTCTAGTGACTCACCTACTATGAGGGTTGCTGCATGATTTTCCAAAATGGTGATCAAACCATAGTATAGTTTTGAACAGAATATGGTACAATCATCCCTTGGTTTAGAAGGTCTTTGCATTTTGGGAGACTCTATATACATTGTGTTTCTGTGTAAAGCAGAGCGAGTTCTGGGTACAAATAATTACAAACAGATTTTTTTACTACAACGAATGTCCAGTGAGACATATGTGTGCTACCAGGTTGCAGACAATTCTTTGTAACACTGTGTAGCAGTTTGATATGGTTATGAATTCCAAAAATAGATATTGGAATTATGTTTGTAATCTGGTCTGTACCTGTGCATGATTGAGTTATAATTGGGGCTTTGATTGGGCCATGTCATTAGGGTGTTGTGTCCCCACCCCTAGGTGGGTGTGGACTCACAGATAAAAGGCATGGCAAAGGACAGAGCTGAGGGTTTTTGATGTCGGAGTTTTTGATGTTAGAGTTTGATACTGAAGCCTTAAGCTGGAGCCCTGCGAAGTAAGCTCACAGAGGAAAGAGAAGCCAGCCCCAGGAAGAGAGGAACCCTGAGCCCAGGAAGAAGCAAGCCCTGGAAAGGAAGGAACCTTGAACCCAGAGAGAAGCAAGACCCTGGAAGGGAGGAACCCAGGATGCCTGAGCCCTCACAGTCATTGGCAGCCATCTTGCTCCAACATGTGAAAATAGCCTTTGGTGAGGGAAGTAACTTATGCCTTATGGCCTGGTATTTGTAAGCTCCTACCCCAAATAAATACCCTTTATAAAAACCAACCAATTTCTGGTATTTTGCATCAGCACCCCTTTAGCTGACTAATATGCTCTGGATGGTACACATCACAGGACAGATCCATGACTCCACCAACTAAATGCCAGAGGCCACCAAAGATGCCTCCACAGATTTTCACAAGGCCCCTAGCCAGCAGGACTGCCTCTGTTGAGAAACACTGGTCTAGACTCTTGCTACTCAAAGTGTGGACCAGCAACACTGCCCCCACCTGGGAGCTCGTTAGTGTGTTAGAAACACAGAATCTCAGGCCCTACCTGAACCTAATGAACCAGAATCTGCATTTAACATGATCTCGAGGACCAAGGTGACCAGCAGGCATAATGCAGATGAAGAAGCACTGAGGAAGATCTTGAGCTTCAAGACTGACCAATGGTTGTTGGGATATGGGCAGTATCCCTGCTGAATGCTGATGTGAACAATGAAACTGGACGAATGACTCTGTAAAAACTCTAAGTAGTAAGCCTCCCTTCCTAGCGGGACCAGGCCACCCATCATGCCTTTTCATTACAAGCTTACCGCACAGCCATGAGGACCTTTGCATCAGTTTTACAGGACTGTTGAATTAGCTGACCCAAGATGTACTGAGTCCTTACTTACTATGTATTAGGCCTTTGGCCTTTCCTCAACTAATCCTCATGATAACTTCATCTGTAAAGTAAGAACAAGAGCTCAGAAAACTAAGAACAAGAGTTTTCTCTAATGGTAACATCTCCCAAAATATATCACAACCAGGAAATTGATATTGATGCAGTGAAAATACAGAATATCCCACACCAGGTTCCTTCAAGTTGCCCTTTTAGAGCCACATCCATGTCTCTCCCTTGCTTAGCCCCCTCTTCAACATCAAATCTGTATAATTGTGCTGCTTCCAGAATATTATATTCTTATACATAAATGGAATCATACAGCATGCGACCTTCTGGTATTGGCTTTTTTCACTCTTCTATGTTTCTCCGCACCCAAAGAAAATACTTTGTGAGTGTGTATTTATAAAGCCTTGACATTTTAAGACAGTTGTGTCTTGAGTTTCTCTAAGAATCAATCCATAGGAACCACTAAAGTTTCCTTTTCTGCAGAGCCCAGCTCCTTAACCCTCTGAGGTTTGAAGGCCATTTCTGGCCTCTCTTGACCAAGTGCAGCCCTGATCCAGCCCCTGGGTTTCTGTCAGCTCTGCAATGCAACGGGACCAGCCTGCCTCTCCTAGCCACACTTGGCTTTGCTTCCTGGGAACGGCCAAGGCAGAGCCTAACACTGCTCTCTCATTGCTTTTCTCAGTTTCTTGAAATCCCACAAAAAAAATGGAAATCTACCTTCTAAAGCACAGCCTGACAGACTTGGACAAGGAAATTCCCAAGCCACCAGCATTCTCCAGAACCCTAGCCACAGAAAAAAAGCACACGGCCAAAACAGGACTCCTGGCTTCTAATTTTACCAGTGTTTCTCTCAAAATGAGAAGAGTCGATGCTGTAAAAAGTAAAAAGACCTTTGGAGTCACATGGAAGGCGTTCTCCCACTCGTGAGTTTTGTGCTATGGAGCATGTCTTTGAGACTCAGTTTCCTTATCTGTAAATTGGGAATAATAACAACTGCCTTTAACATTTATGGATATTTGCATGCAGAGTGATTATAAAATTTAACTAAAACAAATGTGATCCTTGTAACATTGTGCTCACATACAGTTAAGGGTGTGGTGCATACACCTGTTCTAAATAATCATATCAAAACAATAAATAAACCTTGGGGATTCATTTAGATTTTCAGTTGCTCAGTGTTTTTCTCTTTCTCTTTCCCTTTCTCTTTCTTTCTCTTTCTTGGTATATAACACAAAATACTCTCTTCACCAAGAAATGGTTTCTAGGCAAGAACCACGGAGATGGCTCACTAAGCAGTCATATTAAATCTCCAATCTTGCATTGCTGAGGGAAAAAAAGTGTCTCACTCTTGAGAAGCGCTCAGTCTTTGAGTGATGTCAAAGGCCTTTGAACAAGCCTTATAAATGACATCCATATTTGTCCATTTTTGACTTAAATTGCTTTTGGTTCAACCGCTGCCGTGAATTGCCTTGATGCAATATCATACAAAATGACACAAAACACAGAGGAAGAAGCAAGTTGCTGGCGAGGATTAGGAAATAAAGGAGTCACTGCCTCGTTCACTTCTCCAAGTGTTGGAAGAAATGAAAATGAAACTCGCGTTGAAAGGTAATCTCCATGAACCGTGATAAGAGCAAGTGACATTTTACACATCTCGAGTCTTCTGGTTCAGCCTAGCAGTTATAATAAAAAGCCATTTACATACAGCTAACCATTTTTTAAGTTTCCTCCTGCTGTTTTTTTTTTTTTTCTCCTTCTTCTTCTTCCCCCTCCCTATGCAGCAAAGTGCTATTTGCAATTCTGGAACTTCTTGTTAATATAATCTGGACTCTGGTTTCTATTGTGTGGGATGAAGAAGTAGCTTCGAGGTTCTGGAGAACAACCCCCACTCCCACCTTTCTCTCTTCTATTGCATTTCACCTTCCATCTTTCATCTCTTTCTGCTGACCCCTGTCTCGGTGGGGGAGGGAGGGGAGAATCTTGGCAAAGGTCCAGCTACTGCCTGGCTCCTTAAGCTAAGAAATTCTATTTCATCTCAGTTCTGTGACTAGGAAACCAAACCACAGGGGCTTCGAATGTATAGAATAATTAAGTAGATCTGAATTTAGATCAGAAATTCTGCGTTCCAGCCTCATCTCTTGCTACTCTCCAGCTGCCTGATCTTAGGCGAGCAGCTTTTTAGTGTCCTGCAACTCACATTTTTTGCTGGGCAAATGGGTACGTGCAACCTGCTTCAAGCGTTGTTGAGTGCCTTAAATGAGGGTCTGCATTTGCAAGTCCGTGGTGAGCGCAGGAGCTCAATAAATACACATTCCCTTTCCTTCTAAACTACTGTACATGCCTGGCTTATTGATCATGGCAGGGGGCAGAGGCATCAGAAAATACCAAAGTGGGATTCCTTCATCCCAGAGCAGCAGACTGGGTCTGTGGTGGGGTGCCCCGATGCAAATTACAGAAACCATTGTCCAAATCAGAAAGAGTGCCCCCTGCCCCTGACCGGGCCATTGGTTTTGCAAGTGGAGCTCAAGGTTTCAGCAATCAGGTGTGCCCCTGCCAGGCATCCTTGCATAGATCCCACCTGCAAAATCCTGCAAGAGGTCTGCCCTCCAGGGTCACCAGTCAGCGCCCTCATCCATGCAAAGGAAGAGTAAAGCCCAAGTCACAAATATAAAAATAAAAATTATCCACTGTTGTTCCTTAAACCCTCACAAAGAAGAGGCCTGGTGGTATAGATCACTTCATTTTCCTGCGTGCATACAAGGTCACTTTCTCAGCAAATCAATAGAACAATCTGAATACACAATTTTCATGTCACCATGTATTTTGGAGTTGAAATACATCGAAGGGAACAAGATTAACAAGGCTTTGAAGAAGTGGCAGCTTAGGTGGTAACATCATTTTATATTTTCTTATTATTAGTCTCAAATATATCTGAGGATACAACTGAGGTCGTTACCTTCATGAAAAGTCAGAAACTAAAACTAAGTTTGTTAAATTATTTAAGTTTCGGATTTTGCCTCTTTTCTCAGTAAAAGAGGACCAAGAGATTTTTTTTTTTTTCTGTAAAGATCTGCTAGTGGTATTTTGGTATTGCATTTTTTTTTTTTTTTAACTTCACTTTCTCACTCTATTCCAGTTTGTCTTACCTCTTCATGAGATCAAACTAGGACAGGATAAGTTTGGGGATGCTGTGCATTCTTAGACAAGCCATGTCACTTCTCTGTTCCTCCCTGTATACAATGCAGTTATAATTATTAGTCTAGCCAAGAGCACTACCGAAAGGTCCATAGTCAATTTGTGTGTGTGAGCATTCTTAACTGCTCTGATGGTTTGATGTCACAGCCTCTCCAACATAACTCCATCTTCTCTTTCTTCAAAACACAAGTGCTTCATGAATATATACCCGGGCATTTTTCATTTTAAAGGTTTTCTCCCTTTTAAAGTTATCTTCTGTTGCTGGTCCCCTTTAAGGGGATTCCTTCCATCTCATGTGTAGGGGTAAGGTGTTTTGCAAATCATTTTTGAAAGCTGTAGCTTTAAAAATAAATAAATAAAAGCTAAAATAATTAAAATAATCTTGTCCAGGCAAAAAGAAATTATAAGAATTGTTTTTTTAGATAGAAAGACCACCGTAATAATGAGAGGCAATGTTAGAAAATGAAAAAAAAAAAAAAAGAGGATTCTGAAATTAGATAAACTGGATTCAAAGCTACTTGTTAGCTAAGTGTCCTAAGGCTTCATTTTTGGAGCTTTATTTCCTCCTCTGTAGAATGGACACATTGACAAAACCTCTCAGAATCCCTAAAAGGACTTGAAAGTAGTGAAAATAAAGTTTGTAAAATACTTGGCACAGTGTCTAGCCCATAGTAGACCCTCAATAAATAAACCAGCCATTATGATGGTTCAGGCTAATGTGGTATGCATGCATGATTATTATAGTCATTATAATAAAAATGAATGCTTCATATCATATACTGCATAATATTTGGGTGTCTCGATAAACTAGGCTAATGGGTTAATGTATGCATAATCCTGAGGTTAGCAATCCTTTACGGTTTGTTATCTCCTTCTAGGCACAACTGCATGCAGAAATTCCCTCTGCAATATTCACAATCCTTAGTCTACCAAGAAGTCAGTGGAATGTTCAAGAATGGGACAAGGTTCCCAAGAAGCCCCGTCTCTAATTGCCACAAGGTAGACTGTACTTCCGAATCAGCAATCGCTGGGGTTTTCCATTTCTGAACCCTTGTTATATCTGCCAACCTTCATACGTTGTTTACAGACCTCCTGAGGATACACTTTTCTCATTTATTATGTTTCTTTGGATGGCAACCTATACACCTCTCAATAAATTTTGGTTTACCTAGGAGCTGACAGGCACTGAAATCTAGATTCAATTTGTGCCGATTTATGAGACACATGCACAACAACCCTGGAAACTTTCCTGTAGCTCACTTTATAAATGAATCCCTTATTTAAATATTCTGCAGACTTAGCACAGGGCAGCGTTCAGTGGGAATGCTGCTCCACGTCAGCCTTTTGGACCTCTCGGCATTTGCCAGCAGAGCACCCGGGCCCTGTTAACACAGCAGAGACGAAACAGATTTATAGGAAGAGCAAAGGGCTCATATCCCTTTGATATCCAGACCACAGCATCTTCAGTCTTACTGGGCTCCATAAACCTGCTAATTTCTCAAACATCCCTACATGAGGCATTTGTGCAAGTTGGAATCCAGGGTATGTGTGTAAGCAGCATTTTGATTTGCCTGTGGCTTCATTTGTTCCCTGATTCACTCTTTTTTTTTTTAGATTTTTTTTAAATTTAGTTTTTATTTTTAAAAGATACATACATCACACAAAATGTTACATAAAAATATAGAAGATTCCCATATGCCCCACTCCCCACATCCCCCACATTTCCCACTTCAACAATTTCTTTCATTACTGTGGTACATTCAAAAATATGGAACGCTTCACGAATTTGCGTCTCACCCTTGCGCAGGGACCATGCTCATCTTCTCTGCATCGTTCCAATTTTAGTATATGTGCTGCCGAAGCAAGTGCCTTGATTCAGTCTTCAGCTGAAATGTTCTGGGTGCCTGGGCAACTATTCAACCCTCTTAAACCTCGACTTTTCATCTGCAAAATGAGTATAATCATACCCACTTCCACAGAGGACACATCGAAGTAATAGTGTTCACTAAATTGCTATGAAAATGCCACGCACCCTACAAATGTTCCAGAGGGTTACACACACGCCCCAGCAAAACACAGGAGAGGCTCTGGGAAATCAGACGTGGGAGTGAGCCACCAAACGGGCTTATGACAAACACGTGCCCTCCTTGTACGTTCTAGGTATCGTCACCCACTTTCTTTCCTTAGAGAAAGCAGAATGGGAAGAGAACTAAGAGGCAGGGGAGGGGAAGGAGATGGGTAAGTCTTTAAGTAAAAGGGAGGATCACAGCCACCCGGGAGGAAGAAGCAGGTGCGGGAAAGCGTGTGAGTTGAGTCTCAGTGTAAAATGGGAGAGAGCACGCTGACCCTGGTGGGTTTGCTTTTTTCCATCCCACCACCGGTCAGGTGAAGATGCTCGTGGAAAACGACCACACTGTCCAAGAGCAGCAATTCCTCAAGGAAAGTTGCTGGCTTCCAGGGGGAAACACAAATAAATAAAATCAGTGAGTTCAAAAGTCACGGCTTTAATGATTCTAAATGGATGTGCTCTGTCTTTGGAAGACCTCTGGGGGGTATGGCTGAGGAAGTTCACGGTCCCCTCCCTGCCGGCTTCTTTGATCCCACTGCTACAGACTGCTTCTTTTGGGTCAGTCCGCTTTGCAATCACAGCCACTCCTGCGAGGCTACCATGGGGCCCAGCTTCTCACCAGCCAGGCGAGCACTGTGCCGGTCCAGACAGAAGGGATGGAGCATGGTCCCACACTTCCTGCTTTGCCAAGGGCTGAACCACCAAGCCAAGCAATTGTTAAGGAGAGCCAAAGAGGACTAAGCTGCAGACTGTGGTGGTTTAACATATGCCCACAAGTTCTTTCATATTCCTTCCTTCAAAAGGTAGAACTCAAGTGGTTGAGAGCCTGCTTCCCATGTATGAGGTCCTAGGTTTGACTCCTGATACCTCCTAAAAACCAAGCCAATGAAAACCCAACTCTCACTGGGGAGTGGATGTAACTCAGGGGTGGAGCTCCTGCTCCCTGTGCATGAAGTCCTAGGTTCAATCCCTGGTAGCTCCTTTAAAAAAAAAAGGTAGAGCCGAATTCCCCACTCCATAAGTATGGACTGTCTTTAAGTGATTTGCATCCAAGGAGTAAGATGTCACCCAAGTTACAGTGAGAGTATGTGACAGCCGAGTCTGGGGTAGGAAGGGCACTGCGGCTTCCTCCTTGCCCTCTCTCTGAGCTTGCAGCTGCCATATTGGGAGGACACTCAAGCACACTTGCCGAGGAACTGAAGCCTCCTGCCAGCAGCCCCGTGAGGGCGCCCATGGGGAAGTGATATCCTCCAGCCCCAGTCAAGCCTTCAGATGCTGGAAGCCCCAATCCAGCTGCAGCCTCCTGAGAAACCCAGAGCCAAAACCACCCAGCCCAGCAGCTCCCTCATTCCCGACCCACAGAAACGGTGAGATAATAAAAGTTTGGTTGTGGTCTTAAACCACTAAAGTGCTGATGTGATTTGTTAGGCACCGCATATTACAACTACAAAGATCTAGGAATGTGTGGGTGAATCTAGGTAAAGGAGAAAAAAAGGCAACAGAAACAGCAGGGAGATGTTTGGGAAACAAGATTACAGAGGGGCCAAGGATGTTAGGCCCTGCCACACAAGCCCCCACCTATGGCATTTTCTCGGAGGTTCCATCCGAGGACCCGGCTCTGAGTGCTACAAGCAGGTGTTCATTAAAAGCTGCTGGCTGTGATAGTACAAGTGGTATTTTTGCTGACATTTATTGAGTACCTAGTATGGACCAGGGCGAATCCTCTCAGCCCCCTACCAAAGAAGATAGCTTTATGATCACTGTTTGATAGAAGAGGGAAAATCCAAGGAGAAAAAGGGTGAGAGATCTGCCCGAAAGCTTCACCTCAGGAGCATGCAGCACACCTGCTAACTATGGAGGCCGACGACACCAGTGTCACAACTGGGAACAAGCACCAGAGGATTCTGGGGGGGGGGGGCACCGTCGGCTACTCAGAGTTACAGCATGAACGCAGGGTGAATTCCTCGAACACCCATTTTACTCACTGCTAAGCAAATTAAGACATCAGTTTCACATTAAAATGAAGACAGCTATTTCGAGCAGAATGCCCAGGAAGATATCATAGAGGTTCTTGAGGCTGGGGTCCCCCATGTGTATTTATTCTCTTCTAAGGAACAGCTGGCTCAGGCACAGCTTCCAGATGACAGAAGGAAGGCTGGAGAGAAGCTGGACAATAAAGGACCCCCAGTCCTCAGCCTCCAAATTCTGGGAGGTCCCCACTTCTCCAAGTACTTCCCAAAGCCAGGCTGTGGGAGCTGGAGGCCTGGGGGGCCTCGAGGAAAGCCCCTCCTCCGCTCAGACTTGACTCTCAAAATACCCCATCCTGTCCCTTCCTCTCACTAGGATTGTGATCACCGCTACATCATTAGTGCCCCCCAAAGAAAATGGCTAAACATGTTTGCAATGATTGCAGTGGCCTTTTTGATACATAATTGAAGAGGAGGCACCTGACCTGGCGGCTGCAGAGGGCGGGGATGGGGCCCCGGAGGAAGAGGATGCTCTGCGAGGGACAGACACGGTCATTTCCCATGGCAAGGAGGTAAGGAGCTCTCCCTCCCAGGGGGCCCCGAGCCACTCAGATGTTCTCTCCAATACACGCTGATGCTGTCCCACTCGGCCAAATCGACCTGAACAGCCCAGAAGGCTGTGCGGCCGCACCTGTCAGCCCCAATCGGGGCTGCAGAAATTTTGTTAGGAAAATAGATGTACCGAGATTCAATTTTTCGATTGTCTGAAGGCTTAATTTAGTGACCTTGGAGACTCTCTCCTAGAGGTGAAAGAAAGAAGACATTGGGGATGTGCTGGGCGGGGGACGGGACTTCCCTGGTAATGGGTAATTTGTTTACTCTAATTTTCAGCCTCTCTGGAAGCCATGAAAATAGTCGCAGGGGCTACAGCATTTTCTGAGCGAGAGAGACTCAGCCATGCGCTATTTTCTAAAGAGCAACTGGACGTTAAAATACGTATTTGTCTTAATGTGAAGAATTTTAAACACACACAAAAGGAGAGGACATAATATAATAACCCCACACACCTACTACCCAGATTAAAGAGTGACTGAGACGTGGACACTCCTCCCCCCTTCCTTCGTCGCCCTCCTTCCTTGATGCCTTCCCTTCTTCTTTTCCTTCGGTTGTCGTTCCTACCGCTGAAGCAAGCCCCAGACCTCGTGCCACGTCCCCTCTGCCTGCCGTGCCCTCAGATGGCACTCGGAGAGGCTGGCTGGACCCACCCGTCTTGCTTATTAGGAAGATGCTGGGGAGGCAGGGGTCTGGGACCGGGACTTGGCTTCTTGTTCCAAGAGTGGCTGTGGGGCTTTGGGCTAAACTCAACCTCTCTGTTTCCCAGACTGTTGGAGGGATTAAATGAAACCTGAGTGCAAATCCACAGGGACAGGTTTGTTTTTTTTTCAGTTTGTGCCCCTGTTGGTCCCAATTATCCGAGGTATCAATGAAGGCTGGGCTTCTGGAAAGTTTTCATGATCCAGGTCTGGCAAACTTTTTCTGTAAAGGGCCAGACAGTAAATGTTTTGGGTGGGCCAGGTGGTCCCCGTCGCACCTACACAGCATTGCTGCTGTAGCCGGAATGCGGCCCCAACGTGTAAACAATTAGGCTGAGCTGCGTTCCAATAAAACTTTATCCACAAAACAAAACAGGCAGGGTGCCGTCACTGGCTGCAGGAGGCGGGCTGCAGACTAGGCTTTCAGCCTGCAGGATTTCCATTCTCCGGCTACACATACTTTTCATGAGAGCGCCGTTAACTTGAGTCAGGGGAGACCTGACGTGGAATGGCAGTGGACTTGCCCTCTGCACTTCTCTCCAGAAGCAAACCCATCCCTGACTCCATCAAGCTCCAAGACCGTCTCCGAGCCTGCCCAGAGCCTTGCAGTAGCCTCTGTCCTTTGAGACCAGACCTAGGAGCAGGGGAAAGAGAGCTGAAGAAATAAGGAATTCAACCCCGTATTTACAATTCTTAGCTTTGTCCCTTAGCCAAGTTCCTTCACCTCTATGGGTCTTGATTTCTTTTTTTTTTTTAAAGATTTATTTTATTTATTTCTCCCCACCCCCGCCCCCCAGTTGTCTGTTCTTTTTGTCTATTTGCTGTGTGTTCTTCTTTGTCTGCTTCTGTTGTTGTCAACAGCATGGGAATATGTGTTTCTTTTTGTTGCGTCATCTTGTTGTGTCAGCTCTCTGTGTGTGCGGCACCATTCCTGGGCAGGCTGCTCCCTCCTTCGCGCTGGGCGGCTCTCCTTATGGGGCGCACTCCTTGCGCGTGGGGCTCCCCTACGCGGGGGACACCCCTGTGTGGCACGGCACTCCTTGCGCGCATCAGCACTGTGCGTGGGCCAGCTCCGCACGGGTCAAGGAGGCCCGGGGCTTGAACCACGGACCTCCCATGTGGTAGACGGACGTCCTAACCACTGGGCCAAGTCCGCTTCCCTTGATTTCTTCATCTGTGAAATGGGGAGAACAGCATCTCTGTTGGGGACTAAGTGACAGAGAGCATGTAGGATATGGAAATGCTGCCCAAGGGAGAGAGGCTTGAGCACGTCCATTGCTTGGTTTCAAATCCAGCTCTAAGCCCCAGATCGCTCATCTGTAAAAGAGAAATGGTATTTCTACCCAGTTTGTAGGGCTGGAGGTTTAAAGATCATATTGTAACAGCCATTACCGTTCCTTGTGTATAATTGACACACGATATAGTATCATAATTAATGAAGGGCTTAGTGCAGGGTCTGGCACATACATGAAAGATCATCTTATGTTTATTACTACTATGCAAGTACCTAACAGCCCTTGGCACTTAGTAGGCTCTTCAGAAATAGGATATATCGTGATTACTTAAATTATTATATACAATTATATATATACTTTTTTGTCTATATTTTTTTAATGTTACATTAAAAAAAGATGAGGTCCCCATATACCCCCCACCCCCCTCACCTCACTCCTCCCCCCATAACAACAACCTCCTCCATCATCAAGAGACATTCATTGCATTTGGTGAATACATCTCTGAGCACCACTGCACCTCATGGTCAATGGTCCACACTCTCCCACAGTCCACCCAGTGGGCCATGGGAGGACATACAATGGCCGGTAACTGTCCCTGCAGCACCACCCAGGACAACTCCAAGTCCCAAAAATGCCCCTACATCATATCTCTTCCTTCCACTCCCTACCCCTAGCAGCCACCATGGCTGCTGAATATCAGTAAGTCCACTCTAACCCATTCTCTATTACTCCATCCTGGGACCCTAGAATGGCTGTGTCCACTCCATATCTATATCAAGAGGGGGCTTAGATTCCACATGGATGGTGGATGCAATTCTCCTGCTTTCAGTTGTAGGCACTCTTGGCTCCCTGGTGTGGTGGTTGACCTTCTTCACCTCCATGTTAGCTGGCTGGGTAAGTCCAATAAACCAGAGTGTAGGAGTTGCAAGTCTGTATATATTAAGGGTAATTAAAAGTACTCAGGGGAAGAGAATTTGGCCCAATGGACAGGGTGTCCGCCTATCACAAGGGAGGTCCAAGGTTCAAACTCAGGGCCTCCTTGACCCATGTGGAGCTGGCCCATGCGCAGCTGGCCCATGCGCAGCGCTGATGCGCGCAAGGAGTGCCCCGCCATGCAGGGGTGTCCCCTGTGTAGGGGAGCCCCACGTGCAAAGAGTGTGACCCTAAGGAGAGCCGCCCAGCGCAAAAGAAAGTACAGCCTGCCTAAGAATGGCGCCACCCACACAGAGAGCTGATGCAGCAAGATGACGCAACAAAGAGACACAGATTCCCAGTGCTGCTGACAAGAATACAAGCAGACACTGTATATGACACAGCAAATAGACACAGAAAGCAGACAACTCAGGGGTGGGGGGAGAAGCTGGGAAGGGGAGAGAAATAAATAAAAAATAAAAAATCTTAAAAAAAAAAAAAAGTACCCAGAGCACTGCGGGCATATTGCCGACACCCATAAATGGGAGATGCAAACGATGACGGTGCTGCTATCTGAGCCTTGTACCTGGCAGGTGTTGCCTAAATGTTGGTCCCAACCCTTCTCCTCCCCCACCCCCTAGTTCCCTGCTCACCCCACCCCGCGCCCACACAGGAATGATTTCCTGTTTGACTCCCACAGGCCAGCCTGTCCCCTGCATTAGGCTTTTCTCCCAGGAGGCTGATCTTTCATTGTCATTGCCTTTGCCGCTTTGACAAGGAGCAGGAGCCAGGCCTTGGCATCCCCAGGCCCCGGGCCCCCAGTGGGGTGTTCAAATTAGATTAGCTGGCATCCCGCTTCCCTATTGTCACTTGCTACCTCTTGCATCCTTGGCAGGGGTGTCATTAAGGCCTCATGGCCCGAGGAGCTAATAGAGCCACCAGGGCTCCCAGTCGCCAATGCCTGCAGCAATTTGCACCTATTGACACCCAGCCGCTAATTCCCCTTCATGACCTGACAACTTGCACTGCCGCTGTCTGCCTCCGGGTTTGCTTCCGTGAGCCCAGCCCCTCCCTCTGATACAGCTGGCTCCTAACAAGGGGGCCTTGCCCGAAAACAACAACACTGGCTCGGTCAAACCATCTGGCCCTCCCCCCACCCACCCCCCCCCACCCCCGCTTCTCTTAGACTCATCCTCCCAGGTCCTCCCGTTCTTGGGGGCTATTTGCCAGAAAAGGGAGCCAGAGGCGCATCAAGGAGGAACGTGGAACACAGGGGGGCCTTTGAGATGAGACATCTGTCCCTGGAGCCAGACAGATGGGGTTCAAGCACCAGCTCCGTTACGGGCTCAGTGACTTGCTCTCACTGAACCCTGCTCTCCTCACCTGTAAAGTGGGGGTGGCCATCATGCTTCCCCTCCAAAGGCTGCTCTGAGGTCATTTGTGAGAGCTCTTGGCACAGAGCTCAGCTCAATAAATGTCTACTCTCGTTATTCTAGAAGACCAGCCGCTCAGCGATCCTCCCCTTCGCCCTTTCAGTTGATGCTGATGTGTTCTGCAGCTGGCGGAAGAGGGCAGATAAATCTGCTGCAGCCCCCACGGAAAGGCAGGCTGGGGTCCTGGAAGGACAGTGGTTTGGTGACCCAAGAGATCATGAGCAACTCCCGGACAGGGCCCCTTACCATGACCTCTTAGCTGCCCTTTCACCACCTGTCAGATGAGGCAGGGGTGGGGCGGGGGATCAAGGGAACCCGGCCGGCTTGTCCTAAAGCAGAATGGAAGTAGTGAACCTAAAAACTTAGCTCCACGTCTCGCCCAGAGTGGGTGCTCGATGATGACTGTGATGACTCCTGCCTCTCAAACAGAAGGGGAGACTGAGGCAGAGAGCAGCTCACCTCCTGCACCCCTGGCAGCTCCGGACGAGGGTGAGGCTATGAGGCACTCGCTTTGGGCAGAGGATTTCAGGGGGTGCCACAAACCAAGCAATATTTAATATATGCTAAAATGTTTTGGTAGACTATTTTAAAATAGCGAAACGAATGCAAAGGGACCCATGATGAACAAAACGGCAAAGTTTCTGATGAAGACAGGGTCCAATCCAGCAGGAGCATGTCCCCTAAATCCCTGTCCTGGTAAGACACAAATTTGTTTTCTGCCCCTCACTCCTATCAAGATCATCTGGATGATGCGGACCGGCTTGGCGGGGACCAGAGGGGGTCGTGGGTGGGGTGCAGCAGGAATTCCTCTGGGCTGAGAGGACATCTTTCTTTGCTGTCCCTTAATTAGGAAGGAGAAGATCCCCTGGGTTCCCCTGAGCCGCTAAGAACACAGGCAGGAGGCAGGACCTGCAGTGAGCAGGGGCTGCCCCGGAGCCGGTGCGGGAGGGAGCCACAGCCCGCCTGTGCTTGCATGGTGAACTTAGGACACTCGCTTGCCCTCCCTGAGCTTCAGTTTCCTCAACTGTAAAGTGGGGTTGTTAGGGGACTAACAAACCCTCTAATCTGTAGGGTTTGAAGGAGGTTAGAAAGAATGCACATGGCCCTCGGCTTATGGGGTCCCACAACTGCCCCTGTGGTAACTCTGCCATTATCACCACTCGAAACAAAAACAACCAATCCACACAAACTAAAGCAACCCCAAATTCTAATGGAAATGTCTTTTTCCCCCCACTTTGGTAATTGTAATTTTTTTTAAAATTTTATTTTATTTATTCATTTTTTAAAAAATATTACATTCAAAAAATATGAGGTCCCCATTCACCCCCACCGCCCCCACCCCACCACTCCCCCCACAGTAACACTCTCCCCCATCATCATGACACATCCATTGCATCTGATGAGTACATCTCTGGGCATCGCTGCACCCCATGGCCTGTGGTCCACACCATAGCCCACACTCTCCCACGTTCCATCCAGTGGGTCATGGGAGGACATACAATGTCTGGCAATTGTCCCTGCAGCACCACTCAGGACAACTCCAGAAATGTGTCTTTTCCTCCCTGTACCTGGCCTGTTCGGTTTGTACACAAAGTGCCTGGGACCTTAACCCACTCTGCTTATCTGCCATATAACAGGGGCTCCATAGGTACTGATGAAAAGAAAATAGTGTATGAATGAATGCATGAAAGAATGAATGATGACAAGAGAGTTCTAGATTCAATGGGCCAATCTTTAAAGAAGCAACTCCAGTCAATCAGCCAATCACGCGTTTGGGTCAATAAAATTTCATCATTGATAATTTTATTATTGTAAAAATTGCCCATTGGCAAAAGTAATTAAAAATCCCATGTGTCTATGTGTAGGCGTAGACTGTTGGAAAAATTAAAAGTTGTTTTTAATTTTATATGTTTTTAAAGATTGTTCAAACCTCAAATGGAAATTTGGAAAAAAAATTTAACCGTTATTCAAGGTTTCAATTAACAGAAGGTAAAATAAAGTAATGGGAAATGACAAAGCAAAATGTTGAATTTGAAGGCTGGAGAACTACAATGAAGAAGAATGGAAAGTTTGGAGCAGCCACAACTTTCCCTTCCGGAAAGAGCATGTCCAAGGCATTCCCTGGACATCCCCAACCATTTCCTACCTGCATGGGCTCAGCCATCCTTAAATGTACACATGCACGCAGATACGTGCAGACATTTCTAGAAACTCGCTGACCCGGGGGTAGATCTGTTTTGCCAAACGATGTGTCCTGCAGCCAAGGCCAGGCCCCTCGTAAACACTGGTCAAAAGGAACGAACATCTCTAGCAGCCGTTTGGGAGGATAGGATCAGTGACTGTCATCCCTTTCCCTGGCACCCAGACAAGTCGCAGCGGTGGCGTCTCTTTGGGAGGCAGTTGCCTCTCGTTTCACAGCGGGGTGGAGGGATGGAGTGGGGTTTTTTACTTTCTTGTGCCCACAAGCTGCTACACCACGACAGGATCATCAAACCCCTCCCCTGCCCAGCCGCCCGGCTGCACACAGCAAACAGCTGCGGCATGGGGACGGCATTTCCATACGGTGCCCACCGCGGCAGGACCTGCCACTGTCGCCACCCCGCGCTGTGAATGACCTCCGCGGCAGGCCTTGAAAGACCCAAGTACTAATTCACAGAACCACAAGCTCCATTTGAGATTTAATTTGAGATAACGAAGAGCTAACTGAAAGCGTATTCAAACTTCTAAGCACGCAATAAAAGGCCTTTCCCTGTCTTCCAAGTCCAATATGAGTCCAATATTTCTTTTTAACAGATTTATTCACAAATTTACAAACAAGATGGAAGTTTCCATTTGCTTTTTCCAGTTCCTTTGGCTTCATCGAGCCCCATCATGATGTTTCTTTTCAGTTACCTTTTTTCATCCCTCTTCTTCATTTACAAATGGCCGCACTTCAGAAGTTGCTTTTCAATTTGATTACCTCCTTGAAGAGAAAACGGGCTACCTCAGGAATCTCCCCAACATTTGCTTCCCTTGGATTCAACTTAAATATGCTAAGTGCCTGTTCAACGGTGATGTCCTACAAAAAGCTCCAGCCCTGCAAGGAGCTACGTAGGAGAAAAGGAATGAAGGATTGAAAACAATATGCCAACTTTTTAGAAGACTATGCATCATTGTTCTAGTAGATATCTAGATAGTGAAGATTTATTTTAAATATACTTAAAAATTCTACTTGGAGATGGGAATCGTAGCTGGTTCAAGTAGATTTCTAGATACTAAATAGTTTAATATTGAAAATTCGAGTTTGAGATGGGGCTGCTTTGCTTTCAGGTCAGAAGCCTGCATCTGGGATATTTTACTGAGCATCTATTTTGTGTTTGGCACTTTGCCAGGTAGGTCCTTTGCATGTTCTTAAAGACTCAGCCAGTTTTAGAATCAGAAAGACTTGGGCTTGAAACACTTTCCTTGAGTTTCTTTTTGTTACCTGTGAAAAGCCACACACCCAGATGCTTCAGGCAGATAACTTTAAAAGCTATAAACATATAGGGAAGTGGACTTGGCTCAATGGATAGGGCATCCATCTACCACATGGGGGGGTCCACAGTTCAAACCCAGGACCTGCTTGACCCATGTGGAGCTGGCCCATGCGCAGTACTGATGTGCGCAAGGAGTGCCGTGCCACACAGGGGTGTCCCCCACATAGGGGAGCCCCACGCACAAGGAGTGCACCCCATAAGGAGAGCCGCCCAGTGCAAAAGAAAGTCCAGCCTGCCCAGGAATGGCGTCACCCACACGGAGAGCTGACGCAGCAAGATGACACAACAAAAGAGACACAGATTCCCAGGTCGCTGACAAGAATAGAAGCAGACACAGAAGAACACACAGTGAATGCACACAGAGAACAGACAACTGGTGCGGGAGGGGGAGGGGAGAGAAATAAATAAAAATAAATCTTTAAAAAAAAAGCTATAAACGTATAAATATGTGGGTATAAAAGTACACAGGTCACTATTGGGAACAAAGAAGCCTCCTAAGAGGCGTATTTCACAAACATCGTGGTTGCTGTTAAGATTATACAATGGCCAAAGGCAAGGACCACCATGCTTCACAACCCCTTGGATTCCTTGACTTTATTTGTGTTTGGGTTTTTACAATAAGACCTAAGATGAGAAGCCATGGAGAGGAGGTTGGAAGGGTGGAGAGAGGATAAACTTGTAGCCAAATATGGCCAGTTTGGCTATTTTCCATCCTGACTTCCATCAGAACTCGCTGTGTAATGGGGGGCAAGTGAGTCTGCACCTCCAGGCTTCAGTTTCCTCACTTTGGATCAACAGGGTAAGTGTAGGCTACAGCACATTTCCAGGGACAAGGGGGGTGCACAGGGGCAAGGCCGAGAGAGAAGCCCCACATACATTTAAGGCAGAAGGGCTAGTGTGAAAACACAAGGCACTTGCCACAGCAGGTTCTCTGCCTGTCCTAGGTGGGCACACTCACCCTGAGTCTGCTCCTCTACTCCCAAGAAAAACTGCGGGGATTTTCTTGGCTGTCAATGGTCAACTTTACCATAGGAAAGAGGCCAAGTAGAACTTTTGGGATGGCCAGTTTGGAAACTTTCTTTTATAAGAATGGAAAAATGGTTTAGGAATACCGAGGCATCCCCAAATGATACCCTTGGGTCTAGTCTGACTTCACCACTGGTTCCAGAGTATTGACTGTACCACTTCCACTGATCTAGAGTGAGCAGGCTCTGCGGTGGCCAGAGCCAATGGCCAGGTGTGGGAAAGAACATGCCTGCACAGCAAACTTGACTATGGGATCAAAACTTGTGGGAGGCAGTTACTGTTCTTGCTTTATGTCTGCATCTAGGTGTGGGTGGCCAGGGCTTCTCTCCCGTCTCCTGTAAGCAGTGCCTGGGTCTCTGTGCAGTGCCTCTAGAGTGCCAGGTGCAGAATGAGTGCTCACCAGTTGTCAAAGGGATGATAAAAATTACAATAAAATGGTAAATGATTTTTTAAAAAATGGTAAATGATTTATAATTCATTTGAATTATTTTAATCACTCCACTCTACCTCATTATCATCCCCACTTTATAAATATTGATAACTGAAAAGCAGAAAAAATAACCAATCAGTCTAGAAAGGAGCAGACCCAGTTTGAGATCAAGTCTTTCTGGTTTGAAGTCCTGAATCATCATCAGAGACGCTTCCAAATGTTTACTTATGGATGAAAATGCTGGGGGCTTGTGGCCCTCAAGCAGTCTGGGGTCAGAGAAGACATTTATTGACTCAGGAACCAGACTAGGAGATGAAGCAGCAGCAAGTTGAGCTATTGGGTGGAGATGCAAAAAGTGAAGGAAACTGCATTTTGCCACAGAATTAACAACACCGTGTGCCAAGTACAGTGCCAAGTGTTTCACCACTATGTTCTCATTTTATTTTCATTCTAGACTTGAGAGATTAAGTGACCTGCCCAGAATCATTCAACTAAGGAACCAGGATGCAAGCCCAGGCTTCCCAACTCTGCTCTTAACCCAAACACTTAACCTCTAATTTATGTTCCCTCTCTTGGTGCTAATGAATTTCTGCCATATTCTCACTTATACTTAATAGCAACCTTTGGAATTAAATATGATTGGCTCCATTTCAGAGAAGAGGAAACTCTGGCATTGCTAATGACTTGACTAGAGGGCTAGTTGCTTGGTTGAGCCAGCACTCCAAATCAGGCCTGCCTTGTTCTGGGGCTTTCCACCATACTTCAAGACTTGGACACACAAGAGCTGCCAAACAGCTCACACCAACTCTAATGCAAAGAGGAGAGATTTGTACAGGAGGATCAGGGTAGGGGCGTATGGCCCAGAAGCCCCACTGCCTAGGGAGACCCTGCCTTTGGCCGTCAGCCCCTCCAGGGATGGCCTCAACTGCCCAAAGACATGCCATTCCTTGGGCACACTCAATGACTAGTCAAGAGAGGGGGATAAAGGCCTGGACACGTCAGCTCATGGAGGGTAACTTCGATGGGCCCTTTTGGCTCCAGAGCCCCCCACGAGGTTGGCCCAGATCCTTGTTGGGCTGGATCACAGCTTGACTTCTCCCCTGCCCACTCCTGCATCATGCCCCCCACCTCCGGGGAGGTTAATCCCAAGGGCAGCCCTCAAAGTTTGCTTCCTGGAAAACCCAACCTGTGACAGAAGGTTTCTCATTTCTAAATAAAAACATCTATAATGATAAGAGGACTTGGTTTTGTTGGAAATCCTTTGGCTGGGGCTATTTCACTGGTTGTAGGCCTTTTCCATCCCAGGCAGAAGGCAGAGAGGCACAGGCCTAGGGGAACAGAGAGGGCCGGGACACGGAAGGTCCTGGGAGTTGAAGAAGCAGCCAGCAGAAAACAGAGCTTGCCTGAGCAGAGCCAGTTTGCCTCTACACTGCTCACTCACCCTCCACGCCCCCAAGCGCAGGACTTAACAGGGGCTAAGCTTGAACTACTTGTTGACATAATTAGTGCTGGCTTCGAGCAAGGGGTTCTGTTGCCAACTTGGCCTGGTTCGGGCGTTTTGATTGGCAAATTTGAAGCAAAGTTCAGCCAAGTTCTATATCTATTTTGTACCGTGCCTTATGCGCATCTAGAGAAGCCAACTATTCCAATAGATTTTCAGTTTTATGGTTGTTGGTAGCTGAAGATATTAGCTCTTTAAGTGGACAAATGCTTCTGGCAGGCCCAGCTGCACTAGGAATAGGAAAAATGCCTTCAGGTTCCTCCGAAAATTAATGTAATAAGAAGCATTAATCAGAATTCTATCAAGTCTACACACTTGGCCCTGGTTTAAGAGGCAATACTTTGAAATTGCAGTTGGCTAAGCTTCCCTATTCTTTGCAAATCAGAGTTCAAAAAAAGAAGAGATCCAAGCTAATGTTTAAGAAAACTGGCAATAGGAAAAAAAAATGGTTTAAGCAATGTTTAATTCCTTAGCTCCACCAGGGGCTGCAGAGGGGCCACAGAGGATTATGGACAAGTTGACCTTCGCATTTCCACAAAATTACTTCAGACTGTAGCACTAGCATTGTCAGACCCCACGCCAACCCAAGACCGGTTTGGGCACTTGCTGGGGCCCACGGCATTTCTCTCTTCACTTCGGTCTAATAATAACTTTCCTCAGGACTCAGGCTGGACCGTGGCTATTTCTTACCTTCAGATGTTTGTAATCAGGTGATGAACTCTTTGGCACTGTCTGACTTTTAACTTAAAGATGAACTTCTCAAGAAACTAAAACCCACAGAGCTGCAAAACCAGAGCTACCATCAGTTTTTTCCACAGCAATGGCCTCTTTTCAGATGGCACTAAACATTTTTAAAGTGGCATAACGATGCCCTAAACATTTTACTACAATTTGGTGGTGCTTTCTAATGTGACACAACTACATCTGCATTTGCTATTATAACCCCGTACCCAAGAGAAGAGTACTTTTAAAGACAAAGGGCCAGGCTTTTGTGGAAACATGTATCAAAAAAAAAAAAAAAAAAAAGAAGTGGCTCCTTCTTGTCTGGTAGACTTCAGTAATTGGCAGGATTTTGAGTAAGCTCTTTTACGAGGCCTCCATTTCTATTTTCACATTAAACACACTTGCAATATCTATTAAAAGCACAAATACTGAAGAACACACCAAGACTATCAATGAGCTTACATCTGGAGTCCTCGATGTAGCACGGGAAAAATGAAGTGAACAGGCATATGGTTTTATTTCTTTGGGAACTGAAATGTTGGAAGAGAGGCTGATGCCCGCTTTCTCTTGCCTCCCGAACCCGGCCAGGGTCCTGGATTTCACATCAATTCTATATCTGGGGGTTTATCAGATGTCAGGTTCGGAATTTGATTAAAATAACAAACACTGGATTTCACCCTCATTTTGAGGAATATTTACAATGAAGCCTGGGAGAGCCCACAGGGGAAAGGCAGAACAGACACCTGGATATTTCTACCACATTCTGGCTGGGACCCCCTGACCCTGCAGGTCCAGGATGACTGAGCAATATCCTAGGAAGGACGCCCCCCGTGGGACTTGGGAACATCTGGGAGAGAGCCGGGCCAACGTGTGGGTTGGGGAGAGAGCTTCGGGCCCCGGAGATATCTTGGAAGTCATTCTCAAGGTTACATTCGGGCACAGACAGAGCCAGATGTGTGAGTGTGGGCGTGTAGGCAGCCAGGAGCAAGATGAGGGTCATGTGCACACTGGCCGCAGAGAGGTCTGCCTGAGACTGCCCTCGGCCTCGGGAGATGCGTTGCACATCCAGTGCTTCAGCCCCTTCCAGATTTAAGAGAAGAGGAAGGAAAGAGAGGATTGCAAACCAGAGGAAGGAAAAGGAGCCCTAACTTAGCTGAAGTTTTCTTTCCGAGTTCCCCCATCCCCATCCCCGCACCTATAACTGTGTGTGTTGGATAAAGGTTTAGGCACTGGGCAAGGAGGTGGCCACCAAATGAGGTTCCAAACCATATCTCTCGGTCAGGGTGCTGGCCGGATCCAGATGGCATGCCTGAGATGGGTGATTGAGGAGCGGTGAGTAAAGGTATCGTTTGCAAAGGTTGGTGCATGGTGTTAAGGGACCGAGGTTCAGTGTCCTGGGGATAGAAGCAGCAGAAGCAGCTCCCTGCCCTTGCCAGCTGCATGGACGAAGCCTTCCACAGGCAGGGAAGGAGCCTGGGAAATAAACAGCCTAACCTCACTGTGCTCAGAATTCCTGCTGGGACTGGGCACTGCCCAATCTAACCTCAAGTAAGGGGGCCAGGGAGCCCAGGAAGTCAGCCTCCCGGGCCGCAGGGGGAGGGGTCTACAGGGGGCAAAGCTAACCAGTGCACAAATCATGCTCATGACAACAGCCCAAGAGTGCCAGGGGTGGGAAGTGGTGGTGGCTCAACAGAGAGGGCATCCGCCTACCATATGGAGAGTCCAGGGTTCAATACCCAGGGCCTCCTGACCTGTGTGGTGAGTTGGCCCACGCGCAGTGCTGCCGCGAACAAGGAGTGCCATGCCACACAGGGGTGTCCCCCATGTAGGGGTGCCCCACGTGCAAGGAGTGTGCCCTGCAAGGAGAGCCACCCTGTGCAAAAAAAGCGCAGCCCACCCAGGATAGCTGACACAAGATGATGCAATGAAAAAAGCGACACAGTTTCCCAGTGCTGCATGATAAGAATGTAAGTGGGCACAGAAGAGCACACAGCGAATGGGCACAGAGAACAGACAACAGGGGGGAAGGGAAGAGAAATAAATAAAATAAACCTTAAAAAAAAAAAAAAGAGTGCTATGGGGTCTGACTGCAAGGGCCAGGGGGAGATCAGGTGGGTCAGACACTGGCCACATTTCTTCAACTTCAATCAGAAGACCTTGGTATTAATCCATTATATATATCCATGTGCCACATCAGGAGCAGTCTGAGAGCAGAACATTTTTTCATGAAAAGATCTGCTTTGGAAACCCTTAGCTTAAACGCTCTGATTCCTTGCAGGCCTAAGTACGATTTTATAGGCAAAACCAGATATGAGGCACTTAGTGTACATCTCAAAATCATGAATATTAGCAAAGAACACTGAATTTTTGAAAAAACTTAATCACTGCAAACCCTCTGTCTTGCATATATGTTGAAAAAGTCAACATTTTGAAGCAGAAGTTTATTTTACTTTTTTTCGAGAGAGAGACATTTCTTTGTAGATTTATTGGACAGTGGAACATAGGAGATCTTAGGATTAGAGGAAAAAATAATAACTTCTGAATAAAATTCAGATTAAAATGAAAAAGAAAATACACATTTTTCCCACAATTTTTAAGAAAAAGGAGACATAAAATCAGGGAGATTAAAAAAAAAAAAAAAAAAAAAAAAAGAGGCAGAGGGGCCAGGGAATAAAGTCCAGAGAGGTGAGGAATTATTGCCTTATACACGCTCACAAGGTGGAAACACATTTTTATCATAATTCTCTAGGAGAATGAACTGGAACGGATTTCCAGTAACTGACTGTACTTGATGGCAGAGGAGGGTCTAGCCCAGCTCGATTATCTGCAGTGATGACACACTGTTTGGGGCAGAAAATTCACGTTGCAGTTCCCTGTGCCAGAACACTGATTAAGTACAGATCTTTCAGCAAAAAGAGAAAAGGAAAACTCAGAAAAGAAACAAAGGGTGCCTTCAAGCAAGGGGTACAAGAATGATCTGCAGAACGAGGGTGGGAGGGGGACATGCAAGTCTTCGGAAGATTAGACTGAAGGCCTCTACATTTTATAATATAGATGAATGGCTTGGTCAGACAGGCAGCTACAGAGTTGCCAAAAATGCTGACCTTCTGAAATTAGCAAAGGTGGTGACTAAGGAAGGATAAAGAAATAAAATGAGCCAATATCTGAATGTGCTTCACTCATCCCGGTCTGACATATGACAGACAAAATTAACGGTGACAAAGAGAAGGCAACAAGTCTTAGGTGGTAGAAAACAAACAGCAAATGGATATGATGGATCTCTAAGGAGGCCTTTTGTTGCTATTGATAAGAACTTGGGATCACAAGAGCTACTTTATTAAAACGCACACGTGTGTACACACACACACACACACACCTTCCTACTCACACATGAATAGACGAAGGCAGAGCACAGGATTATGTGGCCACAGTTATAGCTTTTTCTAACCAGGACAAAATGCACGTTGCTAGAAATTAGAATAGATTATCCCGGACTCTGGCAAAAGTTGGCTGAAGCATCACACTCCATTGTGGTCACAACCTTGTAAAAATGTGATTAATCTAACACTTTAAAGGTATTAAGCACGGAAGCTGATTCTCAGACTAAAAATAAAAGCTTGAGTGTCTTAAAAAGGGCTATATACATATAAATTAGGAGGGAAGGAAAAGGAAAAGGAACTAAGGAGAAATTTAAATGAAAAGAATTTAGGGCCTGAAATATTTTTGTGAAGTCAACCACTTTCACAATGACTTTTAAAATTAAGATATCCATCGCAGCAAAATATGTGCAAGGGTCAAAAACAACATAAAAGATAAATCTGAGCTGCTGAACAGTTTTTCCAAGGAAACTAAATACAACTAATTGTGCAGTAAAATGTTTGTAAATTGGAAAGAAACTTATAAGTATCTCGGTATTTTCTTACATGATAGAAATATGAATTTAGCATAGATCTGTTAAGGTGGATTCCCTAGTTTTATTTTCCCCAAAGATTCATAACAATATTCTTATATTTAATTTTGTTTTTCTATTTTTAAAACAAATGACCCACTGAATGGACTGGGAGAGAGTGTAAACTACAATGTAAACTATAATCCACGCTGTGTAGCAGTGCTCCAAAATGTATTCATCAAATGCAATGAATGTGCCACACTAATGAAAGAAGTTGTTGATGTGGGAAAAGCTGGGGGTGTGGGGAGTGTAGCATATGGGAACCTCCTATATTTTTTAATATAACATTTTGTGTGCTCTATGTATCTTTTAAAAATAAATAAAAATATATTTAAAAAACAACAAATGCAACAGTGAGTCCAAATTGTTTTTAAAATAGATGTCTTTAAAAAATATCGTCTATTTTCCCCTAACTTGTGCTCTTTAAAAAAAATTTTTTTTGAGATAAAATATACATGGGGCATTTATTTCTTTCCAAGATTTATTAATTACTGCTGACTTTGTATAAGCTGGTACTCCTTAGATAGGGATTTTTTTTTCTTTACATATAGTTTCAAGAGGTTGTTTGAGATTATGCCAGAACATAAGAACCTCCATCCTGAAATAGAGGGTCTCCTGAGAGTGGCACCAAGAGATGATGGGAGGGTTGGGGGAAAATACTTGGTTAGTAGTAATAGCTTGACAATGCTCTTTAATCATTAGTTTAAAAGGTTTAACAACAATGTAAGGTGTTGCGGGTAGGGTGAGTTATGAGAGCCCTGTATGATGTTATATATGTTTGTTTTGTAACTTCAGATTATTACTATACATTTATTGTTTATGTATGTTTGTGTGTGGATGATATATTTCAATAAATTAATTTTTTTAAAAAAGATGAAGATGGTGGGAGTTGTTCTCTGTTATATCCATTTCACGGAATGAAACAATTCCCTAAACATCCTTGGATTCCTTCTATCATCTTGCCTCCTTTGAAAAATTTTCCATGTCAGGGACTCCTAGTTCCTTTGGTCATTACCACACATCGACACATTGATGCTGAGCCTTGGGCTAGGCTGGGTGCCTGGGGTTCAAAGATGGATGCGACCCAGTCCCTTTCTCAAGGAGCTTACGGCCTTGCAGGAGAAATGATGAGGGCAACAATGGAGGAGCTTTGAAAGTATCATACTGGCTGCCATTTATCAAGCAACTACTCCACGGCAGTTATTCTTTAAGAAGCCCACTTATTCCCCAAAATAACCCAAAAAGATAAGTCTTACCATCCCATGTGCCAGAGGACAAAATGGAGGCTTACAAGCCTTAAGCAACTTGCCCAAAATTACACTTAGTAAATGCAGAGCCAAGATTCAAACCTAGCTGGCTGGACTCAAAGCCCATTTGATGACACTGAGACAGCAGGGTTAAGTGTTACAAGAGCAGAAACAATTCTGATGTCTGCAGCCAGGGGCTTTTCTGACTGGTTGAGACATCACACATTCTGAATGGCTGGGGCCCACCAGACCCATTGTTAGAAAAATGAATGTCACCTGCCAGAGAGGCCTCTAACTGAGCCTTGAATGGTAGGAGGTGAAAAGGGAAGTCACCCATGGAGCCACACCAAGAAGAGGATGCCTAGCAGTCGCAAAGGCATGGAGAGGGGAAAGAGCAGAATGCATACACTTGGTACCCATAAGCAGGTCTGACCAACTGCTGCTCCACGTTGCATGTGAATGAGGAGGTGGAGGAAGCAAAAAGGTGACTCTCTGGAGGCAGAAGCTTTGTGGACCAAGCTAAAGTGTCTGAACATTTATTTACATGATACCCAGTTATAGTTAGATATTAAATACAGGTACATACTGCACAGAGCTCCCATTGCCTTCAGTTAATATTTACTAAGCACCCTAGAAGGCTCTGTAGTAGGACATAAAAGTGAGCAAGGGGTTTTACGGTCCAACCAAGGGAGAGGAAACTGCAAAACCAAGGAAAATGGGTAGAAGCAGATATATGTCAATCTTAGAATCTTTGAAGACCTTTAAAAGTCTCAGAGTTGTCTAAGCCCAGAGTGCCCACTCTTTCCATTGGTCTCATGCTACCTGATTCAGGCAAGAAGCAAGATCCCTCTTCAAATACTGACACTATTCCTTCTCGTGTTATCTTCACCTCTTCCAAAGTTCAACTCTGTGTTAGGCTGGGGAGAAGGGAGAAAGAGATTTGCTGTTTGGAATATTCCCGTTTACAGTCCACGTCTCTGGACCTCTCCAGGCCTTTCTACTCTGCTTTATATCCGGGGAGATATGGGGATTATGTAGATGGACTTCCTCAGTGGGTTCTCTGGTCCTCTCACTTCCAGTTGAATTCGGCCAAAGGGAGACAATGGCAAGAGGCTCAGGGGAGGAAGGTTAGGGTATCTGTTCTCCTGCTACCCTCCTGGAGGGTTTCTGTTAGCTAGCTATGTGCCTTGACTGGGGGACATTGACATTTCCTTTCAAGACAGCCTTCTCTACACCCCCTGAAATTTCAACTCTATCCCTTTGAAATCCAGTAATTGTTGCCTGCCCTCCTTCCTTCAGGCCAAGGGGGTGGTAAAAACTCCTCTGTTACTCCCTGGATATTGCACTTTGCATGTAGTTCCTCTGTTTCCAGCTCCCATTCCACCTGGATAAATGGCACCCTTAAAATACCCTAATTAGAATGCATACCCAGTTTCCTATTGGGACCCTGCCTGATAGCATAGAGACAGGAGCAAATTGTAGAACCCCAAAATGAATGAGTGATGCTTACTATTTCCCAGAGAGATTGGAAATGTTCCCGAATTAAAAGAAGAAAAAAGTTATAAAGAGAGAAAGGGAGCCAAGGAGAGAGGGAAGGAAGCAGAGGTAGTGAACACATGCAGGACAAATTTACCTAACACAGGGAGCCTAAAAATCACAGAGAATTAAAGGATTGTGACTTAATCAACAGTAATGCGGAATCTTTAAAATACATGCCTCTGTACGTGCGTATGTGTGTGCACATATAGGTTTATGCCAACTCAGAGTGTCACGGAACACTGATTTTTCCAGATTGTAAGTTACCAAAGTCCTCAGACTTCGTATTGGTGGTTCACGTTTCCTCTGAAATTCAGAAGGCATGAGAAGCTGAACCTTCACATTAACACACTGCTTGCCTGCCCTGTGCTTTGTGAATCTCCAAAATGCAGTAAAAATTACTGCAAACCAGGAAAGCCCCTCAATGTGTCTTAAGTTCCCCCAAATATGCTTCTGCCACAGGACACCTGTGCTCTGCCTGCGATATTTTCTAAGTGTCTGTGGCATTACTGTCTCCTCTGGCATTATGACAAAATGACAGAGCACTTGTCTTTTTGGATCTTGTGCTGTCATTTGTCTTTTTTTATGGAGGTTCCCCCCCTCCCTCTGCATAAGATGATTTGTCTCTGAAAAGAAAGTCTTAATAGAGTTATTCCTTCAAAGGAAAGCCAATCTAGTTTATACCCCCACCTTCTTCCAGACTTGCTATTAGGCCCACTTCAATTGGGATTACTCAGACTTAACAATTAGAACCGAATGTCCTGTTCAGCAGGCAAGAGTCACTTGGAGGAAACAGCTGAAGGTAAAATTCTCCAGTGCTGCAGAACGTCAAGGCAATCACCGTGTCAATGAAAGATGCTTTAATCAGCTGTTGACTATTACTTTATTTTTGCTACTACACATGCCTCTCCAAGTCCCAGGTGATATAGGGGATCCCACAACAGTCCTAGGGGTATGTTCTATAGCAATGGGTCATGTTTGATGGTTTGGTATGAGCTGCCCATGGGTTGTCATCCTCAGATGTGGCAAACAACTGTGGCTATTTCTGTGCACATAAACATATTGGCTTATCATATGTGGCCAGGTTCTTGGTTGGGCAAAACCTGATATATTTTTTAAGACAGCTGCCATTTAAAAGATCTAGGTGGAAACTGCTAATTGCCCAGGAATAAAGCTGGGTCCTGACAGGAATTTGAGGATCCTGGAGTAATTTTGAAAATGTAAGGCAGGAGCACCCATAGCTCTGGGAGATGAGTGTCGAAGGACCTTCTAATAAAACTTGAGTGCTACACTTCACAAAACACTTAATTCACTGGTTAGGGACTTGGGAAATTTGCATAAGGGGCCTAGGGATATTACCAGGAAGGAAAGGACTTGAGATTTCAACTCTTGCCCTTTGGAGGAGCCATGTGACTAGTGCCTCTCTGGTGCTGTGAGATCTGCTGGCTGAGAGACCAAGGGCCCTGGAGGCAGAACTTACCTTGAGGGTTGATGTGCATTGCTACCCCAGGGAAGGGGGAAGTCCAGGTGCCCTTGTGACTGAGTCAACACAGAACATCACTGTTCCCAAGAGATCGTGATGGTCATCTCTTGGGAACAATGACCCAAAAGACTTCAGGAACTTACGCATTGAACACTTTGATGGAACCCAAGACCATCTTTTCCTTCCTTCTTGCTTTTCCAGCTAAATTTTGAGACACTGTCGTTACACCTGTAAAGGCATAAGAAACCAAGGCAGTCTGCAAGCAGGCCCCTTTAGTTTCTCCTGGTTCTCTTTTTGAAGGCATTTGGAAGGAGAGATGGCCCGTTTGCACTAGGTTAAATTTCTTGTGATTTTCAAAAACTGATGAAAGGATGGAAAGAATGAGAGATATCAAAAAGAAAAAGACAGACTTCTGGCTATTTGGCACAAGTGGAAAGTGAAAAGAGATCGCGGTAGGGGATATGAAAATTATGAACCTGAAAATTAAGAAGAGATGTGATCTCATTTAGTACCTGCTAGGGAAGTAGATCATATCAATTACGATAACGTTTTCATTCAAAAAATGTTTTTCCCTCTTAGAGTACCATAGTGGGTGTTTTAGACTTTGCTCTGGTTTTTGCCTCCCTCCTCCACTGCATACACATACTCACAAAGATTTCTAAAATCACTTTGCTCAGACATCCATTTCAAGTAATAGGACACAGGGTATAAATCAAACCATCCAGGAGAAGCATTTGCACATTTCCTCATCTGACTTGAGGTTGGGAAGGGTGCCGGGGGAAAACTGGAATGGAATTGCTCTCCCCAGGGTGGAGAGAACACCCTGTTTCCTCATGTGCTTCGCGGCACCCATAGCTCATTAGCTACAGTGGTACGAAGCCTGAGACCTGTGGGGCCATAAAACTCCCAATAATAATTCATCAGGTCCTGAGAGTTCTCCCAAGAACATTTAGATCAAGCGAATGACATTTTGCCCTAATGGTGGTGTTGGCTAATGGCCGAACTGAATTTAGATGGCTCCACCAAGCCACACAATTATATTATGTATGTTCAAATGAGTGAGTACTGTTGAGGTTGATGGGAAGATATAGAAGTTCAGGCTGGTGGACAAGATTCCACACAAAGGCACTGGGCCAATTAGACTCTCTGAGGCTCAGTTTACTCATCTCATACTGGGACATTAATATTGACAGCTCAGTCCTGGTGTCTTATAAATGCTGACCTCAGTGTAGGAAACTAGAAGCATGCCTTCGTTTTCTATTGAAGCTAAAGTTTAAATGAACGATGCATTCACGAAGAGACCTCTGCTTCCTAATCAGGCTCTTCCCACTAGTGGTTAGGGAATTTTCTAGTATGAGAACACCTTTAACAATATCGAATATTCACAGGCTTCCAAACACTCACAGTAATCATTGATTGAGTAAATACATAATGTTCAAATGCTACTATGAACTCAGTAACACTTTAAAAGGAGTTTCTATTTTACATATTGCAATAACATCTTCCCATGTTTGAAAACTATTTACCAACATGCAAGGCCTATTATTTATTCCACTTAGAATATAAAACTTGGGGCTTATCCAGATCTGAGGAAGCCCAATAATAACTCCTGGGTCCCACAGGACTCCGCAGCCCTGAGGAATGAGTCATTGTTTTTAAGAAGAACCCGAGGTCGGGGTGTCAGAGGAAGGGGAGGTTTGGAGGGGTTAGCAGAGCCTATGATATTGAGGCTGAATTCAAAGGGTGCTAAACATGGGAGTTGCTGCAGGGAATCCCAGTTGTTGGGGCCCAGGGCCTAGAAGGCTAGGCCCAGGAACTAGAACTTTCTCTGAGGATGGAAATATTCGATAATTGTGCAGCCCAATATGGTACCCACATGTAACTATTGGACACTTGAAATGTGGCTAGTGCAACTGAAGAGAAGACTTTTTAATTTTATATAATTTTAATTAATTTAAGCTTAACTAGCCATTCATGGCTAACGGCTACCACATAGGACAGAAGAGTGCCAAAGCCTGCTCAGGTCTAGTTGAAGAGACCCTGATTATATAACAAGCAGTTGGCTCACTCTGAGAACAAGCTGAAAATGGTTAAAGGCTGGCACTCTTCAATACAAAGGAATGTTTCTTGCCAGAAGCCATAAAATGCCCGTAGATGAAACTGAGGTGCTTTATTCCATGTCGCCCAGCTTTTGCCACATTCCAATCAGGCTTTAACCAATGTTATTAATTAGAAACAGTGTAGAAGCAAAAACATTGAAAAGAAGTCAGGCCCTGGATGTTAAAGCTGTCATTTTTTACATGGCCTCATGATTCAACGATTAATGGACCTTAAAACAATCATAAACCATCAAGGCCCTTGCTCAAGCTTAGAAGAACAGGCATAGTTTTACTTCTGCTCCAGTCTGTGCGTTTTAAATTCATTGTGTGTCACCGGGCTCTGTAAACACTTTTAAGTATTTTGACATTGTGGTATAAGATGTTGTTAATCTGTTTCCTCCCTGACCTTCATTGGCCAGCAGCATGTTGCGACTCAGTGGAAAATTCATGAAAAATAGCAAGGATATACTCAGTGACACAGATTAGGACACAATAAACCTAAATAACGGCTATAATGTGCAGATTCCCATTCAGTAAACTGACTCGCCAAAGATTTATTGAGCACCCAGTCTGCACCAGGCACTTGGTAGACCCTTGGGCGTATTACATATTTTATTCGCACAATCCTCATCTCAAACACATGGGGTCCCCCACTTTATAGATAAACACAGCAACGCCTGGTCATGCAGCTAGTAAGGGGCAGAGGCGGGATTCAAAACCAGGGTTTTTTTAATACTTCTAAATACACCTCTTTTCCCAATACATCATTGCAGGATATTAACCTTTTTCCTTATGGTCTGTAACAGATAATTTTTTTTCCCATAAATATCCACAGCAATATTTCCAGTCCCACAGACTCTTCCAGAACCCTTCCACTCTGCCCCCCTGTGAGCCTGGGTGGGCCTTGATGACTGGCTGACAAATAGAACACAATGACACTATGCCGTGTGACTTCCAAGGCTAGGTATGAAAGGCAATACAAGTCATCTCTCTCTCTCTCTCTCTCTCTCAGGACATCAGCCTTGGAACACAGCTGCCATATTGGGAGGAAGCTCAGGTTGCATGGAGAGGCCCTGTGCAGGTGTCCAGCCAACAGCCCCAGCTAAGGTCCCAGTCCATAGTCAGCATCCACCTTCAGGCTTGGAAGTGAACAGCCTTCAGATGATTCCAGTCCCCAGCCTTCAAGCTGCTTCAGCAAACACTGATTGGAGCAGTGGCTGGCTGTTCCCACTGAGCCCTGCCAGAACTGCAGAGTCATGAACAACAGAAAGTTTGTTTTTAAGCCACTAAGTCTGGGGGTGGTTTGTTCTGCAAAAACAGTAATCAGAACATGGACAAACTTTAATAAAACTCTATCAAACAGGCACATGCTTTGACTCCCTCACCTAAGACATCCCATGGCCAGGTGATGGGTTCCCATGAAAGAAATCTTTGGAGGAAAAAAGATGAAAGCCTTAGCTATGGAGAAACAGACAATTTGGAAGCGCTTTTTGTTTGTTTGTTTTTTGGTTCCCTTGTCTGTTTTGCTCATTGCTTTGCTCATTGTCCGCTTGCTGTTTGTCTGTTTTCTTTAGGAGGCACCAGGAACTGAACCCGGAACGTCCCATGTGAGAGGCAGGCACTCAACTGCCTGAGCCACATCTGCTCCCTAGAAGGCTTAATAGAGCAGGGAATTAAACAGAACATGTGAAAGAAAAGAAAACAGAGTAACGAATATACCACAAAGTTTAGATTTATGGTACTGTACATTCATTCCTTTGTCTGCCAAGATCTATCTAGCATCTCTAGACAAATTTACCATTTTGGTTTGGAAAGATTTCATGGCATAACTGGATCCCCCATTTCAGTCTTTTGGGGGCACAGAATGACACAGGGCTTTATTCAACCATGTCCAGAAGAAGAGAAAGAGTTTCCTGGTATGCTAAACAGGGGACCCAACAAGGCTAAGGGGCATCTGACTCCTATCTGTATTTGCGGGCACAGTCCCCGGCACATAACAGGCACTCAGGAAGTTTTGGGGGAATTGAAAGGAAAACAGAGCATCTTCATGGAGATACAGTCATACAAGCAGGTAACAGAGGTTGGCAAAAGGCAGTGGTGATTACCATTTGACATTCCCGTATTCCACCAAAATGAGAGCTTGCTTGCATCTTGGGAATGAATAACCTACGCATCTGACGTGGAACTCACCCTCTGCGGCCCCCTACAGCCTCGAGGTGGCCCCCACCCGTATTCTCTTGTGTTCAACGGTCCAGAGGCTGTTGGTGAACAAATCAAGTCTCCCTCAAACTCATTTTTCCTTTCCTGGTTAAAATCCCCTTGCCTACCTTGAACATTTTACAATTGATTTCTTGATGTTAATATTCTGCTGGCGATATTTTAAAGTTCAGTTATGTGACTCTATACACGCAATTGTTTAAAAGATGTGTTGCACCTATCAGGAGAGAGATTTTGCATGAGTTTCCAAATACAGATGGAAACCATCCATCGGTAACTGGAGAATACGTAAATCTTCTCGGAGCTGTTACTTTTGAAGAAATTTAGATTAATTGGGTTGCTTTTAAAACCTGTAATACTGCCACAGTCACATTTTTAGGATCGTGGAATGCCTAAGGTATACACAGGATTTTTTTTTTTACTTTTTATTGATGGCTGTGAATTTTCTCTGTGCACCTATACCATCAAGGTAACTTTTGCTATAAACAGCATTTTAAAATTATCACATAAAAACTATCAAGCACTAAATTAGAAAAAAACAGAAATTCGAAAGTGATAGTTAAATTTATGAAGCAATTCTGCTACACTCAAAGGCTCATTGCTTGACATGTAAAAAATTTCGAGCTGCCTGTTAGGCCTGGGCATGAATTTCTCTCCAATGGGGGAACCACAATCCACACCGGGCTCCAAAGGAGAGCCACCCACAGAACATATGCACCGCGGATGTACGCTTGTTGGCATGACTAATGGAGATAATATTAAAAGTCTTTTCTCATCATTTCAATTCTTTCACTTTTCATTTTTTTCTTAAATTTGGCTGCGTGCCTTTTTTGCTACCTCCAAGAGCTGTTAATTTTGTTCGCTGCCGAGCAAAAGTCAAAGTCAGAGTCTAAACAGCTTGTAATGAGTTTTCAATGGCCCATCTCAATGAAATTGAGGGCAAAGGACCAGCAAGCTGAGGCAGTGTCGGCCCTCAGAATTTATTAGTGAGGGCGCACTGTGTCGCGGGAGGGCGCAGAGGAGGGACCGAAATTCCAGGGCTTTGCAAAGGGAACCCCAACCCTTATTAAAAAACGGGGTCAGCACTCCGACCGATCTTCCTCCAACCGCGGCTGCTGTAAAGTCATACTTGGCTGGGAAATGAAGGAGAGAAAAGTCACTTGTAAGAAAGAAGGGTTTCCAGCTCCTTCCTCTCTATCCCTCCATCCATCAGCAGAAGAGGTGCTAGCCTCCGAATACCACCTTCCACACACTCCCCTGTCTCAATCTAGTTATTTAGGCAAAAGGGGACCGTCGAGAGAGAAGCCTATTCAATTTTTGAGTCCTGACTTGCATGTGATCAATTCCTTTTTAATTTCTCCATCACACCATTTCCTACAGATCACCTACAAGTTGGCATCCAAGAATACCCTTTAAAACCGTGCAATCCCTTTCCTGCACAAATATAAAATCTCCACCTAAAACAGAATTCTGCATGAGCCTGACAAGTAAATTCTACACTTGAGAGTGGAAATCAAATTGACAATAGATCCTGTAACCAAAAGAAATGCATTGCAAAGCTATTAAAATAGCACACACGAGCAAGTCAGGGGTTTAGGGCGAAAAAAAATTGCTTCTGCATAGCCACACCTCTTTCTTTGAGGAGGAATCTGTGGATTTGTGCTAAGAACTGACTTGTCCTGTGGGTGGAATAAATTAGGACTGTTGGATCCTCCAAGACCAATTTTGATTATCATTGATAATTAAATTATGATCCATTCCAATAAATTGTTTTGCTGGAGCACCTACTACAGCAGGGATTCCATGGCAGGTGTGGTGAGAAGAATCAATCCATGTTTCTCAAAGCTCATTCATTTCTTCATCCATGTATTCATTGACTCCATAACTTACTGCATTCACAAAGATCTAGTAAGTGTGTACTAAGAACACAGCTGTGGACCTGCCTCTTCACCTTCACCCAGTTTCGATGCTAGGGGGACAAAAAATTCCAGATTAATGAATGTGGATTTCCAAAGCCTTCCACAAACCACTAAACTCTCTATTTAAATACACTTGTTTTTTCCAGCATTCACTTTACACCTGCTCATTTCCATTTACAGAACTACCCTTGCCCTTTCAATGTCCAAAAGTGATGCTGGGAAAAAAAGAGACTAACATTAAATATGTGGCATGCAGAACACATTCAATGAATAGCTAAAAAACAAAACAAAAATAGAACTTTGCTCTTTGTGTTTACTACAGCAGGATGTTTAAAAGTATGCCTTTTCCAAGGGTGAGATGTACTTTTCTGTACAACCTTGGTAATATTCTTAGTGGCCATAATGCTAATAACAACAAGAGGAAGCAGCAGCGGCAGCCACAGAAGTGATTGCCATGGGCCAGACTCTCTGATAGGCCATTTACACGCACTGTCTCATTGAATTCTCTGCAAGTCGGGTACATTTTTTTTTTATCCCATTTTGCAGATAAAAGGTTAACAAAGGTTAACTGATTTACTCCAAATCATGAAAAACCAGTGCATTTCAGATCAGGGAATCTGACTCAAAAACCTATGAAATAAGGAAACTATGTTGAAATCCTAAATCCTCCACAGCTTTAATCTTTGAAGCAAAAATTAAAATGTCTCTTTGTCTGAAAGTGAACATAATGGGTCCCTCTTCACCACGGAGGAGCATGTGTGCAGGCTTGAAGGAAATCTCTACCCAAAATTGAACACAAACGAACATTTTGTGGATAATTTCAGAAATAAAGGCAAGGGGAGGGATTGTGTTAGTGCTGGGCGAGAGTTCAAGGATTCCCCTGATTAGAACTAGATTCTGTCACTATGACCTTTGGCCATATTCAAATGCTAGCCAACTGTTTTTAAGTTAGGAGGAAGAGGGAGAGAGAATTAGGAATGAATCTGTTCAGCTGTAGCAGGAATAAAATAAACCACTCCATAGGGTGGTAGGTGTGCTTACATCTTTTGTTTGTGCACTTCTCTCTTAGAGAGCCTGGTGCTTGCGGTTCTGCATGGGGGTCCACCTTGCTACAACTGTCTAAACTATCAAACTAGTTGTTGACTGAGAAAATTTAGAAAAGCGACCGCAGAAGAGAAAATGTAATCTCCAGGGCAGTTTGCTTTGGTTGCAATATGCCTCATATAGTCTAGACACATTGAAACTCTTGGCCAAGGTTTTTGGAGGTTTTTGAACAATCTTCTCTTTTCTGGAAAGTGGCCTGATGTTAGGAGAGCTCCCACATGAGCCGCCTCAAACCCTTGCGGCTGAACCTTGGTTCTCCCCCTTGGTTGTCAGCTGATGCCTGTAAACCATTTAACAGAAGAAGCCAGTGACAAATCCTATCACTGGGAATCGTCTCTGGATGGTAATGCACATCGCAGGCTCAACCCATCCTCCCGTTTCTCTTCATTCCCCTGCACTCCAAATTCCTAGGAGAAGGAAGAAGGAAAGAGCAACACCCGTCTTGGGGGTGACTTTCCCACCCAGTCTAGAGGATCCTCTGGATTCAAAGCCCACAGGCCTCCCCTCCATCTGATTGGTCACTCCTTTCAAAGCAGACTCTCGAAGTGACGTGTTTATCTCTGTGCTGAAGACACGGTGTGCATTTATGGAAAACCCGGCCCTTCCCCGGCGTTTTGCTGGAACACTGTGCCTGCAAAGCCCCGCTTTTTTTTTTTGGCCACGGAACAGTGAACATTTATACAATCATTAAAATCGCATCTACCACCATATTTTTTCTCCTTCTCAGTTTTAATACATTTTTATAATTGCACTGAAGATATTCTAACCCTGTTTTTAATGCAAAGATAAAATTTATGAACCGTGACAAACGTATCATCTCAGAGCCAACCCGAAGGATAACAATGTACATGTCAAAATGCAAGTGCTCGCTCCCTTCTGCCCATTTTAATGAGGCAGGGAGAGAAAGAGTTAATCCGAACCCCAATCCTCTGATTCTAGACACGGGGGAGGCTTCCAACTCACGCCCGAGATTCAGGTCGCATTTCCGGGGAAAGCATTCATTCACACAAAAATTTTTCTAAAGTTACATAATTAGAACTGTGACTAATATGCATTCTTAATTTTTATGTTGGGTGTAATTGTGGAGGCTTCTGTCAACACAGCCGAAGATATATAATTAGATTTGCTCTCCCAGTGACTCACCCATTTTCCCCTTCGCTTTTTCCACATTTCCTTTAGAGTATGTTTCAGGGGAACACAGAGAAGGGGCATAATGGGGAGCAGAGAGGACAGCAGGCAAAGGGCCAGGGAACTAAGGGCCAGGGAAGTGGGGTTCAACTTTCCGTGGGACCACAGCAAGCTGTGTGAATTGGGGCCAGTCTCTTTGCCTCTTTGAACCTCGGTCTCCTCATCTATTTAAGGTAGGCTCTGGAGCGGATTTCCGAGCTCTAAAATGAGACGACACAAAGATATTATTTAAGACAAAATAACGCCCCTCCAGCTTTCAGATAATATCTCCAGTGAGAAAAATGTACCTCTAAAAGAAAATCTTAGCCGTTGATGGGTTCTTAAAAATTCTGCAATCAGATAACATCCATACGTTTGAAGGTGTGTTGAAAAGCCCAGATGGACGTAATGAATTGAGAGCTTGTAAGCATCTTCCCTGGAGTTTTCATTCCTCCTCGCAGAGTGTACCATGACCATGAACTCTTCGCTGAAAAGAGAACGTGCGAGAAGACTAACTCCAGATTAACTTTTCTGCAATCCCCTACCCCCCTTTCTCTAGAAACGCGAAACACAGAGTTTTAAATATTTCCTAACTTTACATAATAGCCTTGCACAAGACACAAATGCCAGGGACCATAATGAAGTGGAGGTAATCTACACGATTTAAAAGCACTTATTGTGACAAAACGGGTTGACGAGGTATGGGCGATACAAGCACACATAAATGAAATGCATCCCACCGGAAAAGCATTTTGCTCACATTGTCATTTACGGCTCCCGAATTAATAGACCTAGAGAGGCACCACCGGCCCCAGCAAAATGCCGTAAAACCACTGGCAGCTAGTGGTGTCTCAAACTTTAATTCCCCTGGGGAGAAAAGGACACTGCCTAATCTGTATTCAGTCCTGACATTGGCCACATCTGATATGGAACATTAGCTTCTAAGTCTCTCAATAGACTAGTGTCCTTCAGTTTATATTACTTTATGTTAATAGTAGAAAAATTACACACAACATCATTTATCATTGTTATACTCTGCTATACATCCCATAGCTTATTTTAATATATTTATTTATCCCTGAGATGGGGAGAAATTAAAAATATATATGTTTCCAAGAAAGCCTATAGGGAAGAATCACTGTAAATCTCTTTTTAAAATAAAAAAAAAATAATAATTCCCTTGAGGAAGGAAAAAAAAATGTATAGATAAGCTTATGAATGATAAGCTACTTTCTGTCTAAGGACGCATGTAAAGGCTGCACTCTAAATCCTGGGGCATGAGGACCTAACAAAAAGCAGCATATTAATGATAATATATCTTTTGTTCCCACATCTCACCAGTTTTTGCATTTGCTGATTGTATCCTTGGGTTTCAGTTATTAGCTTTTTTTGACATTTGACCTCTAGCTAAGAAAAGGCAAGGTTTTTTCTTTATTTTTGAAAGCACTGTCGCTGAACCTGACTTTCACTCTTTTTGACCCAGATTCCATGAACATGGCATAACTTCAATTTGGATTAACAATGACAGCGATGATACTCTTGCATTTCATGCCTTAACTTCTTTTTTTTTCTCCTTAACTTTTGCAACGCGGTTTTGCTCACATTATGGAGGCAATGCAGTGGATTTAAATGTGCACTGGACTTGGTACCCTGATGGCAGAGCTCTGGTCCAGGCTCAGTCCATCACATCCTACCTGACATGGGCACGTCACCCCCATCTCACTGACCTTGGTTTTTGCACAGATAAAAGGAGAAGTTTGGACTCAGTGAGCTGAGATCCTTTGCAGCTCCAGTGGTGCTACGTCTGTGACATTATTTGGTCCTCACTATAATCAAATAAGACTGGACGGATCTTCCCATTTTTCAGATGAGCAAGGTCGCAGGATGGAAAAGCAAGGATGAGAACACGGCAGAAACACCCCTGTCCCTTTGCTCAGCAGTCTTGCCTTGATGCCATGCTGCCTAGAGGACAGTTCTACCAATTAGGTCATGGGGAAAGGATCCTCTTCAGGAATTTGGGAAAATGCATGGGTTGGTTAGGGGTGCCTTTATGTATTTGATCTTTACTTACATATTTTACCATTTTGCTTTTTTTAGGAGGTACCAGGGAATGAACCTGGGACCTCGTACATGGGAAGCAGGAACTCAAACTGCTGAGCTACATCCGCTTCCCTACCATTTTGCTTTTAAAAACAAAAATACGTGACTTGAGTAATGCGTAGTTATACAGTAGGTTTTTCCCATTTGTCTTCTTATTGAGTAAGAGGTGTCGTGTTGAGACAATCTTTCCCAGTTAGCAGGTTCTCATTAGGTTACAAGGTACTTTCATAGATTATATCATTTCATCCTTACAACCACCCAGTGAGGTAGGTAGAGTGGGTACAATGCTCCCAATTCTACTGCTAATGAAACCCAGGACTAAAGACCCTTGCTGACCAGCCCAAGATCACCCAGTATAATGAGTAGTTGAATGGCTGAGCTGGGAATCGATGCACAGTTTCCACATTCCCAGCTCAAGAAGGGTTCTTTCTAATATTTAACAATCAGACTATTCTTGGGATAAATATGCACCATATTTTTTTCCCAAAAGGCAAAATAAAGCTGATATGATTTATATAGGTTGGTAGAGTTTAATGGCAATATAGTGAGCAATCAACACTAGAGAGTGGGGCAGAGGAAGCTAAGTGTTCAATGAGAATACTTCTCTTGCTTCCTAAAGGCATCACTAAACTACATTTTCCAGGCTCCCTTGCAGTTGGGGGAGGGCCAGGTGACTGAATTCTGGCCAGTGGAAAATGGAGTGATTGATCTTGCTGCTCCCAGGCTTGGCCCATAAAAATTCCCTGGGAGCCTCTGTTCTCTTCCTTCTCCTGTGTTGCTTGGATTTTGTGGCTCCAGCAGAGGATTTAGATGCTCATGGGAATGGCTGAGCCCAAGATGTCAAAGCCCAGGTCCCTGAATCACAGGCTGCGGAATGTCTGCTTTGACTGTTGGTGGAACTCTGGGGAGTTGTTACAGCAGCTAGCCCATCCTGATTAAAGGAGGAAGGAAGAAAGTCTTGGAAGGGAGGCATATTTCCCAATGCGAAAGCTAAGAGGACATTCAGAGTCATTGTCATCCCCAGCCTAAAGTATTTACTGCTTCATCTTTCAGGAAGCATTGCTAGGAACTTTCCTGATGCATCTTAAGATTCTTAAGGTATAAAAACTCATTAAAAGTCCTTTGCCTTATTGTAGATGACATACTTCTTTTTTTATGAAATATCTTTCATTCTGTGTGCTTATTTGAATCTTAGATATTTGTTTCCATTTGATAATAATATGAAAAAAATAGCATTTATTGGGTACTTACTGTATATGCTGGCCCTTCTACTAACGCTTTACATTAAATATCTCATTCCACCCTCAAATATATTAGGGAGATGTCCCCATTTTACAGATGAGAAAACTGAAGTTTAGAAGCAAGGGGCCTGGCCCATTAGACTGAATATCCCTATCCCAATGAAGATTGGACAGTTGTTGAATAAATTCATGAAAACTGGACAGCCAGGATTGGAAATTAGTATTATATTCCTAAGTCAGGTTTGGTGCTCTCAGAGAGCATTTTCCCAGAAATCTGCACGAGAAACTCTATTCTGAATTCTTTCTCAGAATCAGAATGGCCCAACTGTTACCTAAAGTCCAGGATTTGACATAGCAGGATCTTTTGAGTGCCCTCCTGTGATGGAGGCTGGAGAAAACACTTGATGGAAGCCTGACAGGGCCCTTGGAATTCAAGGTCCTTTCCTTCTTCCTCATTCACAAAACAGCTGGAGAGATGGAAGGGCAGAGTGGTTGGAAAAAGCCAGTGCTCTGGAGTCAGGCTACTTGAACTCAAAACCTTCACTTACGATCCTGAGCATGTTATTTAAATGATCTGTGCCTCAGTTTCCTTGTATATAAAAAAGGGAATCCCTGTGAAGTTGAAAAGATGTAATCCATGCACAATGTCCTGTTCTTTTAGAGCACTACATAAATTCAAGCTACAGTTAGTATTGGGATTAACATCATCTCCACCACCACCAGCAAATCCTTCCAGGAGTCCACTGGTGAAGGACTCCAACTGCCATGATTTACAAACTTCTCAAAATGCTTATGTGATGAGGAGGAGATTGATTTATCAACCACACATATTTGCAGGCATAATGCTGATATACAAAAGGAAAGTCACTTCTTTGTCTCAGACCCAGCCACAGATAGTGAGATTCCAGTTCTATCTATGCCCCTTTCCTGCACCTTCTGCAACAGGAAATGCACCCGACAGGTCTGCCTGGGTGCACCCTTGGAGACATGGGCTCCCATCTCTGCCTGAGCATCACCATAAGATGTCATAGTCTGATGGTAACAGTAAAAGTCAAGGCAATGGTAACAGAGGCCGGAACAGCTCATGTGAGGGTTCACCATGGGCCAACATCATGCTGACCACATGAAGACTTTCCCTCATTTAATTCACACAGCACCCTTAAGAGGAATCGCATATCAAGAGAGTTTAAGGATCTGCTTCAGTTGACACAGGAAGAAGGATTTGAATCCAAGTCATTGTGACCCAAAAGCTTGTGTTACCCAGAACTTGACCACACACCATGGACCTCTGTGGGCCCTACCTGCCCTTGGCTTTCTTCCATACTTAAAAAGTTCACTGTTCCTGGGTTGGATCCCTCCTAGGAACTTTTCCAAGCAATGTTTATGCCACTGAGACAATGAACTGCATCTGTAACATCTGAGCGAAATCATAAGTCATTTCCATAATTGGCTGAATAGTCTGGAAAAAAAAAAAAACAATTTTGCTGTGTGCTATGTGAATGCACTGCATAATACTTAAACAATGAAGGTTACCTCTCATGTAATACAGCTGTTTTATGCTAATAACCAGAATCATTTAATCATTATGGGCTAATGACCTGCAAAATTTCATTTTAAAAATGAAGTCATATCTGGGCCTCTGGAAGGCAAAATTGGATAAAAAATGAGGAAAGTCAATGCTCAATTTGTATTCTTGAGTCAAGAGCAGCTGAAGAGTCTGGGCCGCATCATCCCAAGTATGGGTGGTAAAAGGAACCATGCATTTGAAGTAAAAGCAGGAAATTCAGCTGCTTACAGGACTTACTGGTATCACTTGAGAGCCAACAGAATACAGACACTGCTGTGCAGCATCGTGGTTGTCCACCAAGGCCCAGACCTGTGCCCTCCCTCCGTCCCCTGCTGCATTAGTCAGCCAAAGGGTGCTGATGCAAAATACCAGAAATTGGTTGGTTTTTATAAAGGATATTTATTTGGGGTAGGAGTTTACAAGATACCAGACCATAAAGCATAAGTTACTTCCCTCTCCAAAGTCTATTTTCATGTGTTGGAGCAAGATGCTGTGTTGGAGCAAGATGCTGCCGATGGCTACGAGGGTTCAGGTTTCCTGGATTCCTCCCTTCCAGGGTCTTGCTTCTCTCTAAGTTCTTCCTGGGTTCAGGGTTCATCTCTTCCTGGGGCTGGCTTCTCTTTCCTTTGTGAGCTTACTTCCCAGGGCACCAGCTTAAGGCTTCAGCATCAAACTCCAACATCAAAATTCCAACATCAAAACCCCTAACTCTGTCCTTTGTCATGCCTTTATCTGTGAGTCCCCACCCACCAAGGGGAGGGGACTCAATGCCCTAATGACATGGCCCAATTAAAGCCCTAATCATAATTTAACCATATCCAGGTACAGACAGATTACAAACATAATCCAATACCTATTTTTGGAATTCATAACCATATCAAACTGCTACACCTGTACAGCTTTCGCCTTCCAGTTTGGGATCCGGTGCTGCCACACATTAGCAGGCCAGGGTGAGCAGAGAACAGAGCTGGGCTAATCATCACCCCTGCTGGAGCTCTTGGCAAGTGTCCTGACCTTCCTGGGGCTTCCACTTCCCTGATCACCCTCTACTCCTCAGGGAGAGGTATGTAGCTCATCCTCACAGGCCACAAGGCTTTGGGTGAGATGTCCCCATAGACTTGGTGGCAAGTTCTGTTGGTTGCCTACCAAAAAGCAATACTTGCTCCTTCCTTACTAACAGAACATGGTTTTGTTCAGGTGGCAAAGCCCCAAAGGATGAATTTTGTTCAACCCAAGCCTATTGCATGGTGGTAAATTTATATTAATGATCCAAATTCTTCATTACGCCTTATCTCCATTCCTTCTGGCACACACATTTATGCTGTGGATGGGGCATAATTCCCCAGCCCCGAGTTTGATCATGCGGTTTGCTGTGACAAATAGAATGAAGTAGAAAAGGTAGGGTGACAGTGCTGAGGTTTGTATGTTTTTGCCTGTTTTGTTGTTGTTTGTTTTTTTTAGCAGGTACCAGAGATTGAACCCTGGACCTCATAAATGGGAAGCAGGCACTCAACCACTAAGCTCTAATACATCTGCTCTACAATGAGAGCCGATTTTTTCATGTTTGTTTTGTATTTTGGAGGTACTGTGATCAAACCCAGGACCTCATACATGGGAAGCAGGCACTCAACCACTTGAACTACATCTTTTTTTTTTTTTAATGTTTCTATGCTTACCATGAGAAGGACACACCCAGCCTGAATCACTGATGCTAGGAGGAAGATGAGCGGTACAATAGGTGAGACCAGGTTGCCCCAGCTGAGCCCAGCCTAGATCAGCCAACCCCCAGGCAATTCCTGGACACATAAACAAGGTCAGCCAAGATCAGCTAAGGTGGTCAGGGGAGCCCAGCCAAGTTCAGTGAAAACCCACAAATCATGGGAATTAAATGTTTATTGTTATATGGCATTGAGGTTTTATGGTGGTTTGCTACTCAGCAATTTTGTAACAATAGCCAACCGGTACATGGAGAATCATTCCCTTTCACCAGTGATTGGCCTGGGAGGGAATATGTAAAGGAGCTCTGGCCAATGTGATATAGCAGAAAGTGCTGCAGGCTTCTGGGAACAGAGCCCCTTCCTTTAACAGAGTTTTGAAGAGGAAGCCCCTTTTGGCTTGCCTCTGACTTTCCTACATTAGATGGTTTTGAGGGTGTGATGCTTGGAGCAGTGTATGCCATCTGGCAACCACGAGGGAAGAGCCAAGGGAATGGCAGGGCCATTGACCTGGAGCCCTGACATCACTGAGCCAAAAGGCCAGCCCTGGACTCACCCCATGTAGATTAGTTGCTTAGAGGGATGAATAAAGTCTGCATTGCACATCCCATTCTCAGCTACTCTGCGACTGGTCACTGAATGCTTCCTAACAAATAAGCCCCAGATGTGCCCTTCACACCACGAGACACATACTAACCTCGATGCCTGGCAATGGGAGAGAAAATAGCGTATGTACTGAATATGAGTTCGCGATGGTGTCCCATCCCAATGCCTTCTGTAGGTAGACACTGTAGGCTATGTCCAGGTGGATGTCCAGGTGGCAGTTGATCATAGAGAAGGTGAGATTCCCTTTCCACTGACCCCCTTGATAACTAAGGTTTCTCTCTTTAGGCTCCTAAGTACCAACTATGATATATCTACTATCACTTATCTTTAAACAGTAGTGTTGATTTGGTTTTCCAAGAACATTTATTGCCATGTTTCATGCCTAAGGCATAGAGGGAAGAGAAAAAAAAATCATCTTCCAGAGAGAATGCAGCGTCTCCTCTCAATTTCAAGTCACCTTCTTCAGGTTCACCATGGTCATCCTCTGTAGTGGACATTAGTTTCATTTTGTTGAATTCCTAAAATTGTGCATAGAACATCTAGCTTTCTAGGGCATATGTTAAAGCCACTGTATGTAGATTAATGATAATAATATTAACTTTTATTTATGGAGGCTTCTATGTGACAGGTGTTATGCTGAGAGCCTTCCACGGATAATCTCATCTAATCCTCTGGAGAAGCTAAAAAGGTTAGAACTACTATTGTTCCCATTTGACTGCCAGAGAAACTATGGCTCAGAGAGGCGAAGGTGCTTGCATAACATCACACACTAAAAAGTGGCAGAACCAGAGTTCAAATTTAGGTCTACTGGTTTGGGAGCCCATGATCTTAACCACCCTGCCATAATACCACCTTCAAAGTGGGTGAATGAATGGCCAGGGGAATAAGCAATATTCCATCCTCTAAAGAGACTGGGGGAAACAAGGGAAACAGAACGTTTCTGCAAGTTGTATGTCATGGTATACTGGTGCTGACTCATAACGGCTTGCAAGAGCTAACTGTTAAATTTTTAGTAATTTTGTGAGCCATTGGTAAACATAGCTATGATTAAAAATCACATTATATTGATCCTCGAATTTCTTTGGAAACACAAAGGACCCAAAAGAGTCAAACTTCATTGAACTTAAAAACTCTTGTGCACAAAAGACGCTATCAAGAAAGTGAAAAGACAACCCACCAAATGGGAAAAATATTTGCAAATCATAAGCCTGATAAGGGTCTAGTATCCAGAATATATAAAGAATTCTTGCAACTCAACTCCCCCAAAGATCCAGCTGTCAGCCATTTACCCACACGCCACTGCATGGCTGTACACTCCAGAGAGAGGCCTCCTCATACCATACAAACAGCACTTAGGGGAGTCTCTTCCCTAGCAGCTACTGCCCAAAGAAATGATCAGAGGACAGTGCTGAAAGCAGCTGCTGAGAAGTGAGAATTTCCGCAGCCAAAGATGGCACCTGCGCCCCGAAGGCGGGAAGTGCAAGAACGACTGCGGCCCTTCTTCACTTGCAGCGCCGGCTCGTAAAGACACTTCATCTTACTTTGTTTAATTCTAGACAGCCAGTCACACTTGGTTATTGTTTTTACTTTTACATACTAGTATTGGATTATTTTTTATGGATGTTATTTCTCAATTAGTGTATTCCCTGGGGGCTGCACAAGCCTCTAGAATTCAGCTTCTCCTCGGCTGGAATCACTGCTGCCACCTGCACCGCTGCCGAGCTGGGCTTCTTGTCCCGCTGGCTGCTGCTGCCCAAACTGACCCACAGCCCCTCCGACCAGCTGCAGCAGGGAGACCTGGCTGGCTCCCGGGGGCTGCAGGCTGTGAGTGTGACTTCAGGTTTGGCAGGAGACACTGGCTGGACACCGAAGGGGGTGCCTGCATATCTTCAGCCATGAGGGTTCCGTGATGGCCATTGGGACTGACAGATGTGGGTCCTCATGCTAAAGGTCAGGAGGTCAGCTTGGAGCCACAGAACTCGGACGGAGGTTTCAGGGGACCACTTCCACACTACTCATCAGGCTCCTCGGCTGCGAGCAGCTGAAAGAGCAATCACAGTGGTCGCTGGCATTGACCGAAAGCCTACCCTATGCCGGGATCTCTTCCAAGATCTCTTCCACTTTACATGTATTCACTCATCTGACCCTCACAACAATGCCGTGCGCCAGTTACTATTATTTATTCCCATTTCGGTAATGAGGAAACGGGGGCTCAGAGGCATGAAATATTTTGCCCAAGTTCACACAACTACCAGCCTGGCCCCAAGGACTAGAAACATATCCACCACATTAGACAATCTCCAAATAGGTAAGAGCTTCACTCACCCTTAGGACTTCATTTCACACTCTAGGACTGCTGGATGGGGAAAAAAGCCAAGCAGGACCACAGATTTCTCACTCGCTCCCTTCTGCTCCTATGAGGAGACCTGAGAGCTGTGGTCTTGTTGTGGTCTCAAAACGAGCGGCCCCTCCCCTTCCTGGTTGGGAACTTGAACTTACCCTCTCTGAGCCTCGAGGTCCTCATCTACGAAAGGGGGCTAACAGTATCTACCTGTGTAAGCAACGGCACTGACCTGAGGGCTCATCGTGAGGATTAAATGTGTCATTATATATACAGAGCCATGAACATGGTACGGTGCAAAGTCAGCGCTCCACGCATCACCATCATCACCACCACCTTACAGTTGTGTTTATTTAGAAAACAATATTCATGTCTTTGTGCACAATAAATACCAGCTCCTTCCTAGGTCCAGGGCACTCAATCTCACCCCCAACCTCCCTTCTCCCAGCTCTCTGTCAAAGGCCCTTGCTTTTGAAGAGGGATCTAACCGTCTCCCAGAAGGAACTAAGACAACGTGCAGCTGCGTAGTGGGTGGAACTCCTTCCCTCTCTATGCCATGGGATCCAAGAATTCATCTCCTCCCGAAAACCTGGCCCCTTTCTCCTCTCCCTCAGCCCAGGCCTGCCCCCACTTGCCACGGTTTTGGTTTGCTGAGCTGCACAGCACATGAAGAAGGCAGAGCTCAATGTCTGTTGTAATTTAAGAGTCTGAAAATTAAGACATCAGTTAAGCAAAGCTTAGTATACACACCCCAGCTTTTATACAGACACTTTAAACAATGGGAGAGCCCTCATCCATGTTGAGACATATTGTTTTCCCTGTAAACTTTTCGTTTTCAATGGAAATATGTACATTGGTGGCACTATCCATGCAAGTTTAGTTGACATTTAAAATGTCTTCCAAACCATCGTTCTGTGATTCAGTATGTAGCTCAAACTCGCTGTGTTCCCAAAAAGGCATGGAAACAGTCACATAATATGTGATATATTCTTTGTCCAAATAAGTAAAAAGAACTTTGCTGATAGATATGAAATAACATGTTCTGAGAGAGAAGAAAGCTTTGGATCATTGTTTAATCAGCAATGTACTTTTTTCCCTTTCTTAGTTGGCCCAACTGATAGAGCGTCATCCTACCACATGGGAGGTCCAGGGTTCAAACCCAGGGCCTCCTGATCTGTGTGGTGAGTTCACCCACGTGCAGTGCTGATGCACACAAAGAGTGCCCTGCCATGCAGGGGTGTCCCCTGCATAGGAGAGCCCCATGTGCAAGGAGTGCACCCTGTAAGGAGAGTCGCCCAGCGCGAAAAAAGCACAGCCTGCCCAGGAGTGGAGCCACATACTCAGAGAGCTGATGCAGCAAGATGATGCAACAAAAAGAAACACAGATTCCTGGTGCCCTCTGACAAGAATACAAGCGGACACAGAAGAACACACAGTGAATGGACAGAGAGCAGACACTGGGCGGGTGGGGAGGGGAGAGGAGATGAGAAGGGGAGAGAAATAAATAAAAATAAATCTTAAAAAAAATAAAAAATATATAAATAAAAAACATTTAAATAACAGCTTTTAGGTAAAGCAAGGGGAAAAAAATAGAAATACCTTTTAAGTAGGAAGCACACATAAGCAGAAGTCTTATTTCATTGCTCCCCAAGAGTCAGACAATCTATACCCAGGTAGCACCATTTCAAGAAATAAAAGCAGTTCTTGAAATAGATGGGGCCCCTTCCTGGTGAGGGCTGTACGGGGCAGGGTGGAGGTGAGGGGGTGGGGGTGGCGGTGAAGTACTGCTGATAGGACACTGTTGGTGGCTAGCAAGGGGGTCGCAGTGCATATTTCTGAGATATGAAAAACAGCTCCCTTGTCTGCCCTTCCAACTTTTTAAAAGAGAGACACAAATTTTCCAAAATAGTTCTTTTCATAGCCAAGGGCCCAGTTACCAGCAGACATTCAAGAAGCCCCAGCCTCATAGGCTTGGGAACAAGCCAAGTGTTCCAAGACGCCACACGCTTCAGTTGTGGTGAATGCATCATCATTTCCCTGTCTTGGTTTACCTTTCAGAAACGATAGCATTGGTTTGGCTCAAGAATGCTACCTCGTAACTTGGGACGGCCCATTTTCAGAAGGTGAGCGCTGCAAAAGAATCTTCCAGAAACGCAGGGCGGGCCGGAGGAACTTGGGGCATTTCTTCTGCCAGTCCCCTGTCCCCTGAGGTCATCTGCCGCTTCCGCTCTCTGAACCCACACTCTCCCAGGGAGCCGGAGTCATCTTCTGAAAACATCATAAGGATCCTGTCACTTCCCTGTGTACAGCCCTTCAGTGGTTTCCTTTATTCATGTAGAATAAAAATCCGAGCTGGTAACCACTTCTCCGCTGTCCCACGCTGCTTCCGCCTGGGCCCCTTTGTGTTCTATCCCACAGAGTCCAGGCTCCTTTCTGCCTCGAGGCCTTTTCTGTTCACCTTGCCTGAATGCTCTCGCTCAGCCCTTCAGACTGCAGGCTTTTTTGCATTCCTGAGCTTTGGGTTCAAGTGTAAGCTCCTTAAAGAGGTCTTCCCTGCTTCCCCCTCCCCCCTCCAGGTGCTATCACAAAGCCCAGTTTTACTGTGCTTATCACAGTCTCTAATTATCTTGCATATCTACTTATTTACTTGTTTATTATCTTCCTCTCCCTTCAGAGAGGACTTTTTGTTTTTAACTTATCATTTATTCCTGCACTTGGTGCTGCATGACATCATTACATTGAGAGCTTAATGAATCAATCATTCAGTCCATCAGCAAAGAAACGAACTAATCAATTCATGGATAAATGGTACCTGAAAAAGTGGCCTTAAGCTTTTTTTTTTCCTGTGTGGGAAAGGGTGATCTTGAACCTGTTGGGGAGCAAGCTGGCTCCAGACTTCTCCAAGCCCACATCGCTTTGCCTCCAGTTCTTACCTGTCCAAGGACAGGGAACCACGGACACGCCTTTGCAGGAGGATGCCTTAAGCTTCTCCAGCTGGGTAAGAAGATGGCTCTTGGGACTCTCCTTCCCTGAGCCCACCTTTGAGGATAATAAAGAAAAAGGAGTGGGTGCCTTAGTGGGGGAGGGACAGAGAAAGCCCTAAGAGAACTCACCAGCCAAAAGGGCTGGAGAGCAGAAAACCTCAGCAGCCTGACCAAAAAAACAAACCCCAACAAAACGAAACAGCATGCATTGAGCTCCTGCTGGATACTTCCACTGACTATTTGAGACAGAGACACTGACATGGAGGACATGAAATTAAACTAGAAGGATACGAAATTAGACTAGAAGAGACTTGCTGCCGTGACTTCTCATGATTGCTGAGATCCAGGGCTTCTGTTTTAATCCATGGCAAAGCAGGACAGAGCTGGGAGAAATAATTTATTATGCCCATCCAGCGCCAAGGGCCCCTCGCCTTTCCCTCGCCTTCCACGAGCCAGAGATGGTACAGTAGGCGAACGTTGGTGGAGACCTCTCTGCCACTGACTTGCTACATGGGAGGATGCCTCTTATACCTTGTTTAGAAGCACAAGCTCTGGAATCAGACCGATTGTGTGGAAGGCCCTGTCCCATCATTTACTAGCTGATGAGTGAGGGCAATCTGCTAAAATTCTCTGGACTTTGGTTTCCTCATCTTTAAAGTGGAGATAACAATACTCTATTCCTAGGTTTGTGATCTAGTGCACATAAAGCGTTTTGCACAGAGTCCTGTGCAGAGCAAGCAATCCGTGTCAGGCATCCTCCGTAGCAGCAGCCTCCTTTCCTGGGTTTTAATGTCTCGTTTTAATAAATGAGAAGAGCTGGGACTAGATTCATGCTTCCCAACATGCGGGATACATAGAAGAGATCATTTTAGGTGATACTCTGATTCCTTCCAGCTCTAACATTCCACAAGTAGATTAAGTTCATTGGTTTAATTCAGACCTGTCAAAGCCCCAAAATAGCTAGAGATCTGAAAGAGGATTTGGAATGAATCGAACAGGTCGATTGCCAAGAGGGGACATCATATCCCTGTCAAGTGCCACCACCTTGTGGGGAACTGCACAGTGCTGGGTAAATGTGGGTGTTTCTGGGAAGTGCAAACCTGAAACTAAGAGGAGCGTTTGAGCTGGCGAATTAGGTTCCCTTTCAATGAACATGACAGAATTGGTCCAGGGCTGGGCAAAGCGATCCACTTGGTTAGATGGTTTTTCCAGAGACGTCTTCAAGCCACCCTGTCAACCTTCTCTTGAACACCCAAACAGGAGGTAAAAAGGTTGGAAGTCATGTTCCCATCTCACATATTGAGAAAACAGAATGCAGAAGTTGTTAAATAAAATGACTCGGAGACCACACCTAAAATTTCATACCTTGAATTTCTATTGCGTTCGTCTTCTGAGAAGCTTGGAACATTTACCCAAATTGTGAAATGACTTGGCCCCATCCTCAGAGTCATACTGAGACTGGGATTAGTGCACGAACATGTGACACCCTAGTCAACAACACAAGCATCAATCATAGCCAGGGATGACATTATGTAAATACCAGCATAGTCGGTGTTTGTGGTCTTGCTGTCACCTCGTTTCTTAGGTGGTAAGCCAACTACATGAAACCTGGCTTCCAGCAGAGTGCTGGACATATCAACTGGGGACATAGCAGTGGCTACCAACCGCCAGAATCTCGAAAGGAACCCTGCAAAGGAGATGGAGGGCCGGAGAGGGTGAAGTCTGCCCTGCACGGCTTGGCAGTCGGGCAGACCTCAGTTTCACTACAGCCTGAGATGGGTGACTCGGGGCGTTATTCATCAGCATGAATCTCGGACTTCCCATCTGTGGAATGGGGAGGCAATACTCCCAGTGAAGGTCAAATGTGACATCAACTAGGGGAAGGAAAGGGTTTGTCCCAGGATCGGGCACATAATAAGCGCTTACTCAGTGACAATTCTCTCCCTAGCAGAGGTTCTGAGGAAGAGGCCCAGCACGTCGCGCTGCACAGGCTGCTGTGAGGTCTTCCTTGACTATCTTGGCAAAATTAGGCGCTACTTCCTCCTGCTTTCTCAGCACTGGGCACTAATCTCCACGTGTCCTACTGTAACTGTCAGGGGACATGGCTGGCTCTCCATAAGACCAAGGGCTCTTGATGTGCAAGCAGAGTGTCTTTTTATGAATGTATTTGCAGTGCCTGGACTGTGCTGTCAAATTTGGCAGCCACTAGCCACATGTGTTAATCTTACTTAATTTGTTTAAAATTCAGTCCTTCATGGGAGAGGGAAGAAGAGGCCTAATTTGGGGGCATTTTCAGGATATTGGAGTTGTCCTGCATGACAGTGCAGTGACAGATACAGGCCACTGTATATTTTGCCATAACCTACAAAATAGTGCAGGGCAGAGTGTAAACTGCCATGTAAACTGTAATCCATGGTTAGTAGCACTGCTTCAATATGTGGTCATCAATTGCAACAAATGTGCCACACTAATGAGGGATGTTGTTGATGTGGGAAAGTATGGGAGGGGAAGGGAGTGGGGCAAATGGGAATCCCTTATATTTTTTATGTAACATTTATGTAATCTAAAGCTTCTTTAAAAATAAAAATTTTGAAAAGAGAGAAAGGAAAATTCAGTCCTTCAGCCATGTTAGCCACGTCAAGTTCTCAGCAGGTACACCTGGCAGTGACTACTGTATTGGGCTGCGCAGAAAAAGAATACTTCCATCATCACAGCACATCCTGTAGGATAGTGCTGACACATGGAAGGCAGAGTCAATGTTTACTGAGCAGGAAGGGAGAGAGGAAAGCAGGGAAAGAGGACAAAGTGGGGCACAAAGGACTGCACACTGGGGTTGACACCCATAAATAATAAACCTCACTAAGTAATCACTAAGATCTTCCTGCAATTTCCCTCCTTTTCTTCAAATTTATCTTAAAATTTTGTCAGAAGCTTATCTTAAAATTTCCTGGAAAATTTGAAAGTACACATATTTATAAAATTGGAATTTGGTGAGGCAAATATCTACACGGACTCCAAATCTATTTAATTTGCAAAGATGACATTGTTTAGCACTGAACACATTGCTGATGCTAAATGGGCAATCATAAGAAGATTCCCTAAGTACTATTTGCCAGGCATTGTATGTGTATTGTCTCAGTTAATTCTTATAATAACTACCAGGATTTCCATTTTACAGATGAGAAAACAGAGGCATGGGAGGTGTGAGTTGTCCAAGGTCACATGGTGAGCAAGTATCAGTTCCAGGACTCAACCCAGGGTCCTGGCTGGAAATGCAAGGGTCCCCACCACTGTGCTTGCTCTTCCCAGGCAGGGTCAAGCAAGCTTGGTCTGCAAGGCCACCACTTATCCACCATCCTCACATGGCAGGGTTGCTTCTAGAGAAAGCCTGGAAGGAATGGTCTGCAGGTGCTGGGTCATTTCTTTGAAGTCATCAATCCAAGCTCTGTATTCCCCTTCCTAAGGATCTCATCAGTTTGGAAGTTGGATTAAGGTTTTCTGAAGTAGCTTATGAATCCTCCTATGAGAGGCTCAAGATTAACTGGGGGAGATGGCTGAGTCCTCCAGAGATAAATAAATGAGGAATCTAATGAGTACTGTTACACGGTCCGTTGCATAAAGTAGTGATGGCTCCCCGTTGACATTGACTCAGAAGGACTCAGGCTCCTGAAAAGCTCCATGATATACTATTTACCAGGTCCGACAAGAGACCAGGATAAAAGGGAGGACCACATCAACCTGTGGGCTCGGTAGAAAGCAACGGACCAAATGCCAGTACTCCGGTGGCGGCTAAAGGAACTGAAAAGTAGACACAAGAAGGAAAATTAAAACTGCTAGGGTCAAAAAACTCGATTATTATAATACCTCCCATTCGATGGACTCCTCCTCTCATATTGTACCATGCTGCTCATTTCTAACCCACAAGGAAGAAGTTTTCATCCTCTTTGGAGTAGGGGTGAGGGGAAGGGACTTTGGATAAGTCGTTCATGGCCCTAAGTGATAAAAGCCACATCCCAGGCTGTAGAAGGGGTGAGCACTCAGCATCCTCGACTTCCCCGGAGCGTTGCACAGTGACTTCCCTATTTCAAGAAGAGACGAGAGGCTGAGTCTGGGTACTCCAGTTCTTGGAGGGGACAAGCCACAAAAGAACATCACTTTAGGGTAAACGTCCAGGTTTACTCATTAAAAAACTGTCAAAGCTTTGGGGGGACGACACCTGGTGCCTCTCAAAAGCTTTGCTGTGAACAGTCAAAACACTCATAAGTTGCAAGCCCACGAGATATTTTTGTTGCATGATTTTACTGGAGAGGGCTGAATATAGTTCTGATATATTTCAGTTCACTGAACAGGCAGGAAAGAGGCAAGGAGCTGGTGAGGCAAGAGAAATTGAGGTATTTCGAGACATTTCCAAAAATATGGCCTTGCTGGATGGAGGCACTTGGCGCTCCTGTCATCCCTCTTCCTGGAGCCTGCGATGGCTCCCCACGTCACCGGGGGGCCTGTAAAGTCACTCACCGCTCACCCTGCCTATCCTGCCTGGCTCAGCCAGAGCTCCTCTGCCAGCACAGGCCCCTGGCAGTAGCCGTGGGGGACTGCGTGCTGTCCCCTGGATGTGGCACGTACCTTCGTGCTCCCTGAGCTTGTTCACAATCCTTCCCTCCCCTTCTGATAGGAAGAAAAATCCCTTTACCTTCCCGGCATACCTCGAAGGTGGTCGCCTACGGGAAGCTCCCAACTGCCCAATGCAGCGGTCCCTCCACACCCAGCAGCTCTGTCCACCACGGCACGCGGTGTTGGCACTCCATAGTGGTATGTGGGTCTGTCTCCCTCTTAAGATCATGCGTGTTCACAGGCAGGAGGGACATTCCATTTATCTTTGTCCTACATAGTGAATGTTGGCTGCATGAGGAAACAGATTTGTTGGTTGTGCATGTGGTAAGAAGCACAGCTCTCCTGGGAGTACCTCCCAGTCCACAGCAACGCCCCGTGCCAGGAACTGCCTTTCTCTGGGGCACCGACACGTGCGTGTGCACGCACACGCAGCACGCATAGATACGCGCAGGGACATAACGGGTCTTTCGAGGAACTGGCTCAAGAACTGATTTGAGACACAGACATGTGCATGCAAATGCCTATTAAAATTCAGAATTGGCCTTGAATTAAAGTCTCCAGCCCTTCTTTTCAGAGTACCTGTTATAGCTTCTTTCAAGAAACAGGGTAAAATAAAGTGGAGTGTGTGTACAGACACCCACACATCCACGTGCAGTTTTCAACATTTTTAAAGGCTCTCATTTCAACCGCATGCATTCAGAACCATATCTTCGAATTCTGCCACAGGCCTGGGTAAAACGTGTTAAATTCAAATTCTCGAGCTCCCGTAAAAGTATGTGAAGTATGCCAACGGAGGTCAAACACAATAATTATTTTGCAGCCAAGATCCCTTTTCGTATTTCTCATGCAAAGCTCTGCCCAATCCCAATGAGCTCAAACTTGCTTTTGCTTTTCTTTGTTTGTCGCCTCCTGCCCACCTTCCTGGGACTCCTCATTTTGGGTTATTTGTTCAGACTTCTGTGCCAGACACACCACTGTGATTTCCTTTTTAATAAACACTATCCAGTGAGGAGCAGCAAACAATGAGAGGCACCTGCACTCTATTATAACTTCGCGTTCCACCCACCAACGCGGAGCTCTGAATAAGTGAGACCCGTCACCCGTCTAAGAATAGTAACAGCGCTTTCCCATAAACACAGCATCAGAAAACTTCCAGCCGACATCGAGGACAAACTACCCGCTGCCCCATTGTTTACAGGTGGGAGGAATGTCACTCGGCCAAGCATCTGCCGTCCATCTGCGGCCAGTGGCTTGGTCATGACCAGGGCCATGGGAGACTTAGTCCCCTGCTAGGAAGCAGCTGGACATTCCTGAAATCTTAGGGATGTGGAGTGCTGAGGCATGACGGTCCAGGACCCAGATCCAGAAGTTGTAGAGGAAAGAACACGGGATGTGGAGTCAGAAATATCCACTCAGGCTGGTCTGACTCATATAACAAATATCTGCGGAGTTCTGGCACCGCTCGAGGATTCTCAGGTGGCAGTCCAAAAGCCCTGCCCTTAGGGAGCTTACAGTCTAGCTCCTCCCTGGCTGGACCCCTTGAGCAAGTTACCTGATTTTATTTAGCCGCCGCTTCTCACCTGTGACGGGGCTTCTTAGCCCATTGTCGCACCCCTAAGTCCTGGCTGGGAGGAGCTGGAAATGAAGCAACGGTAGCAGTGGTAATGACGGTGACAGCAGTTTAAATATCTGTTTGTGGGGGGGCACTGAGGTTCTTCAAACATTCATTCAGTCCCTCAAGTCCAAGATCCTAAGGCTGTTCTGGATTCCTTGTTCTCCCCCTCTTCTTCTTCTAATCCCTCAGAAAATCTATTTTCTAACTCTTGCCAGATTCTGGCCACTTCTCTCTGCTTCCATTGCTACCTGCCCTGCTCGAGCTGCCATGGTCTCTCGCTTGGATCACTGCAATTTGTTTCCCAATCCAGAACCCTGCTCTGGTCCTCAGTACCTGCAACCCCTTGCCGATCTACTCTCTGCACGGCAACGAGGGTGATCCTTTTGAAATATAAGTCTGTTTGTGTAGATCTCTGCCCAGAAGGTTTTCCATTCCTCTTAGCATAAAGGCAGACTTCCTTAATAGGAACTAAAAGGTCCTCCCTGCTCTTGCCGAACGTTCTCTTCTCCTCACCCTTAGCCACTGTGCTGCACCTAGCTTCTTGGCAGTTCTTCAGACATGCCCAGCCAGCTCTGACCACAGGGCCCTTGCACTTGCGGTTCATTCGCCTGGAATGCTCTGCTAACAGGTATCTCCTCGCTGGCGTTCCGCAAACATTCTGTGTAAAGCAGCACACCTAACCCTACTTATCCTACTTGCTCTGCCTATTTTTTTAAAGCACCTATTAGCATCTGCACCAGTAGTCAGTACATTACCTCCCAGGGCCAAACCCAACCATCACTGCCCTGCCCGGGACCCAGGAATACGTTCTCACGGCCAGCTGGCACGATGCAGGGCTTGGGCAGTAGAGGGCGCTGGAGGGACAGCGGAGGAGTCTGGCTGGGCTGGCTCTGAAGGCTCCTGCAGGGAGGCACCTCTCACTGGGCAGCTGACTCCAGCTCCCATAGAGGGTGGCTTCCGGGCACAACATTCCCACTCACGCATTTCCAGTGACTTCTACGGTGCAGCTCCTCCTGTGCACAGCCTCCCCTGGCACCAAGTCCTGCTGTTCATGGCCTCAGAAAACATCTCTGCCATCCAGTGGGACATGGCTGCATCCCACCCAGGGGCGCAGGTCCCAGTGCTGGGGCAGGGGTCCCTCTTCCAGATTTGGTCCTTCCATGGGTGCCCTGCCTCAGCCCTAGGGGTGTGGTCGTTCCCAAATTGGTATTCCTGGATTCTTAGAGTTTTCCTTACACCTGGTAGCCAATACCCTATTATAGTGAGTAATTCCTTACATTGAACATTCCATGTAAAAATTATTGAGTGATTTCTGTCTTGTGATTGGATCCTGATTTATACAGCAACTAATACATTAAAAATGAATATGTGTGATTGTGTTAATGACCCCTCTTACCCCCGCAGAATCAGAGTGCACGCAAGGACTCTGCTTTGTTTACGACTATGTCCCCATGCCTAGGACAAGTGTTTTACACGTGATAGGCACTTGATAAACCTTTGTAGGGAGCCAGGAAAGAAGGAAGAGAGGAAGGAATGGGAGAAGGGGAAAAGAAAAGAGAAAGAAAAGGGGGAGAGTGTGGATGGATGCATGGGCGGTGACCACAAAACCATGTGGCCTACAACAGCTCCTACTATGTAGTAAGCACGCAAACTAATCACTCAGTAACCTCTTGGAGGCCCTCATGTAACTTCCACTTTTGCTTTCTAACCATTCCCATCCTTTCACCAACTGCCAGAATCTAAAAATTGGTCCTTGGTCCATGACTCTCTTGAAAGACAACAAAAGTGAGCAGAGGCAGAAAATGAAGAGCATTTTGGGACCAAATCTAAGATTGTGGTGCTTATTTTTATTCTGCACATCCAAACATGCACATCATGGTGCGGCTCGTTTTCTGCTCTACGCTGCACTGGGTGGCATCCGCCTTTGCCTTTGATTAGAAAGCTCTGTCAGGGTCAGCACCTAATTTCTGGTGCGAATATTCACATCCTCATTCTAGAAAAGGCCTACCAGTAAGTAGGCTGTGAAATGAGCACTTCACAAAAACATGAAATGTGCCTGATAATTAAAATGCTCAGCAATTAGAGTGATGAACTATACTCCAAACTACTGAGCTAATTTTCATAACCTCAGAAAATTATAAAGAAAAACTATTTGGAGCTTAGAAAGCTCTGAAGGATTTCCCCCCCCCCCCTTTTGGATTCGTCTATAATTGTTTTGGCTTGCTGAAGAATTCATTCTCCTTCAACTCTTTATTTTCCATGATAGCCCAGTTATTCCAAAATCATACTGGCCATACTCATCTGGTTGCAAAACAAACCAAAAAGAAAGCTGCAAAATCCCAAAGCCAAGAATTACAATTACCTATAAAACACATAATAAGACTATAATACAACTAATGAAAGAGCACAGGGGTATTTCAAGCCAACCTCTCAAATGTAAATAACAACTGTCCACGCCAATTACTGTTTTCATTTTATCTCAAGTAGTGACATCTGGTATGTTAGTATATGGTAGAGAAATTCTAACCAGTACTAGAAGAAATTAGCACAGTTGAAACTTGTGGTGCTAGGAAGCAGCCATGGACCAAAATAAAGCAAGTGAAAAAAGGTGAGTGAGTGTCAGCCATGGACGCCACACAGCCGGAGCCCTGAGCCCCTGCCCTGTTCCCGTAGGATAACAAGGCAGGCCTTTACTCTGGACATGTTTTACTCTCAGTTTACAAAACAACTTGGTTAATTGAGTTTCTCACCTGAGAGTCTGGACACCACTCACTCAGGAGCCCTCTTTGCATTTAAATCAGGTTGGAAGACACCTGGGGGCAAGAAAGAGGAGCAGGACTTTCTGCCAGTCTTGGACAATCCAAGTTTACCTGGTAGAATCTTTTCTAGACTAGCCTGGCAAGGGTGAGGCGTGTGGTCTGTTAAATCTACTGCCCCTGGTCTGTGGACCCAGACAGACTTCAGCCATCCCATAAACTGCCCACAGACAGCCTTAGCCACAGTTGTAGCCCATAATGGAAGGCCTTAAAGAGGTGATAAGTTTGGGCAAATAGAAAAAAATTGCCAACTGGTGGTGGCCAGGAAAGGGAGCACCACGCAGAGCAGAAGCACCAGCAGGCCAGTGGGGGCACGTCGGGATCCCTGTGGCTGGTCCAGGTAAAGCCACAGCCCACACGCCCTCCCTGGGCCTGCTTGCCTGGGCAGGGCAGGAGCATTCCAGGGGGCTGCGGTGGCCGGGGCATGGTCTAGTGCAGTACTACTCACCCCGTGGGCCAGGGGACCTACAGCACAGCAACACCCAGAAGCAAGAGCGTTAGAGATGCAGAGTCACAGGCCCCTTCAGAATCAGAATCTCCAGTGGCGGGGCCCAGGGGTCCATGTTTGAATAACTCTCCAGGTGATTCTGGTGCCTGCTCACCGTCCTCGGGGTTACACTGTTGAGGCAACTCTAGCCCTGATGCCAAGGTATCTCCTAACTGTCCAGCCTGGTCCCAGCCTCAGTGTTCCCTGACCCCTGGCCACAGGCCACTCCTTCCCTGTGCCTCCCCTTGGAACTGCTCGGGGACCACCCCAGGCCTCGGCTCGCCTCTTCTGTGCAGACCAGTAACTCTCCAGCCAGATGCCCCCAGGTAGGCATTCTTGGCTCTACTGCTTTAGCAGTAGTCAGGGATTCCAGTTCACCCTCCCTCCTTACAACCAGCCGGCATCCCACTCAGGGAAATCTCCACCTCCTCGCAGCCCTTCCCATTCCCTTTAGCTCCATCAGCCAGGTCAGGACTGAAATCCCAGGCAGGGGTCTCCTACCGAGGCTGGCATGGGTGCCTCTTGTTTCCTTCCATGTCAGTTCCTCCTTGTCACAACAACAACAAATACACCTTTGCTATGGTCCAGCTCTTACAACCTTCAGTGGCTCCCAACTGCTTGCTGAAGTGAAGTAAATCTCTCACCTGCCATCCAAGACCCCTCTACCATGGGGTCCCATCACGGCCCAACATCCACCGGACTCGTCTGGTGGCTGACACGTCCCTGCATATTCTGCCTTTGCTTATGTTGTACCCTCTGCCAGGCATACTTTGTCCCAACACACCCGTCCCCAAACCCTGCCCGCGAGCCACATCCTCCACATCCTTCAAGGCTTGTCACCTAACCACCTTCCCCACACCGTTTATCCACTCCATGCGCTCCTCTCTGCAATTCTGAGACTTCTCTTGCACTGTCCTGCAGGCCAGGCATTTGAGTTCTTGCCTGCTGCCTTTCCCCACCCCCTAAATGTATCTTAAATTTTCTGAGAATTCAAAAATATTTGTATCATAGGCAGATCCCGTGTCCTAAAGGCACAAAGTAGATACTTAAACTTTTGTGTTTGTGAAAGTGGATTCTTTGAAAACACTGAAATTGGGTAGTAGATCAGACACAGGTAGAATGTGTGCCACGTTCCAGACACTGCTAAGCACATTGGAGACATCGCCTTATTGAATCCTCACAACCTTAGGAGATGGATACTTGTACTGCAACCATTTTGCAAATGAGGAAACTGATGCTCAAGTGGCCATAAGCATTTCCTCCAAGGTTATCATAGGTAATAAGTTTGGGAGCCAGGAATGGAAACTTGGCAGCCTGGCACCCATCCTCTTGACTATGCTACTGCACAGAGGAGGGAGTAGACAACTGAGGAAGGGATGGCCACACAAGAGGCAGGCAGAAGAGGAAGCAATTGCTAGAGAAGTAGGGAACAGGCTGGGATAGAGAAAGTCCTGATCCTCCAAACCCCCTATCAGAAGAAGCATCTCCCCACCACAGTCCAGCGAATTTCCATCTGACAAGAGGATGGGGGTGCGGCCAAATGGCGCTGGAAGGGCAGGCGTCTTGGGTCAAGTTCACAGGCAATCAGAACATGCCAGCTCATGATATGCTGACTGAAGGACAATGCTGGCTGCACTGAGAGGCTTTCCCCCTCACCACGGAAACAACTCTTCCTGGCTTGGAATGTGGCACTATTTAACAGCATCTGGTCACATTTCGAAACAAGCTGGAGCAGGAAGACTGCAAACAATATGGCACCCCATAAACCGCTGAGTACCGGAGAAAACACAGTGACTTTTCAGCAAAGATGGTGAAATGATTTTTATCCTGAGCACCAGCTGATCCTACTCAGATTGCCACTTCTGGATCCCTTGGAGCAGATATTTCACATATCCTGTGCAGCTGGTGCCACTCCAAGCACAATCTGGGCAGGGGCCCAAACATACATTCGAGTCTGTGATGGATGGAAGGCAGAGGGAGAGAAGGGTTTCTCTGGCTTAAACGTGGCAAAGGAAATGGATGAGAGTCTTGGAGTGCTGAGGTCCATATGATCACAAAGGATCTCACTGAAAACTCTGCAGGGTAATTAGACAGAGGAGGGATAATATAATATACTACCAAATACAGTTTGGATACATCTCTACTAAACGTTGGAGAAATCAGTTGAAATTAGATGGGCTTTGAGAATAGCCAAAAAGAATTGAGACTAGATGTATGCATACCAAAGGACAACTTAATTGAATGAATATGAATAAGTAGCTACCATGTGCAGGAGTATAGTGAGAACCGGACAGGATTTACCTTAAAAGCAGCAGTTGAGTGATGAAAAATACCTAGGGAGTCTGAGAACATGGGCTTGAGAGATTTGGAACAGTCTTCTTATGTGATATATAAAAAGTTGTGTTTGTGTCTGTCTCCCTCAGCTACATGGCAGATGCCTCCTTGGGCTATGAGTACTGAGTCCAGAAGCTGTGCCAAGGTCATTACCTGATACGTTCCAGGTGTTGAGTGAGTGCTGGCTAAGAAGAATAGAAATGAGTTAAGGCTGTGATAAATTAGTGAGAGTCAAAGAGAAGTCACAAGAGATATGAGAACATATTTTGAATTAAGAGTAATAAAAATACAGTGCACCAAAATTTGTGGGATGCAGCTAAAGCAATGCTTAGAGGGAAATGTATAGCTTTATTATAAACATATAAATTATGTCAAAGGAAGGCCCCTTACTGCAAGGTCTTCAGGTATAAGAACAATTTTTGTAAGTTTGCTTTTTTATCTAGCGTTTAGAATAGTGCTCAGAACAAAGTAGGTGATTGGGAAACACCTGCTTTCCTGGAGTGAAACTCTTTCAATGGGAGTCCCAGATGCCATGCTCAGTATACTTCTGCATTTGGAGAGCTCTTACTCATCTGCACACTGCCCCCACCTGGAAAACCCTTCCCAATGGGGGAAGACTCCTCCTCAGCCTTCAATGATAAAAGACATTTATTACGCTGAGTGTCAGTCATTGTTCTGAGTCTCTCATTTAATACACTATTCAATCTCCTAAAAACCATCTCATATAATCCACTCAAGTCGGTACTATTATGATCCCCATACTACAGATATAGAAACTGGGGCCCAGGGAGGTTCTGTAACTTGGCCCCACATCACACAGATAGAGAGTAGTAGAACCAGGACTTGAAACCAGACAGTGCAGATTCAGAGCTGCTGTTCTCAGCCACAGCAAATAACGTCCTCCTACTCAGTTCAGGATCAGCTCCAGCAGGCAGTCTCTTGTTCCATCCCCTCCTCTGTGCACTCCGAGCCCATTGTGGCTGCTCTTATCACTGCACAGCAGAGCCTCAGCGTTGGGGTCTGCTGCCCTTCGGAGCATTTCCTCATTCCCACGGCTGGGTCCCACTGTCCCTGCAACCTCAGTGCAGACTTAATCCACGGGCAACGCTCAATCAATGTCTGCAGAACTCAGCTGGAGGTGGGGGGCGGCAAGCAGGCTTCTCAAACCGTAATGCAGAGTCGGGGCGGGGGGTGGTGGTCAGTTATTGCTTCGTGGGTACAGAGTTTCTGTCTGGGGTGGTGAAAAAGTTTTGGTCATGCGAGGTGGTGATGCTAGAACAAAATTGTGAATGTAATCAATACCACTGAATTGAAAATTCGAAAGTGGTTAAAACAGGAAACTTTGTGTTACGTATGTTACCACAAGAAAAATCCTAAGACCTTCCCCCTCAAAAAACAAAAGCCTGCAAAGTGTGTACGAGCTCCCTGGGGGTTCTGTTAAAATGCAGATTCTGCCTTCCCAAGAAGCACCCAGGGGAGGCCAGAGCTGCTGGTTCATGGCCAAGGCTTTGGGCAGCCAGGAGGGAGACGGAAGCGCAGAGTCCAGTGACAGCCCTTGTGACCGCTAGCCAGGGAAGCTCTTGGCTCTGGGATCTTGCGATCTATTTACCATTTTTGGCCTTAGTCTCCTGATCTATAAAGTGGGCCCGATTAGACCTACCTTACAGGGCTATGGTTGGGAATTAAACGAGAAATTTAATTACGAAGTCCAGCGCAGATTTGACACAGAGTAGAAGGAACGTTTCTTTCCTGTGAGAAATGTTTGTGATTTTTAGGACGGACTCATCCTCATTGTAGTTTCTCAAACCGTTCCGAGGTTGCCTTTCACCTTCTATAAATATTCTCATCCTCCCCCCTCCCCAAAAGACACACACAAGGAAAGAAATCACTCAGGGCCCTTGTTCAAGCCGACCCACGCTGGGCTGGCTTCAGTGAGTAACTGGCCTCCTTAACTGGTCAACACTTCTCTCTCCTCAGGCCAAGGGGCTCATACCCATATCCAACAAGGAATGGGAGACTTTGCAGATGACCTTGTGGGGCCACACAGGTGATCAAAACCCAAGGAGGCGCCCAAGCTCTTCCTGTCAGATCAAGCAGGGATGACCCAGATGTCACAAGGAACCTGCACGTGTCAGCCGTTCCAAACAAGCCGATGCCGTCTAGACCAGTCAGTCTCGAGGTCAAGACCTGCAAGCCCACCACAAACCACAGAGAAACTAGTGGGGTAGCTAGTGGAGAAAGAAAAGCAAGACAACCACCACAAATTCAGCCAACACACACTTCTCCCTCGTGACATGGGGCGTGTTTGCTGGTTCGGGAGCCGAGAGGACATTAAACAAGTAAAAAAGGGAAAATTTAAATGCTCAGAAGTTCTCCCTGAAAACTAACTGTGTCTTTTAAGTCTTCAGGGAAATGGGCCAGGAGATTCCAAACAGATTAATAAAGACAAGCAGATCAAACTTCTCGGAGGCTGCTCTTTTCTGACCTGTTCCACTAATGGCCTACTACAAACAGAGCTGGGAGATGACAAGCCCATTAACCTCTTGATGGCGATGATAAACACAGTTGAGAACCTTTTTGGAACAGAAAATAAAATGTAATAATGGTTATAGGAACAGAATGAGAAGCAACCCAAGGCCGTCATTATTCTGCAATTCTCTGCAAGCCTGGGAGGTTAACGGTGCCTCAGAGAGTCTCGTGTCCCACGGCAGGCCCGGTGTGTCTGCTGGAACTGAGAGTTTGAGACAAGCTGACCGACCCTAACTCCAGGATCTTGCCTTTTGGTCAAAGACATGGGCAAGAATCTGTTCTCAGAGGGGAGATGCAGACCCAAAACCCCAATTCGGGCATCTCTGCCCATCTAGGTGATTGGCTGGAAAAAGTATAGGTTTGGGGAGCAGGGCCAGATGTATAAGGGCCCTCACAGATGCCCACATCCTTACCTTTGAGACGTGTGGCTGCAACCTTACACAGCAAAAGGGAATCTGCAGGTGTGATCGCTTTGAGGATCTTATGGGGAGCAGCACCTGCATCAGCCAGGCAGGCCCTACATGTAATCACCAGGGTCCAATAAGGAGGGAGGCAGGGGAGGCAGGGTCAGAGGAGGCCACATGACTGCAGGCGCAGAGCCTGGAGCCACGTAGCCATGAGCCAAGAAAAGCTAGCAGCCCAGAAAGGCTGGAAGATGCAGGTTCTTCCCAGGATCATCAAGAGGGAACCAGACCTACAGATACCATGATTTAATTCCGTCAGATGCATTTCAGACTTGTGGCCCCCAGAACTGTAAGGGAGTAAATCTGTTGTTTCAAGCCACTCAGTCTGTGGGACTTTGGTTGTGGCAGCAATAGGAAACTAGTATAGGGACCATACGGTCTCAGGTTCAAATTTCAGCCCTGCCTCTTCCATGCTGTGTGGTCTCGGGCATGTGGCTTAAGGTCGCTGAGTTTCCATTTGCTCATCTGTAGAGGGGGGATTCTGGAGACAGTTGTGAGGCTTCAGAGAAGCCTTAGGAGGTTCACCTTTCTGATGCAACATGTCAAAAGGCTTAGAGCATGACCCAAACCAAAACCATGTGGCAATGCACACGGCAACCTCTTTTCCTTTCTCTTCTGGGTTCTTTGACACCCCACTTCTGGCTACACTCCATGGCTTCTCTCTCCATCTGACCTTCACTCTGCTTCTAAAGGACTCCAGGAATGCAGATGAAAGCCCACTCGGTTTACTGGGGCCACCCCTTAAGTGACATAACACCCTGATGTGGTCTTATTGACAATGGGTCTGCACCCACAGGCCAGGTGTTGGGACCTGAACATGCCTTCTGTGGGGGACAAGACCCAATCCCCAGCAGCACTTATCAGGTGAATTCATAGACGGCGGCCCAAATGTTAGGAAGGGCAGTGGTGCTCCCCGAAGTTCATCCCCAGTGAGTGAAGGTGGGGAAGTGGGCTTCTCAGGGGGCAAGGTCTCTAGAGAAATAAATGCCATGGAGCAGAAGAGAAACGCCTGGCCAGACCCATTCATAATCACAATCTAATAACACTTAACAGTGCCCTACGGGATAAGCCTCGAGAAAATTATGAGAGTCATTACAAGGGTTCGCATTGCTGATAATTTAATAATCATTCTCCTTGGCATATCTCTCTTCTCGAGATGGATATGTTGGACTGCTTTAGATTCCCTTGGTCTCTGCCACTTATAAGCCATATGACCTTCAGAAGGTCCCTTCAATTCTTCAGCTTTCTGAAATGAAAGAGGACAGTAATGCAGTGAAAATTCTGCAGTGATACACACTGCAATAAGGACAACTCTGTTCTGAAAAGCCAGGTGGAAGGATGGTCCCCTGACTCCAGGGTTCTTGCGGCTCCATTTCTCTGCCTCTGGCTGATGACACACGAACCATCTACAGAGGGGAGTCATCCAACCACTGCTGCTGGACGGGAGGCACTAGCCAGCCACAAGACGCAGAATTATCCCCCTGATATTCAGGCTGGAGTTTGCAATTGCTACCGACTGACGCCTGATAGGGCATCAGGACATACTTGAACCAAGAAGCCTGACCCTTGAATTTCTGAGCAGCTAGCTGGGCTAGCTCACCTGGTCGTTAATTAAATTGCGTTTAATTTAGAGGACTCCACATATCTCTTACAGTTGTTGTGAAGATTAAATAAGATAATGCATATAAAGCCCTCAGAACAGAGTAAGTGCTCCCTCAATGTAACTAAGGTAGTGATTATCATGGGAAAACAGAAGACAAATATGTTTATCCATTTTCATCATGATTTAGGAGTGGACTTACAAATCTACTGAACCTATTCCCTACATTACGTTAAAAAGAATAGTCTTGCTTTAACCAGATAGTCTTCAACAGTAACATGAAAAAACAAAAACATTAAATAACCGTTAAAGATAATTCAAGTCGCTCAACTAGTTGAAGGTATATTTTCAGTTATGTGTCCAGGGGAATCCCTCAGCATCAGATGTTTTATAAGGGATAGAGGGATTTTCTTTTATGGATTGAGCTAATTGGTTGGCAAGAGTTGGCCTTGATTTGTTTTAAATAATCAAGGCCAGAATTCGTGTTCATTTCCTTGAGAGGATTCAGGGCTTTCTCTCCTCCCCCTCCTTCTAAGAAAAATGCTAATTCTCTTGCAGCAGCCCACTCCCTGCAGAAGGGGCAGAGATGACTCTCAATCCAGTTCATCATTTTCATTATGGTGAGTACTTTGCTTCTAGTTTGACTCTGTGAATTCTTGTTTTCAATCACAGAATTTTAGCATATTACTAATGAACTGGGCCTTATATTTTGCAGAAATGGCTTCCTTAATGAATCGTTTAACATCACACTTTATTTTTTTCCAGGTAATATAAGGCATGGCTGATAGAAGAATTTTTTTCTATCTTTAGGAAACTACTCAAAGATATTGTGTCATTAGTTGAGGTTATTTTTTTTTAATTTTAATAAGTAAATAAGTATCTATCTGATGAATTCTTACAGTTATGTTCCAGAGCAAAGGAATCACTCTCCTCTATCCTGCTCTCTTACTCTCTCCCCTGCATTAGGCAGACAACATATATATGCTTCTTTTTCTTGGTTAATGATAACTCTTGTTTCTTTACTCACAGGAAACTCAGTTAAATTTAATGCTAAATGGCAGAAATATTTTGTTTAATTTCCTGGTATAGTCTTCTCATTTTTCATTCTAACCCATTTCTGAAACTGTTGTTCAAAATATAAAGTACATCCATCTGTCTTTTATATGCATTGCACATTCCTATTTGAGTCCCTTCAAATCTACTTTGGAACTAAGTGTAGTGTCAATTGTTTCTTTACTTTTTCTAAATCAGCTGGCACCTCCTCATCCCAACGGGAATTTGTTTTACAGGTGGCACAACTAGAAGGCCTGGCCACACCCACTTCTCACAGCCTGCAGCAACAGCACATCAGCTATGAACTTCTGTATGTGGCATTTCAGTCCTCCAGCTGAACCGAGGTTCTGAACAGTTCAATGGCGATCACCCACCTGGATTGTCTGGGCAATGTGTTTCTCTTCCCGTTTTCTGAAAATGCAGGAGCTAAAATATACAGAGGTTTATACTTTCATAGAGGTGTTGCTAACTTTTCTTTTTTCCTTTGTTTTCTCCTCTTTCTTCTTCCTTGTATTTTTAATTTGTATTTATTTATTTCTATCCCCACCCCACCCCCACTGTTTGCACTTGCTGCCTGCTCTCTGTTCATCTTCTTTTTAGGAGGCACCAGAAACCAAACCAGGGACCACACATTTGGGAGTGAGAAATCCAATCCCTTGAGCCACCTCCACTCCCTGCTTGTTGTGTCTCTTATTGTATCTCCTCGCTGTCTCTTGTTTGTGTCATCTCGCTGTGTCATCTTGTGTCAGCCCACTGTGCCAGCCCATCACATCAGCTTGCTGTCTTGCTCGTCTTCTCCAGGAAACACTGGGAACCGAACCCAGGACCTCCCATGTGCTAGGAGGACACCCCCCAACTGCTTGAGCCACACTCACACCCACTTCCCTTCCTTGTTGTTTTTTTTTAAAGATTTATTTTTTATTTTTTTCTCTCCCCTCCTTCCCCATTGTCTGTTCTCTGTGTCCATTCGCTCTGTGTTCTTCTGTGTCCACTGCATTCTTTCAGTGGCACCAGGAATCTGTATCTCTTTTTATTGCATCTTCTTGCTGCATCAGCTCTCCGTGTGTGCAGCACCACCCCCGGGCAGGCTGTGCTTTTTTTGCATGGGGAGGCTCTCCTTGCAGGGTGCACTCTTGTGTGTGGGGTCCCCTGTGTGGGGGGACATCCCTATGTGGCACAGCACTCCTTGCGTGCATTAGCACTGCACGTGGGCCAGCTCACCACACGGGTCAGGAGGCCCTGAGTTTGAACCCTGGACCTCCCATGTGGTAGGCGGGTGCTCTATCTGTTGAGTCAAATCCACTTCCCCTTTCCTTGTTTTTAAGATGTGAAAGGACTTTTGGAAATGCTTTCCATATGCTTTTTTATTTTTCTCCTGTATCTGGCCCCATGATGGTGTATTTGCTACTGAAGGGAAAAAAAAGGGGGCAACTCGCTGTTGCTCTGCCAAAAAGCATTTGACTTGTAAACAGCACTAGACTTTTTAAAGGCTACTTTCTGGCCTTCTGTCTATTTTGAGGACCCTCAGAGTGAAAAAGTCAGGCTTGGTATTAAATAACAGCCCAGGATGTGGTTGTCAGCTTGAGGTGTTAAGAAAAACGGTTTATAAAAAGCCTGGTTAAATATAGGAAGTACAGTTGCATTCCAGGTAACCCGAGATTTGAACACCCAATACGACTTTAATGGAGGCAATCTATTTGGCCCATTTTCACAGATATATAATACATTACACCTATTTTAAGATCTGTAATTTTCCCTCCTTAGTTATTACCAAACTAGACCAGAAAACACTTTCTCTAGCCTAATGTTCCATTATTCTCCAAATGTGTATTCCCTACTTTTATTTTTCTCCACTAAAATAATTTCTCAACTCTTTTATATACCCCCAACTTTAAAAAAGAAAAACAAAACAAAAAAACACTTAAATTATTTTTTTAATATCATGTCACCAGACTCTAAAATACAAGTTTCAGTATTTTGGGACTATCTTCAAAAAAAAGATAGGAAAGAAAACTGGGTTAATTCTATTTTTTAATTTAAAGATTTATTTTTTTTTATTTGTTTCTCTCCCCTTCTCCCCAGTTGTCTGCTCTCTGTGTCCATTCACTGTGTGTTCTTCTCTGTCCGCTTGCATTATCCAGCGGCACTGGGCACCTGCATTTCTTTTTTGTTGCGTCATCTTCCTGCGTCAGCTCTCTGTGTGTGCAGCACCACTCCTGGGTTGACTAAGGTTTTTTCGTGTGGGGCAGCTCTCCTTGCAGGGCACACTCCTTGCACATGGGGCTCCCCTATGTGGGGACGCCCCTGCCTGGCACGGCACTCCTTGCGCGCCGCAGCACCGCGCATGTGCCAGCGTACCACAAAGGTCAGGAGGCCCTGGGGATTGAACCCTGCACCCTCCATATGGTAGACAGATGCTCTATCAGTTGAGCCACGTCTCCTTCCCTAAGTTAATTTTAAATACAACAGTCCATGTGATTTGAATGAAAACTGGCAATAAAATCAGGTACAACTCCAAGAGAAGACATTGGAAAAGAACCACGCTGGGTCTGTAAGGAATCGCACACGTAATAACTCACATGTTTACGCTGTATTGAGTTCACTTACATCTTGTTGAAGGAGACCCTTTCTTTCTTAACAGTTGGACTTTATTGGAAGAAAAAATTGTTTTTGTTTTTTTAATGCTTTGGCATAAATAAATTGGTTCAGTAATAAATATGTGAGACCTTCTGTTTGAAAGAAAAAAAAACCAGTCCATGTGAAATTATTTTAATGTTGTGCTCTCTTAAAAAGCCAAATTTTCTCTCTTTTCCTATCTGTTAATGGTGGGGAGAGCAGTACCTTCCCCGGGGTGTTTTGTCATCTGTAAAATCAGAGCATGACTACCTGTGGCTATAAGTATTAAAGGTGATCATATTATATCTATGCAGGCAGCAGCCAAGCCCGGAAGCACTTCCGATTTCCATTTGCCTGTCCAGCAGGTGGTCCTCGGCTGTGGGGATTCACCCCACCATAGCTTTGGCCCACCCACTCCACAGGGGTCCCCCGAGCCGACCACAAAGCCAAAAACACACCCAGGCTGTGTGATCAGCAATTGATAATTTTAGATTACACTTGGTTAATTGCTCTGATCCCACTGCTACAAATAAAACTTGCAGTCCCCTGGTTTCATCGAGGTTCGGATTTCACTGCGGCCCTCGGGGCATAAAGATGAATTATTTGATTGCGAGGAGAAACAGGAGACCGACCACGTGTCAGGATGCTTTGCAAATCAATTCGCCTCCCCCAAAGATGCTCCTTCCTACTTAGGCTGTAGGGCCTCACAAGTATTTTGGCAGCATCTGTGTTTGCCATGTCAGGGGGCAAGGTGCATGCAGATGGAATATCACCCAGCGGTATAATCCGAGCGGGCATGAAAATAACTGCAGAGGGTAAGCTGCGAGCCCCAGGGAACCCTTTCGCCATGGGCCCTGACAGCACCTCAAATAAGCACCTTACCTAATCTCCCTTGTTGATTCCTATCTGTGCCCAGTGACTTCACCCGGCTGCCATCTGCTAACCAGTTAGGGCACGTTGAGTGTGGCTGTGCTGTAATGAGAGCCGAGCTCCCCGACGGTGAAGTATGCCCGTTGCCTGGCCCTAATGGCACTGGGGGAGTCGACAGGTGAACTTCACATCCAGCAGGGTGGGGCTAAGCGTCTCCCATTTTATTTAACTCTGTAAGGGGCTTGGCCTGAAAGAATGGTCCTGTACGCTGGATATAGAGATGACCGGAAGACCGCCCAGGAAGAGTTAAACAATTCCACCTCTGGGCAAGCGTAATTATTTGCATAGAGTCTTTGGGGCTATTTTATAGATTATCTGGAGGTACTGTTTGTCTTCCCTATGGGTGGGCAGACAAGGTCCATTCATCCGTGCACTTGTGCAGTCACTCATCAGATATTTATTGAATGACCACTCTGCCCAAGATTTTGTAGCCTCCAGAATTCAGCCTGGCACCAGGGACATGGGATGCTCTGGGTAAGTGCAAGGACGAATGCAGCAGGCCCAGGAGAGGAACAGCCAAGCCTGGGGGGAAATGAGCGGCACCAAGTGCGGCGGGGCCCTTCTGACATCCCTCAAGGGTCTGCAGAGCCCAAGGACCCAGTCAAGTGCCACGCTCCCTGGCGCTGATGGCCCGAGAGCTTCCCCGGCAGCGGTGCCCCAGGGCTGACCTGAGGAGTGTTATTTCGGCAGTGGGGACACTTGGAAAATTATGATGTTCAGTCTCAACGGGGCCAGCCTCTCATTTGACAGATGGGGCAACTGAGACCCAGAGAAAGGCTGCAACTTGTCCTCTGACCAAAGCCAAAACCCAAAGGGCAAGGAGGGCCACTTCACCCACCGTGGGGACATGCCAAGGGTGTCTGTTTATAGCACTGGTAGAGCAGAGTAAAGAAATGAGACCAATAATTCAATCTCCCACATGGCAGAGCCGAAGAGCACACGCTCCCCATGGGCCGCGGGTAACTGGATCTGTATCTCCCGGCATCCAGTGGGCCCTGCAGGGTCAAAGGTTAGCAGATATTTTTTACCATGACCAGTCCCTCTCCTGGTGCACTCTTCTCCTGGCCTCTCCTGACTTTTGGGGGGATTAAACTAGGTCAGCTTTCTGTGGGGCCCTGCTTGGATGACTTACCAAAGCACCCATGGAGCATCCCATCAGAAAGCACCCCTCAACAATTTCCACCCCGTGCCACCCTGACGCAGGCTCTCCCCAGCCAGCGCCTTCTCCAGTTCTGCTTGGGAGTGGAGACACGTTCTGGACCGGCCCAGTAGCCTCTCAGGCCTGGCACTGGGCTCAGACTCCCAGGGGCTCACGTCACGGATGGCAGGGGCGAGGCGACTGTTTGCTTTCCTTGGCAGGGTTCTGGCACATGCACATTCCTCTTGGTGTTAAAATACCATGTGCTTTTTCAACCTGGAGGATCTCCATGGCCCGTTATATTTTATTGGTAGTCTAGCCCCCCGCCCGCCCTCAACTACATTTCTTGGAACTGTTTGGGGAAGTGGGGGAAGCAAGGAAGAAGAAGAAATATAAGGGGGGGGGGGGCGTGTGGCAGTGCGAGGGTGGGTGTCTATGAAAATTTATGTGCTGAAAAACAGCTGTAAAATGTTTAATGTCTCAATGAACATTTTATGTTTACAATAAAAAATCCTCCAGCCAAGGGCTCTAAAATGTTACATTTCCAAACAGACCCAGGGAAAGAGGCAAAGGAAAAGATTCCCAGCCACCCCTCTCCGTAGAGTGGCCCCAAACACCCCACGTTCAATGAGATCCCTCCGCCTGTGCATTTTAGCGTCCTGCTCAACAGTAACTGGAGGGAAGACGGCCGTGCTACACGGGCAGGTCTGGCAATGAGAATGAAAAATATGCCCATTTTTCTCAAAGCCAAGTACCCATGGCATGAAGCCTTGGAAACTCAGGCTTTTGAAGGAGGAGATGGAGGGAGCGGGAAGGTGCCAGCTCAGCCAAAAGCCTGCTAAAAGATCTGACTGTCATCAATCCATCCACCAACGCTTGCTGATCAAGTGCCACTGGCTGAGTTCTTCCAGGAAAGAGGTTGGCTGAAGGGACTCTGGCTCTGACAGATAGACACGGGTTCAAATCCAAGTTCCATGCTGAACTGGCTCTGTGTCCTGAGGAATGTACTTTAACCTCTCGGGACCTCTGTCTCTTCATCGGTGAAATGAAAATGGCCGGCATCATTGGCCCAGTGAGAACAAAGAGCCTGTGGTGGAGAGCAGGGGCCACGGGAACCTGCCCTGAGATGGAGTCAGGTGAGGGCAGGCTGTGAGGATTGGGTACAAAAATTCAGAAGATGTGGGAGGAAGCAGGGAGCTCTGACACTTCGAGAAAAATCTAGTTTTTGCGTTTCTTTGCTGAACTGATGACTTTAGTCAAACCACCATGTGGGTTTTGAGTCCAAAACGCCAATTTAGCTTTTTGTTTCCTGTGTAATTACTATTTTCTATTGTTTTCAGGTAGGAGAAAGGCAATGTAGCTCACAGGCCTTTTCTGACCTGGAGCCTTCTTGCCTCATCTCTCACACCTGACTCCTCTGCAAACAATGCTCAGTGCAACTACTCAATAAACATAAATAAAAACTAAAAACCCACAGGCAGCTTCTCAGACACACTCTGCAGCTTTAGGAGTGCCATTCCTTCTGCTTACTATTCCCTTCCCCACTATCCTTCTTCCTTTAGCAAACTCCTATTCAGTCCTCAAAACCCTGTTTAAGCATCACCCTCTCTGAACTTTAAATCTGTGTTAAATTGCTCTGCTAGAGTGCTCTGATAGCACACACTGTTCTCTTGTGTACCCCAGCACTCGCCAGACTGCACTGTAAACATCTCTTGCTTTGCCAGCCTCCACCTTGACTGGTAAGAATCAGGGACTGGCTTGCCCTGCTGTTTGAGAGGGAGCCTTTGAGAATGCGGCTGGACAAAAAGGAAGAACTCGAGTGTCTCCTCCAGGGAGGGAGGTGGGGTCCTCCGAGGGCTGATAAAGTCAGCTTTCAGTGCGTGAACCCTGCTCACACCAGCCTGGGCTGGCAGAAGGGTGTGAGTGCCTGGGGAGGTGGGGCGGGCTGTGCTGCAGAGCTCCTCGCCAGGTCCTTCCGGTTCTCCCAGAAGCCTTTTCCTCCTTCTTCTCGGGATGTCCCAAGAAATGGCCATTTCCTTTGCTGGACACCAGGCCAGGGATGCCCCTGGTTCTTATCTTGAGCCCTGCCTGTCTCCTCGGTGGCTACTGGCTGGACCATTACAAATGAATCCCTGTGAAGTTTCGCAAGAACACCAGACACAAAAGAGATGATGGATGGAAACTCGCACAATAAACCAAAATGAAAACCAAATTATGTCTCCAAACCCCCTGTGAACTGAAACCACACGGCAGAGTGCTCTGACACGGCAGGCGCAAACAGTTTAACCCCCCGTGACTCACCAAAGCAGCCAGAACAATGTTAGAGAGAGAAAGCCCGCCGGAGGGGAATTTGCTCACCTTCTTCTGGGGACTGTGTGTACTTTCCATTCCCTAGAGATTTATCTTCATTTGAGTAGAAGGAGAGAGAACATTTATAGAGTGCCTACAGAATACCAGGCGTTCTGGTCCACCCTGTACATGCGCGTTGCCGTTGGTTTTTCACAATAACTGATTATTACGTCCATTCACACATGAGGACACAAAAAACCAGAGCGTTTAAATAGCTGAGATCAACCAGAGCCGGAAGCCGGGCTTCCAATGACACTTTAAAGGTTTTTTTACTGCCTCCAAAAACTTTTGGTCATGAACCTCTATCGGTATAGATAAATTTTGAGCATAGCTACTACTCCCCAACATTGTACATGCATTTATGTACAAATTACGTGTATACCACTGCATATAATATTTAAAACATTCAAAGAAATAGGAATGAAAAGGAAAAACAGAAGCTGGAATGTCTTCTTCCCATACCCTAGTGCAGGCGTCATGGAGTGGCCTGATAGAGAAAAAAAGAGGCCACTCAATTAAATTGGGGACACGCTTTTACTAAAAAATTATTCCTTTTTTATCGAAAACCCAAGCTAACTGAGTGTCCTGTATTTTTATTTGCTAAATCTGGCAACCCTAAGGGGTCGGCAACGTTTTCTACTTTAGCGCCATTGTCCATATCCCAGGTTTTGTGGGACAGATGGTCTCTAGAGCAGCTGCTCACCTCTGCTGTTGTGGCTCAAAAGCAGCCCTAAACTTGCCAGGTGACCCTGAAATACCACAATGGGGTGTTAGCCCAGGAGAAATGAGAGAGGGACACAAACAGACATCTGCACACTGATGTTCATCGCAGTGTTATGCACGTTTGCCAAAAGATGGAAACAGCCCGGGTGTGCATCAGCCGAGGAACGGATAAACAAACGGTGGCGTGTTCACATGATGGACTATCACACAGCTGTAAGAAGAAATGAAGTCGCGAAGCATACGACGACATAGGTGAACCTGGAGGACATTAGGTTGAGCACAGGGAGCCAGACACAAAAGGATAACCACTGGATGACTGCGTTACTATGAACCAAATATATTGTGTACTATATTGTATGATAAAAAAAAACTATACGTATCCAGTACGTTTAATTAAGAAATGTATGTTTTTATTCAACTGGAATTTGTTTTTATTTTTCAATCATTGTTTATATTTTCAATTACTAAATGTATAAAATAAAGTTTAAAAAGTCCTAGACAATTGCGCAATAAATGGATACGGCTGTGTTTAAATAAAACCTTATTTACGTAAACAAGTGATGGGCTGGACGTGACTGTGGGCTGCAGTTCACAGGCACCTGCCCTAATGGATCATCATGCATCTATCCCACTAAGGACACCACTGGTCTATAACAGAGAAGGGCCTGTATTTATGCAATTCTCCAATAAATGACAGAGAACAAAAAGAAACTCTTGCCTTGCGCTTTCCCTGAGAAGAGGGACTGGCGAGAACACAGCCGGTGGTCATGACTACTCTTTTTTTTATAACAGGGGAGGGTAAACAGAGTCAAAGTGGCAGGAGGAGCATATCAGGCCTCTTCTCCCAACACACAGGCATGCGGAGAAACTGCTGCGGCCAAGATTCCGACGCTGGTGGACCTGCATTCCATGCCTCAAATTAAATGCTTCCCCGTCCCAATTACGAGTGACTCAATTGGCCAACTGGCAGCCATTGCAACACATTAACCTTTTTGCCAAATCAGTTGCACCAAGTCCCCTTGCAGCACTAAGAGAAATTAAATGGCACCCCATGCTCGGGAGGGGGAGTCCCTCTCTCAGTTACCCTGTACCTTGGAATCCCCATCTGCAGCGGGAACTCTGAACACCTGCTCCTAGACAGTAGCCTTCAAATTGTCAGGGAGCCCAGCGCCTGGTTTCCTGGGGCTGCTCTCCCTCCTTCCGGCAGCCCACCTTTGTGGGACCGTGGGTGCAACCCCACAAGGATAGTGCCACCCTACTACTCACAGTGCCATCCTCGCAAATCACATGGGCATTGGCCCTGCCTCAGATGAAGCTGCTTGGCGCAATTCCCAGCAGCCCTTAGAGGGGTGCTTTCAGCTAGAAACACAAGGCAGAGTGAACGGAGTCACAGCGACCTTTTAAACAGGCTGTAAAAGCCTCCAGCTCTTCCTGAATCCTCCTTCAATGTCAGGCCGGTGGCGTGAGGGCTTGCTTTTTAAGAAATGGAGTTCTCGGATGATGAAACTTTTCTACCTGAGCAGCAGCACTGGCACAGGGGGCTAACGCTAAGCACGGATGTGCCCCCGGTGGAAGAAACCAGGCACGGGAGGTGGTGGGGGCGGGAAGCACCTTGACGGTCCCACTGAAGACAATTTGGAGAGAGCCAGTGGCCTCACTTCACTGAGCTCTGAGTGGGAATGTCAGGATGTGTCAGCATTTGTAACCAGGAGGTCCAGGTTTCAATACCCAGGGCCTCCTGGCCCGTGTGCTGAGCTGGCCCATGCGCAGTGCTGCTGCGCGCAAGGAGTGCCATGCCACGCAGGGGTGCCCCCTACACAAGGAGTGCACCCTGTAAGGAAAGCCACCCCACGCAAAAAAAGCACAGCCTGCCCAGGAGTGGCGCCACACACACAGAGAGCTGATGCAGCAAGATGACACAACAAAAAGAGACATGGATTCCCGGTGCCACTTGGCAAGAATGCAAGTGAACACAGAAGAACACACAGCAAATGGACAGAGAGAGCAGACAACAGCAGGGTGGAGGGGAGGAGGAGGGGGAAGGGAAGAGAAATAAATAAAAATAAATCTTAAAAAAAAATCTGGGAAGCAGACTTGGCCCAAAGGATAGGGCGTCTGCCTACCACATGGGAGGTATGCGGTTCAAACCCCGGGCCTCCTTGACCCGTGTAGAGCTGGCCCATGCGCAGTGCTGATGCGCACAAGGAATGCTGTGCCACGCAGGGGTGTCCCCCGTGTAGGGGAGCCCCACACGCAAGGAGTGCGCCCCATAAGGAGAGCCGCCCAGCGCGAAGGAAAAGTGCAGCCTGCCCAGGAATGGCGCCGCCCACACGGAGAGCTGACACAGCAAGATGACGCAACAAAAAGAAACACAGATTCCTGGTGCTGCTGATAAGGATAGAAGCAGTCACAGAAGAACACAGCAAATGGACAGAGAGAGCAGACAAACGGGGAAGGGGGAAAGTGGAGAGGAATAAATAAAAAATCTGAAGGCAAAGGAACCTCCATCTTATTAAAAAATACATATATATATATATACACCTTTCCTGATCCGTCTGACCCTATGATTCAAATACACATTCCCTGTTTCTTCTGTAATAAGGAAGCTTCCCATCCCCATCCTCTGCTCCTCAGACTTGCTGCCATCCAAGTCAATCTCCTACCTCTTCCAGAGCGCTAGAGAAACCCTAGAACTTCTAAAGATGGGCAGCCTGCTTCCAGGAGCTCATGGCACCCAGGGGGCTCCTCAGTAACTGCTGGCTAAACACCACCCTTGCGCCTCTCCACCGGTAAGTACCGCACGCTCCAAATGAGTCTTCAGGATTCATTCAGCAAATGCTTTTTAAGCCAGGTAATTAAGCACACAGAGATGTCACAACCCTAGCTTTCAAGAGGTCACAGAGCAACTGGGGAATCACCCAGCCTCTACAGCTTACTCTGGCACTGCAGTAGGTGTCCCCTGCCTTTCATGCCACGGAGCAGAGGGCTCAGCCCTCTACCTTCCTCAGATGTCTGCAGAAAGTGAGGGTAACCAGGAAACCATCGCTTCTAGCTGTTCAACTGTCTCCCATCACCCTACGTCTCCCTTGGGCCAGCGACCAACTGGCAACACAGGAGATGGCATTTAGGGGACCCTGGTGATAAGGACAAAAATAATAATAATAACAGCACAGTCTGATGGTTACAAAAGCATGAAGCGTGGGACAACATTTAGGGAACAATTTCTCTCTACCCCTTCCCTGCTCCTGATCTTCAGGAAAAGGGCAGTGTGGCCAGGTGGTGGGACGCATGGGCCCTGGGGTCAGACAGTCCTGGTTGGAGCCCAGCTCGTTGTCTCTGTCCACATATTTATCTGTCAAATGGGCAGTCATACCTGCTCACTACACCTGGATCACTTGCTGCCAAGTTCAGCTTTGAAAAGCAAATGAGATGATGGCAGTGAGGAGGCTCATAAAATCACAAAGCACCACCAAAACTTGAAGGATCATTTCAAGAGTAGACAAACCAGCAGCTGTTCTGAGCAAATGCACACTTGTATAACAAAAGTGTGAAAATACAGATATATTCATATTTTAATATGCCAGTAGACCCAAAGCAGTGGCAGTGTGATGATTTCAAAATTCCCTTTATTTCAGGAAATTCATTTTGCAGTGGCCAGTTATTCAAACTGAATCCACATTTTCATTTGTGAAGCCCAGAGTTGTATGTAGAGAGAATCTTCAAATTATGCATTATACATAAATACTGATTTTGTGTCTAATTGTTATAAAAAAGAAAAAGCAATACTGACATGACTCTATTTCACCCAGTGGCAAGAGCACAGGCTTATGTATGTACATGCTCTCTCTTTATCTATTACATATACATAATACATATTCACACACACACACACACATATATATATAAATGTATAAAATCAGGAAGGGGAGAAACCTTTTCTATTCAACCCTAACAGCTCCTGAAATCTTAAAATGACTACAGGAGTTAAAATTCTGGGTTCAAGTCCTGTCTTTGACCCTTAGCAGCTGAGGGACTTTGAGCAAGTCTTTACCTTCTGTATCAGGTTTGGGTGGCTGCTATAACAAATGATCACAAGCTGGGTCCGCTACCTCATAGTTCTAAAGGTCGAAGTCTGGAATCAGGGTGCTCTCTCCAGAGACGCAGGGGGCATCCACTCCTTGCCTCCTCCAGCTTCTGGTGGCAGCCGGTACTCCTTGGTGTTCCTTGGCTCGTGGCCACATCGCTCCCAGGTCTACCCCTCTTCCAAGGCCTGCAGTTATTCTGTCTGTGCCTTCTCCTCACTCACCTCTTATGAGAAGACAATTCAGGATGATCTCCTATCTGTAGTTAACTAAGATTAAGATCCTTAATCCAAGGTGACTTAATTTAAATTAATGACAAATGCAAAGACTTTCTCCAAATAAGGCCATATTCACAGATTCCAAGAATTAGAACATGGCTATATCTTTTGTGAGGGGTCACCATTTGACCCACTATCACTTCCCTGAATTTTCCCCTCTTATGAAATGGAGACCTGCCTGTCCTGCCTCCTGCACGGTTGGGAAGATGGAATGGGATGATCCATGCACAGTTCTGGCTATTCCCATGACCGCCATGTCACAGAGGAGGAAAAGTGGCAACATGAAATTCCCCAGCATATCAGCAGCTGAGCCCAGACAAGGACAAACCTGTGTAACTGCCAAATAAAATTATTTTCCCTCTTGGCATCAGTCATAGGATGTGGAAGCTGGAAATGATGTTGTAGATCCTGAAGCCCAGAAGTTCTCAAAGTACTGTTCGGTGGCTCTGTGAGATCAGAGCTCTTTTCCTAATAATACTAAGATGTTATTTGAATTTTTGCTTTCCTTCTCTTACAAGTAAACACTGTTATTTTTTTTTTTTCCAGAGGCCACGTTGACATATGATATCTTAACAGACTGAATGCAGAAGCAGATGAGAGAGTCCGGTCATCTTCTATTAAACCACACGTTAAAGAGATTTGCAGAAAGGTATAATGCCACTCTTCATTATTTCTTTTGAAAATAAATTATTTTTCATTAAAAATTCTTTATGTTAACATGGATTGGATTCATTGTTATATTTACATGAATTGATAAATATTAAATTTTTTCCACTTTAATTTCAAATAGGGCAAATATCGATAGACATAACCACATAAACTTCAGGGTCCCCCATTATCTTTCAAAATATAAAGTGGTCCTGAGACCAAAATTTTTGAGACGCACTGACACAGGCCAAGGCTGGCAAATGCACAGATGCGTCCTACCACTTCCTCATCTTCCTACCAGACAGACACGGTGGAGTTATTCCTTTTCTCCCACCAAGTCCAGTCTCAAATGCCAGGTCCTTTCCACATAGCACTTCTCTTAGCCAGGACTCTTTCTGTTGCCAGTAACACTTTACTTAAGTAAGAAAGAACTTATGGGAAACATATGGGAGAGTTCAGAGAATCAAAGGAAACATTTCAGAAACTAAAGCAGTTCAAGGGACCCTGGAGACTGAAACCCAAAGCTCAAGCCCCCTCTCTCTCTCTCCCATCTATATTTACCAGGACTCTCCATCTGACAGGAAATGTGTCCACTAGAAGCGCTGGAGGGAGGCTGTCACCTCTCCAGGCCTAGAGTGGCCAAGGCTCTGATGGCCTCATTTGTTACATTCCATGGACACATTCTACGTGGCCTGCCTTGAACCAAAGCACTCTGCCCATGGTGGATGAGGTGTGGCGCTGTGATTGGTGGCACCACGTAGATGAAGTAAGGGAGAGGTGGGATCCCAAATGAAGACGGCTCTTCTTAAGAAGGGGAAACGTGCTGGGCTCACTCAAATCACAAATGCCCACCACTATGCTTGGGCCTTCCCCACCCGTGGGTCAGCGCCGGCCATAGATGACACCCAGAGGCCACTCTATTCCAGGCCCACCTCCTCCCTCCACCCCCACATTACAGAGCAAGAAACTGGGTGTCTTTCTTTCCACAAAGCTCTCCTGGACCACCTCTCCCCTCCCCATTGCCCCATGCAACTAACACAAGACAAAGAATAACACCGTTTGGTAAGCTGCACCATCCCTTGGTATACAGAAACTAGGACCTTATTCATACAAATAACTGGCTTAGCCTGCCCCCATTCCCTACCAAGTTTTCTACCATCCCATGAAGAAAAACAAAAAGCAATACCATGTGTTGACTTAAGATCACAGGAAAGGGAACTTCAATCAAGCTAAATAACGACCTATTCTCTATCAGTGAAGGGCAAGCCAATGCCGAGACTAGGAGCAAAGGGCAGATAGAAACTCTTATGTAAGAACCTGTTCATTCGACTGTCAACGCCCTATTTTTATGAGAACCCAAAGGAGAGTTGTCTCTTAGTACTCAGTTCTAGATGTTTCCCTCTTTGTGTATCCTGCTAGGAAGCTCAGAGCCCACCTTCACCTGGTTGACAGGCCCCCTGATACACATGTTACAAACCAGCCTTGGTCTTGACTTTGTGTCATTTTTCTTCCTCGGATGGTAACTTCCCTTGATTCCCTTACTTTTTTCTTTTCTTGTTTTATGATGCTATTATTAAACCTCTAATTGCTCACTATTAACAGTACAAAGACAAATAAGGCATGTTCCTACCTTTCTTCCTCACATGTTGTCAATGCAACTAGGTATACAGTGACAAAATTCAGCTGCCAGATGATGCAGCAAAAAGAAAACTCTGTTCATTTAATTCAGCTTCCATGTTCCCGAGAAGGCTGCATTGGTCCTTGCGAGGAGATCAAGGCTGGCGTGTCTCCTTTCTCCCTGTCTGTGACTGTTCTGGAGAACAACCTATGGAGCAGCTTTGCCCAGGAGTCACCACAGGATACAAGCTGATGCCAGGAGTGCTTGGGACAGCAGAGCCATAAAACCTGATGGTCTGCTCTTCCCTCGCCCCAGCCCTTATGTCGAAGCACTCTAAAAATCAGAATAAAAGATGCGAGAAGCTAACAGATGCCTTTAATGAGGCCCTCTGTTCCTGCTCGAATCCATCTTGATAGAACAAACAAACTACCAAAAGCAAGGGGCAGGTGGGCAGGGGAGGCAACAGGGGGCTGTGTCAGCAGCAAAAACAGAAGGAAGAAGAATGCCTGCAGGAAGTTTCCAGGCAATCAGAAGTCAGGGGCGCTCCAGAGGCCGTGGGCATCTCATGGTGGCTGGGGGTGGGACGTGAGAGAGCCCACGCTGGCCGGGATTCTGAGACCCTCACAGGACGGCGAGTTCCTCAAGGGCACATGCAATACCTAAGGCAGCGCAGAGGGGCCGGCAATGGACTTGGAGCTTCACGTCAAGGGCAGGCACAACATTTGTGGAAGGATGGCAATAAGGGTAAGAAAAGTCATCTGTGATGGTGCAAACTGCTGGGCATCAGGCACTGTGTTAAGTACTTTAGAAGTATCATTTCATCATCGCATCAGTGTTACGGGCTCCATCTTAGAGATGAGGACATTTGAACTTAAGCAAGGCTGGCTTTGTCCAAAGACACTCAACTAAAAGGAGGTGGAGCAGAGAGTCAAAACCAGGAGCGACGGGGGGCATGCCCTCACCTCTATGCCAACCTGCCACCTCCTTGATGAAGTCTCCCCAAAAACCCACACACATTTTTATTCCTGTGTTCGTTCCTTCTTTCCTTCATCTACCAAACACATGCAGATTCAGCTACGGTGGGAAAAGATTCCTGGGGTGTGGTGCTTTCCCAAGAGAGTGGTGCATTAATGCAACAAGCATCTGTGCAACACCTGCCAGGCTCGTGACTGAGTGCTCAGCCCCCAGACAGGCAAGCAGAAGGAAGCCAGGATCCACTGCTGCTCTTGAGGAACTCTTAAGGGGGAGAAAAGGGGGATGAGATACATCTGGAAAAGAGGGCACACACATAAAATCTCATCAAATCATTTTCACTGCTCCCCAGAAAAATGTCTCCTTGAGGATGCGAGAAAGTGGTTAGGTATTTTTTATTCAGAAGTTATGGAGATGGGTTTTCAATCCTAAGGGCAATAAAATGATTTTGATGTAAGTCAAGAAGGAACTGGATTGAAATGCTTACCCAGCTCCAGGTCATCTGGACATTTCATCAGGGGACTTCATAGGAGGGGTGTGCTTGCCCCCGTACCCCCAACCAAGGGGCTTTGACCTGCCCTACTAAATAACATAAGGGCATACTGGAAACTCTAATAACGTATCGATAATGATAGTGTCAGTGGGAGCAGTGGGCTAAAAACTAGCTGCCTTAACTTCTTCTGGAAGTAGGTGGGACATGAACGAGTGACAGAAAGAATGATTATTCTTATGAGTTGTTGCTAAAATTACTTCAGTGGAAACTCACTTGTTTTCATAAAACACATCAGACGATCTAGGTTACAAGTTATCCCAGAGATAATAGACTCCAACTACCTTATTTCATCAACCGAGGCTTTGTTCATTGCTGGTGACCAGCACCCCTTGAAGAATACCCAACTTGTGACAGGCACGCGCCAGAGATTTCATTATAGATTATAAATGAATGGAGAGACCCACAGCAGGGAGGTGGCCAAGACTGGCACAGTCCTTGGTAAACCCGGTGTCCTCCTCTTCTGGCCTTCCTGCAGGCAGGGGTGGCCACATGACTGAATTTCTTGCCAATGGGAAAAGGGTGGAAGTGAGGTACTTACGCTGTTCCAGGCATGGCCCAGAGAACATTCCACACAGCTCTCGGGCTTTGCCTCCCTCCTCGTTGGTGAAGCTGGATGGAAAGGTAGCATGGAGGCCCTGGGGCATGGACAGCAAGGCCTGTCAGCAGAAGTCCCCATCCCCGGATGACCCACCAAGGATGTGACTCAAGCTTTAAATAAACCCTTACTTCAAGATGTTAAAGGTTAAATCCTGAAATTTTAGGGTTATTTGTTACATCATTTAGCTTAATCTGACTGGCACCAAGGAACAAAGATTAAGTTTCTTTTTTGACCTTGGCAGAGAGGAGAAAGTAATAGGCGGCTGTCAAGGGTGACTTCCACAGGAGCGCCAATGGCTGGATTAGCTGAGCAACTGCAGACAGTTTCAGTTCTCAGAATCCCTGAGCCGTGGAAAGAAGCATGAATGCAGATAAAGAAGGCAGGGGAGAAGCGTAGAAGGATAAGATGAAGCTGAAAGAAGAGCAATGTGCAGATAAGAACAAGGTGGCAGATGTACCATGTGGCTTAAGTTCATTTATAATCATAGCCTGGAACAATTGGTGCCTCTTACCATCACCCTTACCCTCTTGCATTCGTCCTCATGGAGGAAGTTTTCTACAAAGACCACAATGGCAAACTGACTCCAAAGACAAGAAGCTAGGATTTATGTCCCCATCTCCAAAGATTCCGATTTAAGTCATCTAAGGAGATGCATGAGTATTGGGATGTCTTGAAAGTTTCCCTGGTGATTCTAACAGGAGGCCAGAGTTGAGAATCATTGCTGAATTGTGAACTTAAACTATAAAGGAGAACACAAATGTATTCTGTAGCTAATAGGAAAGCCCGACAATCTAGGAAAATATCCAGTTCTCTACTTCTGGTAACCAACAGAACTGGCAGGGCAGCCTGTGATTCGGCTGGCGTTCACCTTTACTTTTCTTGCTTCCTGCAAGTCCTTACAAATCGATTCTAGTTTATCCCAGGGACACACAATTCCTGGATTTCTGGCATCATTTTTTTACCCCTTTGTTGACTTTTTCTACATTTCCTTTCAGTTTTGCTCGTTACAGGCCTCTTCTACTCCTGTCATTCTCATTACACTAACCAGCTGATAAACACTCATAGCTGTCAGACATATAACTCAGCTACTAAAGAGAAAGAATGACTCCTTGTTTTGGGCTCCACTGTACCCTGTGAGATACCACCATTCACTGGGAGCTTCCTACCTGCGAGAACTGGGCATGCGCTTGGCAACGGCTGATTATTTCAAAAGGTCACTTTTCAGGTCCTGTATCATTTAATTCTCAACCATCCCCAAATGTTAGATGGTATTATCATCCCCCTTTTAGAGATGAAGAAACCAAGACCAGTGGGGTTGGGTAAACGTGCCCAAAGTCATATCATGCAACCAGTAACTGGCAGAGCTGGGACTGACCCCCAGTCCCTTCAGCTCTGGAGTGAGTGACAGCACCGCTACACCCACAAGCTTCCCGTCTCCTCCCCTGGAAGGACAGGGATCGCGCTGTGGGCTCTGCTGCATCCTCAGTTTCGTTTGCAGGTCTGGACACTCAGCAACTGCTCAAGAGAGTGAATGAATGAATGATTTCCAAAGTTATAACTTTCATGGGACTAGGGTGTGTGAGGTAATGATCTTAATCAAGGCAGGTGAAGGAAAACAGGATGTTGGTCAAAATCTAAGCTTCCTGACTAACAATAAATAGCACTAATATTCAAAATGTCACCTCCAAGAAAAAAGTGGCTGAACCCAATTTACATGAGGTTACTTAAAGAGCAACCTAATAGACACCAAGCACCAAAAGACAATCACTCACATCTTGACATCTGGCTTTTTTTTGGGGGGGTGGTGGGAGGCAGATATTCTACTTTCTAGTTTCTCTATGCATTTGTTGGTATTTACTTGGAGTACACATTAGTTGGGACAGAAGTTAGAAAAGGAGGAAGGGGCATCTATGGAGTATCTGCTTATGCCCCCAAGCCTGTGTACATCATCTCTTGTTCAATCCCCAGAGTCACACTCTGAGCTCACTACTGGTCACTCAATTTTACACATAAGGCCCAGAGGAATCAAGCTCTTTCTCTAAGGTCACACAGCCAGTAAAGGGTAGAATCAAGTTTTGAATCTAGGTCTCTTTGATTTCAAAGTACATATTCTTTCCTTACAGAATATATTTCTAAAAGAAGACTGCCCTCAACTTTTGCCTTCTAAAGAAGAAATACTCCAGAATTTTTTTTTTTTGTCCCTTGGAGAAAGCCTTTGTCAGTCTGATAGTTGAATAATATCTGTCCTTAAACATCTTCATACGATATGAAGAATAACTGCTATCTATACCTATTTTTAATAAGGACTTAGGAATTAACAAGTTTTCGTAAATGGTACTGTGATATCTTTAAAGCCCAGAGGGAGAAAAGGGGAATAAGATATTGGGAAGAAAGAATTTATCCTTTCCATTATGGAAAAATACTTTTTTTTTTCCCCAGGAAGACATAGGCATATAAATAAAGGGTACTGTAGAAAGCATAATGGCACTTGCCAATTGTGGGACACAAACCATGTGGTGCCCAAATAATTAACCACAGTTTATGAACATGCTAGGCTAACAGATTTATACTAATATAAATACATACCTGCTAGTGATCTCTGATAAACTACCTCAGTCGTGGAGACTAATAAGATGCAGGAGCTGGCAACAGTAAATCCAAAAGCCGAAAGGGCTCCCTCCCGCCACAGTCCTAATCAACAGCCACGACAGCTTCCCTGCTTTCCGAGGCACGCTCTGGGTTTCATTTCAAGAGTGGAGGAGATGTACTTATCTTTTGGCTAGGACCAAATTAATTTGAATGCAGCTTCGTGGCTCCTGTTTAAACAGCTGCTTATCCTCTTCCCCAAGAAATTATCTAATGTACTTTTGGAGGAAGCCACTTGGACGCTGCTTATATAATTGAGTTGGGGAATAACCCTAAACCCTGCCTGGAAGACACAAATAAGCAGAGACCAGTGGAAATTTATAGTGTAACCTAAGCTTGCAGAATCATAAAACTCGGGTGTTTTCTTTTATATAGTCAGAGCTGCATGTTGAATTCAAGGGTCAAGAATTTTGAAACTGGCTGGCTTCCTAGGACAAATATGGTGGTCTGAAATCCTAAACATCTGGCTGTATTTCTCAAAGACACATTATGATTTAAGAGCCCGAGGTAGAGTAATACTTCCTAAGGACTTTTCCAAAACAATAATGTCTTTTTTTAAAAGGAAACGAGAACAAAAAATGAAACAAAATAAATTGCATATTTTAAAACATAAAATGCCGTGTTTTTTTGTTTGTTTGTTCGTTTTTTACAGACATGGCCACTGGCAAAGAGAATTTTTTGGGAGAAGAAAGAAAATAATTTAGAAAGAGCTATATACCTGTCATGCTTAGATTATTATTAAGATTCTCTCTGTCTCACGTACATGCACATAATCTTCAAGTCTACAAGGCAAATCACAGTGGGCCCAAAGTCTTACTGGTCGGGTCTAAAAGAAACACATCAATTTTCAAACACTAACAATTTTAAATTAGGACAAGAAGGAATATTGTTAGCAAGAACGAGAAGCAAGAGGGAGGCATTTCAACTTGCAGAATAACAATACGATTAAATTGAAATCGTTGTTTTCTGAACACAGTCATTTTATAAAATGTACAGTAATGCTTTTATATGTAAATTATCTAAACTCAAAAAACCTTTCACTTTAAATTGAATTGAGACTAGCTTAGAGTCTAACACTTGGGTGCAAACGTGCTTAAAATGAATAAAAGAACAAGGTGCAACAACTAATATTTTGCAGAAAAGTCCTGCACATAAGTTTTTTGTTTTTTTCTTTTTGTTTGTTTACTTGTTTGTTTTGTTTTTGAGTGCTGTATGTTAGAATAAGAGAAACATAAAATTCCTGGCTGCAGATTCATTCTTAACTTACTGCTGCTTAACACCAACTGATACTCTCCATGTGGTAAACAATAAATGTTACGATTACATTTCAGAGGAGGTTAAGTATGTAGGAAAATAATAAGAATCAGCATAAGATAGGACAAACTAACTTATTTTGAAAAAGCGACTTATTTCAGTGCGCTCTTTTGATGCATTTGGGAATCCCACTCCTTTTTACAAATCGTATTTAAATGTCCTTTCCCCCTGCCTTAGCTCACAAGGAAGTCTCCCAATTGTGGGCATTACACTTTCACGCTCCTCCTGGGTTGCTGTTATAGAATCTATAAACATATTCAATGACTACGTGACAGTCTCCCCAGTGAGACGGTGGGCTCCTTTAAGGCAAACTTGGTTATTTTTCATTTTTCTTCTTTCCCTGATGTGACACCACCTGATTCAAGATGTAGCAAATGGAGGTTTCACAAAAATGAATGGCGTTGGTGAGCATGGGTGGACACAGACAACAGGCAGTAAGCTGGGACTTTTAGCCAGATGAGAGCGATGCCAAGCTCAAAACTTAACCAGTCCCTCTCAACTCTGCCCTGAATTCTTCATTCTGCTCATTCATTCACCCCTCAACACCACTGCTTTCTGTAGAATCGGCTTCTTTACAAATTCTTTTAAAAAGTGATGAAAGAATGACTCAAGGAACAAAGTGTTGTTTCTGGTTATTTTTCTCAAAAGTGCCTCAGATGCTGCTTTCCCCAGGTCATGGATTGCTGCAACTCAGACCTATCTGTGATTGATTCATTTTCCCTTGAGCCAACGGCTTTATTTATTTTTCCTGAATCAGGAGAGCAATTCCCAGCACATATTAGGGCCACAATAATTACTGTATGTATAAAAAAGAATTCCTTGGGAAAACTGGGAATTTCCTAAACTATATTTTTCCCATCTAAAGTATAGAGGGGTATGCAATTTATCAAAGTTTTGATTTATTAATATACATGCTTTACTGACAGGCTAATTCATTTTTGTTAAATGCCATGTTTTTCATCCAAGTATGGGAGACAGGTGGAACCTTCATATTTAGCTATAAAGTCGGGCTCCAACTCCAAAATTAATAACAAAGTGTCAGATTAATTCATCCTAAATACTCTAAAAAAAAAATAATAATCTCTGGACCAGTCTTTTTTTTTTTTTTTTTTTTGGTACCATGATAATTCTTTTATGATAGTATCCAGTGAGAATCCCTCATGGAGTTTTCTCTTAACATGAAAATGCATATGGCCTCTATGGTACAACAGCTGCATAACTACATAATTGTTTACAAATGTGCAAAATAGTACCCAAACCAATAAAAAATAATAACTTGGGCATCCATAAAAAAGAGATACTATAAACATGCAATGGCCCATACTCTCTCTATAAATAACTGTTGAGGCAAAAATACAACCACCAAAACCCCTTATTTCAAATCCCTTTCCATAAAGCAGATAACATTTGCAGTCTGGCAGGCTAATACCATTGTGCATTCCCCAGCAAAAATGCTCTTTTATTAACATTTATCATTTAGGCACCATTAAAGCAACTGCAGTAAAAGGGAATCCATTTACGATAAGACGTGAAGTTGAGTCCACAGTGTTAACAGGTTCCAAACCATCACACAACTTCCCACTATCACCAAAGAGGTGGGAAGAACAGAAGGGGAAATTTAAATATAAAGTGATGGTGAGGAGGAAGGGAAAGAACTCTGTGGAATCCCCCCAAATATAGTTCCTGATCCTCTGTTAGCTCCATAAGAGTCCAACCCAAAGGAACTCTACCTGGTCGTCTCCAAACAAGCAGTGAAGGGTCACTCTTCAGAGCCTATGCCAAGAATACCCCTCACTCTGCTCTCCCTCCCACACCACTCCCCCAGGTTGTCTGGAAAACTCCTATTCACTCATCAAAACAACTCAATTATATCTCTCCTCAGCCCACCATCAGAGAGATTGAATCAACACCCTTCAGAGCAGTACCTCCAAACCCTCTACTCTGTCAGTCTATGCACTTAATACACATTCGGTGACCATCTACCAAGAGCCAAGTGCTGTTCAAAAAGTACTGTAGATATAGCAATGAACAAGATTGACAAGAAGCTTATATACCATATACACACACACATATATACTTATTATATATAGTATACTATCAGGATGATATTGTATTATTTCAAGTACATTATTTCAGATTCTATATTTGTTGCAGTTATTTTTGTTGCCCACAGTTGACTATCACCTGCTATATTTATAAGGTTTCTCAATTTAGTAATACCTATTGAATGCATTCAAAATAAATTTAATATTAAAAAAACAACAACAAAACATTCACTATTGCCATATTCTGGGTCAGGCACTAAGCATGAGAAGAGAAAAAAGATTTGTAACAAACAATGTCTACCCTCAAGGAGCTTTCAGTGAAAGCGTCTTCAGTCGCGTCATTTTAATTGGGACCCTAATTGTAATGAAGCTGCTTACCCTTTGAGAGGTTCAGAGCAAACGCCACTTCCTGCCGGCCTCGCGAAAACCCTGGAGGTTAGTCATGCCATTCCACAACCAGGAACATCAAGACATTCCCTATCCCCCGATCCCGTCTGAAACTGAAAATGTGAAAATAAACAGGAAGCCACTGAGATCAAAGAAAACCTGGCCAAAGAGATGGCTGCACACAAGGGCGCGGTAGTGGGGAGGGCACGCCAGGCGGGCTGAAGATGCTGGGCCCTGCTCATCCAGCACGTCCTGGATGGTCTTCCTTCAGCTCCCAGGAGGTGCTCTAGGCACTCGGCCTGAGCTCATTGAAGGAGCAGCTCACAGAGATAAGAGTGAGGCAGGACAAGAGGCGCTGGCCCAGGAGTGACTGGGAGGACCAGGTGTGGGGGCATGCCCCACGTAGAGCGGTAAACGGCCGCTGCGCCTTTGAGTAGCTGGCCTCTTGTCCTCCTTCACATCATGCCTAGTACAAAGGAATGCCTGGCATTTGGAGGGCTGTTGGGACATGCCTGTCAAATGAATGAGGGAATATCTAACATTTGTTGAGCAGAACAGTGCAAGAGGGACACCTTCTAGAAGAAACCACCCCCAAAAGATCTTTGAGTTCATCCAGTCTCCCAAAGTCATCATCTTTTCTTCCTGTTCCCATTTCCCCTTCCCATTCCACCAGATACACTCTCAAGGGAATAAAAATGGGACATAAGCTCACACACATGCCACATATCCCTCCAAGTTAGTAGGACAGCCAGGGCCACAGGCAGATTTCTGGAGACCCAGCCCTTAATTCCTTTGTGGCACCACCTTGTATTCTAATCAGGACCCTGCCATATTACATGCTTTCCCAAGGACACAGAGGACAGAGCTTGGCAGGTCTGGTTACCAGGAACCCTCTATTCCAGCTCACACTGTGCCCCTGTCTAAAAGCTCTGGGAGCTGATGCTGGCTATTTTTCCCTGCCATTCTAAGGGAGCTCCCTCTTGAGACCTCCAGATCATACATGGATGTAGCAGTTTGATATTATCGATGAATTCCAAAAAGAAATATCGGATTATGTTCGTAAACTGATCTTTTCCCCTGGGCATATTAGATTATATTGGATTCATAAGTTTCCTTAATTAAGTAATCATGTAAACCTCTTGTGCCAGTAGGGCGTTGAGTCCCCACCCTTCAGTGGGTGGGGACTCACAGATAAAAGGTGTGGCAAAGGATAGAGTTGAGGGCTCTTAATGTTGGAGTTTGATGCTGAATCTAGAGCCTCAGGGAGAAAGAGATAGAGCCGTTTGCCTGATAGTCTACAGCTGACCTTGTAGAGAAAACAGAGGAGCTGAGCCCAGAGGAACCCAGGAAGCCTGAACCCTTGCGGACGTTGGCAGCCATCTTGCTCCAACATGTGAAAATAGACTTTGGTGAGGGAAGTAACTTAAGCTTTATGACCAGGAATCTGTAAGCTCCTACCCCAAATAAATACCCTTTATAAAAACCAGCCAATTTCTGGTATTTTGCATCAGCACCCCCTTGGATGACTAACACAGATGTCAAACTTCTTGCGGACATTCTCAGATGGACCTGGAAATAGAGAAACTAATTCAATGAACCCATAGCTTATCAACAATGATCAACATGTTTCCAATCTTGATTTATTTATCCTGCCCCCAACTCCCAACTCTTTGTTTTACTAGATTATTTTAAAGCAAATTCCAGACATCACATCATTGCACTTGCAAATTTTTCAGTATGCATCTCTGACATAAAATGAATTTTATTTTAAACATAGCCACAACACTATTATCATATTCAACAAATTAACAATACTTTCTTAATACCTTCTATTACCTAACCCATATTCAAATTACTCTAATTTTCTCAAAAAATGTCTTTTATAGTAGGTGTGTTTAAATCCAAATCCAAATAAGCTTCACATATTGCATTTTGAATGCTCTGTCTTTTAAGTCTCTTTGAATCCATATAATATTTTTTCCAAACATTTACAATCAACCTTATAAAAACTTCTGCACAAATTAAGCATCAGCCCCCAATTCTCTACCCCCATTCTATCTCCTGGTAACCTATAGTCTAGATATGAACTCCATGAGTTTGCTCCTTATATTTAGTTCATATTGGTAAGATCGTACAGTATTTGTCCTTTTGTGTCTGGCTTATTTCATTCAACATAATATCCTCAAGATTTATCCATGTTGTCGCATGCACTAGGATTTCATTTCTTCTTAGAGCTGAGTAATATTCCATTGTGTATACATGCATATATATATATATATATACCACATCTTGTTTATCCATTCATCAGATGACGGACACTTGAGTTGCTTCCATTTTTTGGCAATTGCGAATAATGCTGCTAGGAACATCGGTTTGTAAATGTCTGTTTGCATCTCTGCTTTCAGTTCTTCTGAGTATATACCTAGTAGAGGGATTGATGGATCACATGGCAGTTCTATAATTAGCTTCCTGAGGAAACGCTAAACTAAGTCAAAGGAACACTGGCTTAGCGTTCAGGGAACTTTCTCACTTAGAACATCACAAAGGCACATCTATCATGTAAGATACATGAACTCAAGGGCTCACAGAGCTAGCACAGATCACAGATGTGCCAGGGGGACAGCTGCTAAAAAAGAGACTCTCTCCCTTTCCAAGTGAACTGTGTGCAGACTTTGGGTTCATTTAAATGGTGTGTGCACAGAGGGAATTGTAAGATATGTTTACGGGATAATTGCGATCAATACTCGTGCGTTTATAAGCGGGACTGTGTGCAGTGGGCTCTGAGGAGGCTCCTGTGTGCTCGCTCTTTAACGGTGATCAATACTCATAGTCAAACACTAACATGGGAATCGGAGAGAACATTTATATTCAAACAGCGCTGGGTCCCCTTATGGAAGGTTCTTTCATTTGGTCTGTTCATCTCAAACACATTCATCAGGCAACGTTATGTAAGGATGGCATGATAAAAACACATTTTTTTAGCGTTAAGGTTTATCATTCAGTCGTCTGTTCACACTTTAATCACCAAGATCTTTGGGGCTGGCCTTTCAAACTATTATTCCTGAACAGCTGTATGCTCTAAAATTGACGGTCTTCTTAGTTGATGGATTCACAAAAAATGTTAAATATTCAACAAAGCTCTGAATGACTGCAGCCACCTCATCTCACAATTTTCCTCCAAAGCGTATATAACGGTCTGATACGAGCATCTTGCTCCGATTTGTTGAAGCAATTATTCAGTCAGGCTAGTAGTGAATAACAGAAATGATCAATTTCTTCAAAAGGGATAGTGAAGTTTCTTTAAATATATATATATCCACTTCACTTTGAATATCACAAAAGATTTGAATGAAACACAGTGGAAGGTTTTATGATCTATTTGTGCTTTCTATCGTACACAGGCCAGACTGGCAGAACAAAGCCGAACACTCAGAGTCTCTTGCCTAATTGAGCCAGTTGGTTGTAAAGACACTTGCTTGAACTAGCTTCCTGTACAGTATGGCCTGTACCCTCCAGGGTCTAAAATTCCTGTCAAAATGGTCATCAGGTCCTAAAAACTCACCTCAACAAACAGGTAAGTTACTTGTCCAGATGTCAGAAAAAAACAAGCAGAAAATAAAATTGTGTGGTGGGATGAGAACCCGTCCCGCCCCCCCCCCCCAGGTCCCTTAGCTTTACTCCCGCTAAGAGAAAGGATGCACTCTATCTTCTCGGCGTGGGCAGCTTGGCGGAACAAGTGCTGAAAAGGATGGTGGGGTGCGGTGGGATTTGGGAGGATGGAGGCAGCGCTCCCATTTCTTGAACACGCTCCTTCCAGAAGCAAGTCTCTTGGCAGATAATAGTCTGTGCAATTTGGTGACTCCCAAGGTCCATAGAGGAAACCAGTCCCCAGTCGCCTCAAGGGCACAGGCCACTGGGTGATCTGGGGGGCAATTAGGTGTGGGTGAACACCCTGTTCTGGGGGGGGGGCTCCAGCTGGGAAAGACGAGCAGGTCAACCCAGGGGACACCCCTCTGGGGAAGTGGCTGGCCGAAGAAAGCAAACACATGAAACAGCAGAAAACAAACAACCTCTCTTGCGCGGGCAAGAAAACAAAACCGTCGCTTTGGAACAACAGGCCCGTGGAGAAGCCACTTCAGGAGGAACCCGAGGGGGCCGAGTCACACAGCAGTTCGTTTTCATTGCCTGTTAAGAGGCCCAAAACGTGAAGGCCACAACAGCAGGTTCACCTGAGAAGCTCTCGGCGGAGCAGCGCCGGCAGGTGCACCGCCAGGAAGGTGTTCTAATGAAGAACAGACGTCCTCAGCCTTTATCAGATGAGAGGGGCCGTGTCAGAGATTAATAGAATTCCTTTGTATTTTCCATATCTCCCCGAGCCTGGCTCTGACAGGGCCCAATTACATCCACCAGGCTGGGCCTGCTACCCAGGCCCCCTGAACGGAAGGGCCGAGAAGCTGCAGGCTTTCCCTCAGCCAGATAAGGCCGAGGAGCTCCTCTCTGTGATCACTGCTTAACTTAAATGAGTTAATCTCGTTTTCCAGATGAATTGTTATTTTGTCTCCCGCAGGCTGTGATTACTGGATAAAAGTATTGTGTTAAGGGAGGGCAGGCACACAGAAGCAGCCAGTTTCCGCTTGCCTTTTTTTCCCCTTTGCTTTCTACCTTTAGTGGAGTTAAAGAATGGGAAGAATAGCAGGGAACCACGGAATGACATGCGGGCGATAAACGACAAACCTTTCTGGAGACTTAAGAGGTCAGGGGACCAATTTACCTTCAGGTTTTGAAACAGAGTTTAGGATCCTGACAAAATTTAAATCACTTCTTTGGCAAAAATGGACGTGTAAATGACACTGAGTGTCCACCTCCCCGCCACCCGCCACCCGCCCCCCCTTTTTTTTCTTTAAATTCTTCCTGAAACACATCAATCAGCAAACAGGTGTATATCAGGGGTCTATTACAGGGAAAGCACTGTGCTGGGTGCTGTGGATGATTTTTTTCTTAAGGTCAACCCCTGCTTTACCCCTGAAGGAGCTTTCTGCCTCTGTGCCTGACTGTAAACATTGTTCATCTGTTCACTTATTATTTAATCATTTGGAAGTGCGGCTGATAATAAAAGTCCTTGGGGGGAATTGGACTTGGCTCAATGGATAGAACCTCCACCTACCACATGGGAGGTTCAGGATTCAAACCCCGGGGCTGGCCCATGCGCAGTGCTGATGCGTGCAAGGAGTGGTGTGCCACACAGGGGTGTCCCCCACGTAGGGGAGCACCACGTGCAAGGAGTGCGTCCCACAAGGAGAGCCACCCAGCGCAAAAGAAAGTGCAGCCTGCCCAGGAATGACACCGCACACACAGAGAGCTGACACAGCAAGATGACGCAACAACAACAAAAAATGAGACACAGATTCCTGGGCCACTGACAAGAATAGAAGCAGACACAGAAGAACACACAGTGAATGGACACAGAGAGCAGACAATGGGGGGGGGATGGGAGAGAAATAAATCTTTTTAAAACAGCCCTTGGATCCTGACTCTTGTCAGTTTTCCACCTTTACTCACTGTGACTTCTTGAACACGTTGCTTAAGTCTCCAAGCCCCTTTTTTTCATCTATAAAGGGATAATAATTATACCCAAGTTTCAGGGTGGTTATAGGGCTATGTAATAAAGAATGTAAGTAGGTAGTAAGTGTTTAATAAGAGGTAACTTCAAAAAAAACTTTTATTTCCAAAGACAGTTACTGAATCATAGAATGAAATCAAGACAGTACAGCAGAGAGGGGGAGAAAAGGAAAACATAAAAGAGGCGAGAGGTAGGGTTGCCAGATATAGCAAACAAAAACACAGGACGCTGGTTTAATTTCAATTTCAGATAAATGACAAATAATTTCATAGTATAAGTATAGCCCATATAATTTTTTTTGGGGGGGTCTAGGTATGTCCCATATATTACATGGTCTATACTTACACTAAGGAAGTATTTGTTGCTTGATCTAAAGTTCAAATTTAACTGGGTGGCCTGCATTTTACCTGGCAACCCCAGGCCATAGGGTGTGAGGTCAGAAGACCCAAGGCTGCGTCTTACCTTACAGCTATGCCACTCGGGGAAAGATACTTTTATTCTCTGAACCCCAGTTACATCATCTTTGAAATGGGGCTAATTGTATAAAAATAAAAAAACAAAAACCTGGCTACTTCTTGTGGCTGTTGTGAGAATCAAATAAAATAATGCATGCGAGCATACTTTTGCAAACTCAAAAGTACCATGCATTTGTTTAGCATTAATTTATTTGTTTGTTTTAGAATAGAAACCCATCTCAGTGTTCCTCTAAGCCACTCCTTTCATTCCACAGAGGGGTCTGCTAGAGGGAAAATTCTATGCCCATGGCCTCACTTCACAGTTAGTAATAGAGGGTCTTCTCTACTACAGGATAGAAGCAAGGGTTTTTGCATCATCCAGGCTGCACACCTGGGGACCACCCAGCCTGCCTGCAGCACCTGGTGGGCAGGGTTTCCTCTCGAATGCACAATGGCACCTTCCAGAAGAGAGTACCCTTCCTAACAAGGGCCTGGGACCACTGAAAACTAAAGCAGAAGCTGCCCAATAAAAGGCGGTTCTGAGTCCCAAACTGTTTACTATTATCTCCTGATCTTCAAGACAGCACTGGTCATCTGGAGATGTTAGATGCTTCGGACTGGAAACTTTCTCTAGATGTTCCAAGCATTGCCTTTAAGGTATTTTGGTGTAGAACCTGTTTGAGCCACACCCTTGCAGTGCACCCTCAGGCAAGATGCATAACTTCTCTCTTCCACAGTTTCCTAGACATGGATAATAAAAAAGCCACCAGTTGGGTAGTTAGAAACATTACCTAAAATAATGCATATAAAACATTTTCTCATTAGCCTCCTCCCTGGCAGGCCACAGGCAATAAACACAGGTAAATATGAGTCTTTCTTAAAAAATACGTATATATATATGTGTGTGTGTGTGTATATATATACATATACATATATATGTGTGTGTGTATATCACTAAGCACACTAATCAATAAAACCCAAAATTACTTCAGGTGATTATTTAATTAAAGTGACATTGTAGTAGCACACATTAGTCCATCTATCAACAGATAAAGAATTCATTATTTGGGGGATTTTCCACAAATATTGGATATGGGTAGAGATTTTTGCTTGCTGGTTAAGTCTGAATAATACAGGTCCCTAAAATATGTGAGGAATTCTTTTGTTCTCAAATGAGTAATATTCTGAATAGGGGCTGAGGAAGGTGGGGTAAAGGGAGTGGGAAGGGGAAAAAAAACAACCCTCAAAGCTAAGACATTTAAGTGATCAGAATGAATACTGCAGAATCAGCCATGGCTTTCATTGTTCCTGGGAATTTACTGGAAATAGAATAAGTTTGTTTTCTGTTTAAAATACCCACTGGTTTACATGGAAGATGGTCTCTTGAGGCCTGCCGAGTGGCTGATTCACCTCCAAAAGTAGTTTTCCACAGAGAATCATCTAAGAAGGTGAGGCTCGCATCAGTTCTGTGTGTAAACCCAAGTCTCAAGGGGGAATTAGGCTCAAGAAAGTGTGGCCAAAAGGGTCTTTCCTCTCTTGGTTGAATTTTCTGTGCTTTCATAACAAGAAAAATATCTGTCTCTAGGACCAAGTACCAAACAAGAGAGACAGCTATGGAATTCTTCAGTTCCTTCCCAGCAGCTTTTTTCTAGTTGAGAAATGAAAAGGTTGAGAAAGAGAAGATTTAGGGCTCAGACAAAAGCTACAGAGAGACAGAGCTCTTGACTGTTGAGAGAAACAAAAGTGAGATAGCATGGTGACTGGCTCAAGATCCCTGGAGAAAGTGCTAATCTAAGAGCAGAGGGAGAAAATGCAGGGACTCTTAAGCCTCTGGCAAGAAAGAAGCAAAGGTGCAAAAATGAGCACAGGGTTTTATATATATATAATTTTTTTTTTTACAGTCAGTTTAAGATACACATCAGTATCTAAGATGTTTTCTTTGTTAATGTTTCCATTAAATATGAAGCTTAATAAAATGGAAATGCTTTAATTAAAACATACATCTTTATAAATAACATATGATCATGTTTATGATCAAAAAGGTTGAATTCAGTCAAATACTGCCATCTCTGACCACAAAGTACTTGCCAGGAGACCATAAGCTTTGTAAATGAATGAGCATATCTTACTCATTGCTTTATTCACAACCTATAAACCATGCTCTACCCTCAGTAAACATCACTCCAGTGAATGAATAAATGACTTTATTCTTTGTAAATCATATTCCTAATCGAGATACACTACCACCACCTGGTGGCAAAGTACCAGAATTGCAGGAATAGGGTTTTTGTTTATTCTTGTTTTTAAAAAAAAGTACACACACACAGTATATATATGACATTATACAAAGTCACCAAATGCAAAGAACTGGAAGTAAGAAAAGCAAATAACTATTAAACTGTTTCTTGAGGGTGCTTCCAAATAATATCAACAAGGAGCTCTAATCCAGCCCTTTCCCGTTCTTTTAAGTGTTTGTTTCATGAAATACTCCAAGATTTTATTTTATCTTATTTTACTTTACTTTATTTATTTTTGGCTGCCACAACAGAAGGCTTTGAGCACAGCCAGAGCTAGATTCTCATATTTGCAAGCATGTAAGGGGGAGGGGCTTGATTGACAACTGACAAATGAAAGAACAAAGACAGAGCTTCCACTTAGGAACACTGCTTATTTTTACAGCCACATTTGTCTTTCCTTGTTTCCATATTCTCTCAAAAGAAGTCCCTTTGACTCTTTGCCTTTGTTTCGTTTTGTTTTTCATATAGACCCCGTTGTCAGCCAGATCCATAAGCTACAAGGAATATACAGTACTGGGCAGGATAACATTGTATAAATATAAACAATACTCATAGAGAAAACCTCTCAGATGAAAAATCCACATACATATTTAGCAGCCATCAGATTGAATGCTAATAGCTTTGGATAATATAAGTGATTGGCTTTTTAATATCAAAGAAAATCACAGCCTTTTCTGTAACATCAAAAACTGCTGCATTAAAAAGGAATAAATAACTAAATAAACAGGGCAACAGATTTTCAGCACACAAGAGTCATCGCCTTTGCTCTAACCTTAGAAGCAACGTTGTGCTTCTAACAATGTTAAGTGGGGAATGGTTTGAGAGAACCACAAATGAATGCCCCTATTTACTAAGGGCCTCTTAAAAAAAAAAAAGCACTTTGTGTTTTAGAGGAAGAAGCAATTAAAAAAATAAAATGAAGAGTCGGTGTGGCTCACAAGTGGAGCTGCGTAATGCCAATGCTTTGAAATTGCTCAGCCTCAGTTGTTTTCCAAGTCAACGCACCAGCAATCTTGCCTGAAAGAAAGGAGTCAATAGGGAGAAAATAAATAGAGCATTTCCAGAGCTCACCCAGCAGCTTGGAAAACTGTCTGCTTACTATTACACAGTTTTAACATGTCATAATCATTTTCACAGTAAAGATGCCCTTCCTGGAGTTTACACCAAGAATGCATGACTAATTTTAACCACTTGTGCAAATCTCCTAATGGAAATTTCAACCAGCTTTTATGGATTAGAGTTTCATAAACTATATGGAAAGCAGCAACAGATAACTAAGTTTTGTTGCAACTCACATCAACTACCAGTGGCTAGTGAGTTACATCATAGTAGTGGGCCATCCCATAGTACCTACAGAAACTAAAATTCTTGTTGGCATTCTGTGTATCATATATTATAAGCACAGAAGTTTGAACCAGGTCCTGTGACAATGCAGACAAGAGAGAAGGAAGGCAGGTGAGTAGTGTGCTAACATTTTAAGCCTCTGCAGAAAGTCATGCAGATGACTGAACTCTAGGGGAGTAGTCACGGTAAGTATAAATCATAAAAAGCTAAGGTAGGGAACGCTGTTCCCATTTTCTAGACAATGAAACTGAGGCTCAGAAGGGTTAAATCGTCCCAGGGAAACAAAACTGCTGATAGCTTAAAAAAAAAAAGCCCAAACGGCTCCTCCTTTCCATGCTGGGTTAAAGAGCATCTAACAAACTGAAACAGATGGCTGGGCAATATAAAAATCAAGTTCACAAACTCCTTTCCACTGAGACTGAGAGGAGTCAGAAGATTCAGAAGAATATTCTGCCAATACACCCCTGTGCCCACAACCATGCCTGATACTCAGAGCATAAAAGAAAATAAGGCAAATTCTTGCCTTCAGGAGGCCAAGGTCAGTGAAGAGTTGGAAACACATTTGGGATTTTTTTCTGTGTCAAGAAATTCCAGCGTTTGGAGTTCCTGGTGTTTTGCTCTCCTTTACAACCCTTCCTATCTTGTTAGGAATTTTCACTAGGGTTGCATGTGAGGGACTGAAAGAAAGCAAGCTTCAGAAAGAGGGCAGTGAGGGTGAAAATTCAATTAGGTTAGGAGACAAATAAGATGAGCAGACTGCCTGGGTGACCGAACAGGGACACAAGCCACAGGCTCTGGACTGGAAGGAGCAGGGAAAAGGAGAACAACATCACAGGAATGTACGGTTCCCCCACCCACTCGCGCTTCCCCTCCTGGAGAAAGCCGGGCCCCTCTCCCCGCTCACCCTGACATCCCACCTCAGGGGAGCCTTCTCCCCTCCCTCTAATCACTGCTGGAGCCTGTAATTCCAGAGATTTACTTTGCAGATTGTCTCCCTGGGGAAGGGGGCCGGGCGCTCCCCAGTGCCGACCTAAGAGAGCAGCTTTGGGGCAGGTGTTTGCTCCCCAGTCCCTGAAGCAGGAGATTCCAGGGGGTGGGCTGAGGGGCAAGGAGGGGGGCTGCTGAAGACATGTGGCCCCAGAGAATGTCACTCTAATTCCTGTCTTCTTTTCAGTGCAGGGTCGGGTCACCAACGGGGGAAAGGACATTTCCCCCAAGCACATGCTTCAGCTGAACAGGCTCAGAAAATCGGATTCCTGCTCCAGCCTGCCCAGCCTCAATGCCCTGTCCCCTGCTGTCGGTTTGCCACCAGCAGGCTAAATAAATCCTTCGGCCCCTCCTGTCAACCAGTGCTCAGGTGTCAGGGGCCGCGTGGCCGTGGATCCCCTTCCTCTTTGGGGTCCTGGGATCCCCGGCCCTCTTCCCGCCGCCCCCTCCACTGCCTCCCCATGGGGAATGGGCCACCCCTGGAGACACTTTATCCTGGCAGCAGATTCCATCCCAGGGGGTGGGGCGTCCATGTTTCCTAACCAAGTCCAAAGGGCCCCTAACCTGACTCCCTGGCTTTGGGGAGACAGAGCTGACCTTCACCTTCCTGTGCTCTCAGCTTTTCTCCCCTGGCTTTCCAAGGCCCCCAGGTAGACTAGAGGGAAAGAATGAGGGGGTGAAGGGCAGTGGGTGGGAGGAGGCGGCTGGAGGGGGTCAGCAGAGAGGGGCCAGGAGAGGAAAAGGGAGAGGGAGCTGGGAGGGGGGAACAAGGAGGGACCATGGGGGAGATGGGTGGAGGAAGGTGCAGGGAGGGGCATGGGGGGGAGGGGGGAAGGTAAGTGGGTGGAGGGAGGTACAAGCAGGGAGTGGTGGGGGGTGGCAGGGGATGGGTGGAGGGAGGGGCACAGAGGGAGGTGGGGGGGAGGTAGGTGGGTGGAGGGAGGTACAAGCAGGGAGTGGTGGGGGGTGGTGGGGGATGGGTGGAGGGAGGGGCACAGAGGGAGGTGGGGGGTAAGTGGGTGGAGGGAGGTACAAGCAGGGAGTGGTGGGGGGTGGTGGGGGATGGGTGGAGGGGGTGGGCAGAGTGGAAGGGCCATGGGGGGTTGGGGGTGGAGGGATGACGGGTTGGAGGGAAGAGAGTGCAGGGGGTGGGTGGAGACAGGTGGGTTTAGGGAAGGGGGTGGAGGAAGGGGAGAGGAGGGGAGAAGAGGGAGGAGTATAGAGGGAGGTGAACAGAAAAAGAGGAAGGCAGTGGAGGGAGGTGGGGAGAGAAAGGTAAATGGGGGTGGGGGTGGGTGGAGGCAGGTGGGGGGGATGAAGGGAGGGAGAAGGGGGAGAAGGAGGGGGGCGGCGGACCTGGGTTCAACTCCCAGGGCTGTCTCCTCTCGGGCCAGAGCAGGCCACCAGAGCTCCAGCCTCCTCACTTTTCAGATGGGTGATGACTGCGAAAGGTTTGAAAAATAATCACAGCAAACACCTACGAGGCACCTACTCCATGCCAGGCACCCGAAGAAGTGCTTTGAGAGTCATTACGCATTTCATTCCACAGCCACCCTGGGGGATAAGTACGATCATTACCCCCTTTGAAATATGGGGAGAAGAAGCACAGAGAGGTTAAATAAGTTGCCTAAGGCCACACAGGAAGACATGGCAGTGGTGTCCAGATAAATACCTAGCCAGCCTGGCTCTGGAATCCGTTCTTCCCAGGACGCGGTACTTTCCACTCTGGCGCCCTATGGAGGTGCTTCATAAACACCAGTTCCTTTGGAGATTCTTTTCCCCATAGTCCTTTGGGCTGATTTCCAATCAGCCTCAATCCTCTGGGAGCAACGCCATTTCGCTTTCTTCCAGTAGTTGGCTATCATTCAATGAATAGTCACTGAGAGTGTGCTACGTGCCACTTTCCTAACTCCTGGCTTGAGGTCGTGATTGCTGCAACCAGAGGGTAGCCTTGGCCAGGCCTGCTGCAGGCCCAGAAACACAGGAAGAAATGCGACGTGGACGGAAAGCCAGTGCAGAGGGAGAAACGGCCAAACGGGGGAAGGTGGGCGCGGGAGTCTGCCGTGGCGCCTTCCCCAGCCTCGGGGGTTCCCGCGGGCTCCCTGCGCTGACCTTGGACGTCTGGGCATGCCTCTGCACACCGCCGTCACTCCTGTGAGTTAGAAGGAGGAGCCCAGCACAGGGTTTCTCAGCAGGGCGTGGGCATCCTGGGGCCAGACGTTTCTCTGTCCACCTCAAAGCCGAATTCTCAGCATCCTGCTTCCCCACGCGCCCCCACCTAGTCCCAAGACAAAGGGCGCCCTGGCGACTGTGACAGCACAGAGTGCCTCCCCACCTCCCGCCATTGCCAGATATCCCCCATGTGGGGAGGAGCGGCTGTGTCACCCTCAACTAAGCAACACTGTCTCAGAAGAGGCGACCGCAGTCTCGGGACCCCAGGAGACCCACCCTGATGCTATCAAGCTGGCTGGGAGAGACAGAGCATATATGAACCTGATGCAGACTCTAGCAAGATCACGCAAGCTTTAGAGCTGGCCCCAAGATAATTCGTAGCAGAGCCAGAAGAAATGCAAAACTCAATTAAGCGAGGCGTCACCTGCTAGAGGGTGCGGATGGCGGATGGCGGCAGGCAGGGAGAAGAGGTGATGAGTCCCCCTTAAGAAATGAAATTACTAATAATCTCTGCCCCTCTACAAAGGCAGCCAGCACAGCAGTCCAGCTCCTGGTAGGAAATGAGTTCCCCTGGCCCAGGAGACCCCCTGCTTGTTAAGAAACCTTGGTAGAGGGAGAAGGTAGACGTAAAAATTACATGGCCAGGTAACCCTGATGCTGTGTGTTATTATGTAATTGTTTTCTTGGTGCAGAAACATCATTTAACCTTAGGAGGACTTACATATAATACTACTTGCCATAAATGCTCTGTGAAATAAGTACCATCATTATTCCCTTTGAAAGAGAAAGAAGAGAAGCACAGAAAGGTTAAGTAACTAGCCCAAGGCCACACAGCAAGACACAGCAGAGCCTGGATTCAATCCCAGGCAGTGCCAGTTTGAATTAAGCATAAAAATGTTACACTTTTATGTTAGAACTAAGCATAAAAACATTGAGACAATCAAAACTGGAGAAATAATATGATTGTGTTCAAACATCTTCACATATGTGGTAATTTATGAACTTGTAATGCTTAAGTGAGTTTGGCTTTCTAGAGCAGGGTTTGGCAAATTATGACCCGTGGGCCAAATCTGGCCTGCCACCTTCTTTTATTAATAAAGTTTTATTGTAACACAGTCCGGCCCTTTGGTTTATGAATTATGTATGTCTGCCTTCCTGCAAAGGTAGGAAAGTTGTGCCAGAGACCATGTGGGCTACACAGCTGAAAATATTTACTATCTGGCACTTTACAGAAAGTCTGCTAACTCCTGTCTAAGAGTAATATGCTAGCCTCAAAGTTTCAATTTTAAATGCGTAAATGGTAATCACTATAGAAATGGATCTGTAAATTGAACTATTATTGCTTATAAGAATGTCAGAATATTTACAAAAACAAGTTTCTTCAAACGTGAACTTAAATTTATTAGCTATACACAAATTACATTTTGGGGAAGTTTATCAGTAAAAGTTCTTCAAAAGGAAATCAAAATATTAAACTTATAAATGTAGCTTATTAAGGTCCTTACCTAAATTCACCTGTGAAACTAAACATGTTTTAGAGCTTCTCCAAAGTGGCTGCTAAAATTTGTCAGATTTGTAAACAGAACAATAGAAAATATAAGTTGAACGTGAAAGCTTAAGGAAGAAGATTTCAAATTTGCTTGAATGAAATAAATATTAATTTTTAAAACTAGGTAAACCTCTCAACGTGCTTGCTTTTTTGTCCACAAAGGCCACCCTAGATGACATTAAAACAAAATGAAATAAAACCAACCCATTAGCAATCTGGACCTCGTATCTCCTTCCCTCTGTCACCAGGTCAGCTCTAATCCTGCACCAAGTCTTCATTGTCACCAGTACCTGAATCTGGACCTAACCTTTATTGTGTAGCCCATTTCAGACTGTGAATCCCAGTGATGAAAAAGGATCGTCTGAGGCTGAAGAATCCTGTACCAAAGAAACCTCTAGACAAGCCGCCAACATGAGAGCCAGTTAAAATAATAATGATGATGATGATGATGACAACAATGATAGTACCACTTTAGGTCATTTTATATAGCATTTATAATGTATAAAGCCCTTTCAAACACATTCTCTCTCTCTCTTGATCTAGGAAAATAGTGTAGCAACTCAGTGGTTAACCTGAGCTTTGAAATCAGAAAGACCTGGAGTGATCCCTGCTTATTGGTAGCAAGGCTTTAGATGGGTGACTTAACCTCTGAACTTTTACATATGGAATAATAATAATAATAATATCTGCTTTTTGGGTTGTTGTCAGCTTCAAAGCAGAGAATGTCTGAATTTGCTTAAGCACGTTGTCTGGTACAAAGAAAAGGTAAGATGGATCCTAGCTGTTCTTACCATGACCTGCGTCACTTCTGGGAGAGCCCCGTGAGGTTGGAGAAAGGTATTATGCACCTGGTGGAGAAAGCAGGCAGGCATAGAGTTTAGGGGACTTGCCCAAGGTAGCAGCCGGTGGGCGATGGGCCATATTTGTGACTCTCACCTCCAGTGTTTTCTCTACAACCTGTCTTTCCTGCTGCATTTGTTGAACTCATCAGTTCTCTAAGCTGACCATGCACCAGAACCACCAGGAGGACTTCTTAAAACAAATCCCCGGCCCGCACCACCAAAGACTGTGATTCTGTAGAGCAGGGGCAGGGCTAGGAATTGGCCTTTCTGACAAGTTCCCAGGGAATGCAGAGTCTGCTGGTCCAGGGACCCCACTTTGAGAACCACTAGTCTAACTTCCTGCAGCCCTTTTAAGGGTTCCCAGCTGTCCATCCTCTGCCTACCTGGAGTGTGTTCCTGGGTTATTAAAATGTTTGGCACCTGCTTATGTTCAAGAAGTGGCTTTGTTTTGTTTCATTGTTGCCAGGGCCTCATTCTGTCCTGCTGTCAGGCCTCTTGGCTAACAGCTCTGCTCCTCTTCCCTTTGATCCAGTCACGCATTGGCATTCTGATCTGGAGAACGTTGCTTTCTTTCCAGCTGTGACCTTGGCTGCTCTCCGCAAAGACTCGGCCTTCCCAGGCAGGCTGTGCTGTCCCCTCTCCAGCCTCCTGAACCCTCCTCGGCAGGCCACCACCTCGTGCTACTATCTGATGAAGTCAGCTAAACCCCCTATACGACCTACCTGTTTCACGAAAGACAAGCAACTGTACTCACAAACAAGGGTGTCAAAATGTCCCCTAATCATAGCAGAGACACAGCAAATTTGGGAAGACGAGCAGAAACTCATTTTTTCCTGATTTCCTAACTCCTGCTTGTAAAACCAAGTATGGACACAGAATTTAAAAGGAGCAAGGAAAGAAGGGGGGGAGGCTTTGGTCCCCAGACCCCATAACATGTAAATGCCACAACAACAACAATAACAACAACGATAAACCGGAACTAGTACTAGCAGGGCTGTCATAGCTTAACGGTGTTTTGACAACAAATGTTCATATTTCATTTGAAATTTATGAAACCTTTGTGCTTGTAATCCCATGAGCAGCAACATGGTAAATGAAAGTAGCAAGCAGTCTAGATTAATAATATTTCACTTCATAGGGGAAGAGGATTTGAAAGAAGAAGCTTGCTTTATCTATTCCCCCCTTTTTACGGTCCTGGTATTGGAACAGACTAGGGCTTCGAAAATTGGCTGGGAAATATTCATAGAGGTGTTATTAATTTATGGGAAAATGAAGGACCCACCTCGAGGATTAAGTAGGCCATTTAGAAACAGCACAGAGTAAGTGGGAGATACATGGTGGAAACCGGTGAAACAGTGTGGCGGGGTGATCCGGGGCTTAAATCAAGAGCGGGAAGAGGAGTACCTCCAGTAAGTGACCGTAGTTGATATTCTAATAAAGCTTCTGATGAGAAAAAGCAATCTGTTCACATATGAATCCTGCCATATGCTTCCATCTTTTCATGGTCTAGAAGGCCATGTCAGTAATTTCCAGTACTTACATGGCATGCAGTATGCCTTTGCTGGTTAATGTGAATAAATGGGCTGGATTTACTGTTTTCTAATGCTCAATATACAAACCATGCAGGCTGCTACCAGAAGTAAAGTAGAATTTATTGGCTTGCGCTGAATTTCAAATGGCTTCAGGAGCAAAGCAACAGAAAGCAAGACTGACGTGTTGTCTAACATTTCTAGGTGAAGGCTGCTTCTCCCTCGACAGAGAGGACAGTGTTGTTTGAGGAGAGCAAGGAAAGCCCTCCTAAGAAAGTGGCTCTCTTTGCAGAACATTTGCAGAGGCACTATGGCAGTCCCTTGTTTATGAGCTCACGCTCTCCCCACATCTCTAGGACAGGGGCTCTTGGCCTTTTTTGTTCCATGGACCCCTCTGACAATCAGGTGAAAACCACAGACCCCTCACTAAACCCACACTGTACTGTGTATAATTTAATAAATATCACACCCGCACCAACACGTCCCCACAAGAATTTTTTTTTTTTTTTAATTCAAGCTCACTGACCCCTTGCTAAGAACCCATGTTCTAGGGGATCCAGTTGACCCCAACCTTAACCCATGACCTTCCCATTTCTAAATCGTCTTTACATCCTGATGGTATTTACCTCTGGTTGCCTCACTACCAGCTGGGAAGAGTAAATTTCTTAGATCAATCAGCGTCATGCGATTTAACTTCTAGTACCTTAAACTACAACTTTAGACTGCAAAGAGTATATCCGCAGCTTGCCTAATAATTTGCGGAAGCGAAGAGAAGGGCATCATATCTTCTAGATGAGTGTGTCTCAGCCTTAGCACTGGTAATAGTTGGGGCTGGAAACTTCTGGGTTGTGGGGGCTGTCCCGAGCAGTGTTGGTTATTTAGCAGTACCCCTGGCCTCCATCCACTAGATGCAAGTAGTCCGTCCTCGCTCCCATCAAATGAGACTACCAAAATATCTCCAGACACTGCTAAGTGTCCCCTGGGGGGCACTATCCTCCCTGCTGTGCCACTGCCCTAGATGAGCGTCCTCCTCCTGAAATGCTTCTCTGAAACTCCCTAGGGAAGTGTGCATTTCAAGCGAAGATGAATATTTCCATTCCCATGTATGTGCATCCCCCAAGTTGGGGATCAATTGGGGTGTGGGTGGGGAAGAGCCTGAAAGAGTGGGACTAGAAAGGGGCTATATGGTGACTGACAGAGCTGGTGACATATTTTTGCCATGGAACAAGGACGTGATAAAGGTTACCGAGGGAAAATTACCTGAAATACAGATGTGTGCTCCTGTGATATACAGAGGATGGTGGGAGTGTACATGTGTATGTGGGTGTATGTGTATGTGTGTGTGTGTGTGTAGCTTGCTGTTTGGGGGCTGAACCTTAGAAACATGGTGAAATCCAGGAGGGCGGAATCAAGAATGCCCAGCTACAAAACCAGAAAGGCAGTCAATATCAGAGTGAGAATCCAAGATGGGAGCAAATAATTGCTTTTTAACATGCACATTATCTGCAACAAAGCAATGTCCATTTACAAGCATCATGATGGAACTTCAGAGGAGAGAGATCTAAAAGGTTTCTGGCAAGCTCTGGATGGCAAATAAAAATGAATAATATCATGTCCATATGGCCAGTCTTTCAAACTCTTCCACTGACATATCCTGCAGAGCAAAGGCCAACCCCAGGGGTAGATGTTTTGTCTTAAAAAAAATCATGCCAGTTATGCATTCTACTAGGTAATATTCGTACTTGTTTTACAGTAAACAATATGGTTTATTCATCCCAAAAGTTGACCATTTAAGATGATGTACTTCTTTTCCTGCGATTTCTAATAAATGCAAGCAATGGTGCTCTCCCAGGGAAAATGGGGAATATTCACACCCCAATTTAAGAAACACAAAATTAAGTTAGGTTTCTTATATCACAGGGATCATAAATAATATATTTATGAAGGCATCACTGATGATCTCAGTTCCTCAACCCATTGTTTTCTCAAGGTTAAATTTTCTAAGCAGGGGAGGAAGGAATTCAGGCATATGGCCCCTGTTGTTGGGGGCAATTACCACAAATCTACAGGTGCTACCCATACGAGCTTGTTGGATGTATTAGAACGCAAATGCTTGCAGTCTTAATGACCAGATGTCAGCCAGGTGCCAGATATTTTGCAGTGGGCCTGACTATCGTGAGTCATTGCAAACCCAAGAGTCACCCAAAGCAAGCCTCTGTAAAGGCAGGGCATATTTCATTGAGGATTACAGCTTTAGTCAATGGAAAGGCAGCCATGGTCCACTAAATTCCTTTAAGGAAATCTTTCTTTTCAAATATTACTAAAACTCTTGGAAGACAAAAATGTTGTTTCTCTTCCATTCACCATTATTATTAAGGAGCAGGGTGGAAAAATGAACCAAGTGAAAGCCTTGGGAGTTAGTCCAAGGTTCAAGTTCAACCACATTCCCTTCCCTGAACATTGTTTTCATCACCTATAAAAGGAGACTTAATAGTAACTCTTTCCACATGGCTGTTGCAAAGATTCAGTGAGATGATGATTTGTTCTTTTTTTTTTTTAATTAGGGAAGTGTAGGTTTACAGAAAAATCATGTGGAAAATACAGAGTTCCCATATACCTGCCCCATTATTAACATTTTGGATTGGTGTGGTACCTTTGTTATAACTACTAAGAGAATATTATTATAATAGTAATACTAACTATATAGTTTACATGAGGGTTCACCGTTTGTATTGTACAGTCCTATGGTTATTTTTTTTTTCATTTTTATTCAAGTAACATATATTCTACTGAAAATTTCCCCCTTAAACCACATCCAGATATGTAATTCAGTGCTGTTAATTACATTCACAATGCAGTGCTACCATCACCACTCTCTATCACCAAGAGTGAGATGATGCTTTTGAAAGCACTAAGTGGGCCTTCTTATGGGTTTTCCTTTCTATGTTCTTTATCATGTGACAATACTATTTTGTAAATGAACTGATTGCAAGCCCTCTGGAAGGAAAGAGTTCACAAACACCAGACTAACAGGACCAAGAATCAGGCCTTCTCCGACTCGTCTGAAACCTAGAATCACAAATAGTAGAAACACAGCCAGAATCCTAGGCTCCAGGCGTTATGTCTATTCCCCTATTGTACAAACACCAGGGGAAATATTAGGCTTTTGCTTTTATGAACTTCTAAAATAATAGAGACTTGTATTCAAAGCACTCGTACTTTCAAAAAGAAGTCCTTAATACATTTTATGAAGTCAGAACCCATTAGTGAAGATGTATCGAGAGTTTCTACTCCATGAGGATTAGCAAAGGGGGTCATGGAATGGCATTGGGCATAGAGATTGGGCCTGGGTTTACAAACGCAAAGTGCCTACAGAAGCCTGAACACAAAAGCTTCAGCCACCTGCCCCAAATCCCCAAGTATCAATGGGAACTAAGGCAGGATGTCAAGCCATCCTGGGGAGGCTGACAGACATTCTTGAAGTGTGTGCATACGCCATACCTTCTATGGTTTGGTTAATACGGATTCACTGGTGGTGGTTAAATAATTCAGGGACTTAACGGCAGAAGTTTATTCACACATGCATCCAGGCTGGGAATGGAGAAGGTCTAGATGGAGAGTAGAAGCAAGATCCAGGCCATGAGTACTCTTCCGAGTTGGGGAGTAGGAATACATTGAAGAGCACATCCTTTTCATTTCCTCTCAAAGTTTTCATATCTTCACTCAACAAACGTTGAAGTGACCACCATATGTCCAGGGCCGGGCACGGGCTCCAGGTAATACATGGTCCTTCCCGTCAAGGAGGTGGCAGTGTGGTTGGTAGGGGAGGGGAAGGGAGGGAAGAGGTATTGCCAAAGGACACAGGATAGGTTTCTTAAAGAGCCACAGGGTTGGGGTATCTTTGGAAGCAAGAGGAGGAATTAGCAGAGCGAAATTAATACACGGCAAGCAGCCGGCACGGCGCGTGCAAAGCCCAGTGCATCCTGGGAACCTCCAGAGATTAGGTGTGGTAGGAACAGGGTTTCTAAGCAGGACCATGGTTGACATTCGGGCTAGATAATTCTTTGGGAGAGAGGGGGCATGGTGACAGATACTGTTTTCCACATTAAAAGATGTTGAGCAGCATCCCGGGCCTGTACCCAACAGAGGCCGCCCCCACCCTCCCCTCCCAGCCCTGACAACCAAAGCTGTCACCAGTTTTGGAAGCAAAATTGCCCCTCGTTGAGAACAGCGGACCAGAAGGAAACACCGGGTTTGGGTGTGAGCAGGACAGGGTGAGCAGCTTACCTCACTGAGGACGGCAGATGGATTTATAGAATGAGGGCAGAATCTTCTTTCTCTAAATATGGTGACTTAATATGCAATAGAGGGAAGGGGATCTGACTCAACAGATAGAGCATCCGCCTACCACATGGTAGGTCCAGGGTTCAAATACTGGGCCTCCTGACCCGTGTTGAGCTGGCCCACTCGCAGTGCTGATGCACTCAAGGAGTGCCCTGCCACGCAGGGGTGTCCCCCGCGTAGGGGAGCCTCACGCACAAGGAGTGCGCCCCATAAGGAGAGCCACCATCCAGGAAGAAAGTGCAGCCTGCCCAGGTGTGGCGCCACACACATGGAGAGCTGATGCAGCAGGTTGACGCAACAAAAAGAGACACAGATTCCTGGTGCCACTGACAAGAATCCAAGCGGACACAGAACACACAGGGAATGGACACAGAGAGCAGACAACGGGGTGGAAGGAGAGAAATAAATAAAAAATAAATCTTAAAAAAAAATGCAATAGAGGGACAGAAAAAAAGAGACAGAAAGAAGTGGGAGGGCTTAATGGAGGGAGACCTGGAAAAGTAGGACTTTTTTCCCCTAAAAAATATTAAAGAAAAAGTACAACTGATATACTTATGCATAGTGAATGATTTTCCTATTTCTACTAACTATTAAGGCTGAAGATAATGCAACAGGAAGTAAAACAGGGTTTTTAAGCAGCTAACTAATTACTATATTCAAAATATGTGTATATCTTGTTACTTTGATCTGCTGAGTCCCTCATCCCCATCCCAGTTTACATTAGAAATGTCTTCTTATTACAGAAAACTTTAAAGCATAAAGGAAAACAAACAAACCTCCTTGGGCTCTGTGCTGGGATTGTGGCTCTGTGACATTCTATAGAGATTTCAAAAATTATTTGCTAATTTAAAGAACTCCTATTTCAGCAACAATTAATAGCAAGCCAGGTAGCAAGTTCATTTGTGCCACGCCAGATCTGACCTCCCCTGAATTATCTTAACTTCTGCTAGCACAATTAGCAGAAGAAAGGGGGTGGGCCATTTAACATGCCTTTCTAGCTAATTTTTAATCTGTTCTAATGCATGAATTTTAAAATGCCTACTTGAGAGCTTTGGGGATTACTAAATAATAAACCCTGAAGGTTCCAAAATCCGGTTAATAGTCAGACCTGAAGAATATGAAATATAGCGTTAATTTAGAATAACATAATGCCTAAAAATGAAGCAAGTTAGGTCTAATTGAGCTATGAACCTCTTGCCTTTACTGTGTAATAGAGGCTATGCTAACTGAGGGTTGCTAAGCTATAGATAACCATTACTCTTAGCAAATATGTTTATTGGGGTCTCTCTCTCTTCATTACCCAACCTCATAAACTATATGCCTGCATATTCCAATAAAGCATAAAACGGTGAGGCAGAGTCACAATTAGGACGCCTAGAGAAGCAGCATCATAAAATGGTAGCTGTCTCCAAATGATTGTTCACTTAACCGTGATAAATATTTAGCAGGGCACAATAGAAGAAGTATGGCCCACATTGAAAATGAAGGAGGGCTTGTAGATTTTCAATTCTCCTTTTCTGATAAGTATGATCCTTTCACCTAAAAGGGGATGTGATGAGATATGAGAACTTTGTTTTTGCAGTGTAATTCTACAGTTGGAACAAGCAAGAACGTGCTGGGTTCATGTTTCCAATATCCACTTAAAGCAACTTGGATTTGTTGTTATACTGTGAGGGATGACAAGAGAACTGTGTGACTAGGATCGAAATGAAACAGGGATAAGTGGGTTGGTGGTTCAATGTACAACCTTTTATGTTGCCAGTAACTTAATCAGAAAAAAACATGTTAAATGATAAAATTAAGATGAAAATAAAAATTTTTTAGAGATTTTTATTTATTTTTAAAGATTTAATTTTTATTTATTTCTCTCCCCTTCGTCTCCTTCCAGTTGTCTGCTCTCAGTGTCCATTTGCTGTGTGTTCTTCTGTGACTGCTTCTATCCTTATCAGCGGCAACAGGAATCTGTTTCTTTTTGTTGCATCATCTTGCTGTGTCAGCTCTCCGTGTGTGCGGCACCATTCCTGGACAGGCTGCACTTTGTTTCGCGCTGAGCGGCTCTCCTTACGGGGCGCACTCCTTGCGCGTGGGGCTCCCCAGCGTGGCAGGGCACTCCTTGCACACATCAGCACTGTGCATGGGCAGCTCCACACGGGTCAAGGAGGCCCTGGGTTTGAACTGCGGACCTCCCATGTGGTAGGCGGACGCCCTAACCACTGGGCCAAGTCCGCTTCCCAAAAATAAATTTGTTAAGGATCCCAACCTTCTCTTTGGCCATGAGATATTAACAGGGGAAACATAAGGAAAACTGAGATCTATGCCCTGATGCTCTACCTAACTTGCCTGAACCTGTGCATTATTGTGTGGTCAGTTTGTCTGGTCAAGAGAAAAATGTCATATTTTTAAGATAGGACTTTGTCATCCTGGGTGAAATTCAGAAATGAAGCCCAGAGATGAGGGCTTCTGTAGGTCAACATTTGTCTCTGCTAGACAGACAATTAGAGAAAGTCTAGTGGAATGGGGTGAAGTCCCCTATAAACATAAATGCTTTCTGTCAGTCCATTCCTAAAAGCACTCTGATGCCCACAAACGTGTCCCACCACAGGGCTTCAATGAATTCCCTAGGAAGCAGCTTCAGGATGTCTGGGGAGAGCTTGCATTTTTAACAAGGTGCCAGGAAACATGGAGGGGCACCCTGAGAACCAGGTTCTTTATGTAAAGGAAGGATCTGGAAAGTGAAATTTCAGGGGACTTAGAGTTGATAGTATCAATGTATTTTCCCAGTCTACACATCCCAAATCTACTTGCACTTAGTTTTCCTTTCCTTCTGAAGCAGGCTAGTAGGGAATCAACAGACGGATCTGGAACCTGGCAGAAAGACCGCCACCATTAGACACATGGACATCGTACCCCCAAGATGGCTGCTGGAAGCACTTGAGAGAATCCCATTTGGAATAAGATTTCCTAACAGAAGTCAGAAGAAGCCCCAGATATTCTCCAGGGGTCTTATCATTGGGCCTTCCTGGGGGATCGATGGGTGGGGTAATCAATCAAAACAGGAAATAGCTGGGATTCCTCCCCTGTCATTAGCAAACAGGGGTGGAATAATTAATGGTTCAAAAAGCAAGCACAGGGAAATGGATGTGGCTCAACCAATTGGGCTCCTGTCTACCATATAGGAGGTCCAGGGTTCAGTGCCCAGGGCCTCCTGGTTAGGGCAAGCTGGCCCACATGGAGTGCTAGCCCATGTGGAAATACCACCCCATGCAGGAGTGCCAGTCAATGCAGAGAGCTGGCGCAGCAAGATGATGCAACAAGAGACACAGAGGAGAAAAAATAAGAAAGACACAGCAGAATAGGGAGCTGAGGTAGCGCTAGAGTATAATTGCCTCTCTTCCACTCCAGAAGGTTCCAGGATCGGTTCCCAGAGCCACCTAATGAGAATTCAAGCAGACACAGAAGAACACACAGCGAATGGACACAGAGAGCAGACAATGGGAAAATAGGGAGAAATAAATAAAAATAAATCTAAAAAAAAAAAAAAAAAAGCAAGCGCAAAGCCTGAACTGGTCCGGCTCTTGCCATTCCCCCCTGCTCTTGCTTTCTACTCCTGGTTCTTGCCTTCTTCCCCGCTGCCTGGAAAAACATGCAAGTAAAACCTGGGGATTTATAATCTGTAGTGGGGAATTGTAGTCTGTAAATTGGACCTCTTAATTACTTTTCAGCCCCTTTCCTCTCTACCTGGGACCCATAATCTGTTATTTTCTCTCATTTCTCTTCTCACCCTTCCTTGATAAATTACTAGCGTAACTAACCCAGCTTGCTCTCAAAATTCATTCCTTGTAGCTTAGCCAAGAACCTAGAGAAAATCCAATAATACTTCTTTCATTCATTCCCTGTATCCCTTCTTTTCCTTTCTCACCATTCTTTCCTTCCTTCCTTTTCTTTTATTTACATTCCTATTTCAAATTCCTGATTTGTGTTAATTCCATTCTTTTTCCTCTACTTCTTGTGTCCTTGTCTCTCCTCCTTTCTTTCATTCTTTTTCCCCCTTTTCCAACTGCACCCTGAGATATTTTCCCTTGGCCCAAATTAGTCTACCAGGCTCTCAACGATAACCAGGATGACAGATGGACCCCACGTGTTAGACACACACAGGCCAAGATCCTCATTCCTTGGCAAGTGGAATGAGAGGCCATTGTCAGAGTAGTTTCAAGGAGGGAGAAGATGAATTTTGTGCTAAGCATCGAAAGCAGACACTTCTCTGCTTTTGCATTTGGTACCACATAAGCAAAAAAAAACACAACATATTGCTACCCGAAATATTATAACATACATTGAACAGTTACTGCAGAGTAGATGGGCTAGCTTTTCAACATTAATTCTCATTTTGGGGGCTATTTTTGCATTTTAAGATAAACAGTCCCCAGGTCTAGTTGTAACTTGCCTTTAACTCCTACACTGGAGGACGATTTATAATAAAAGTGACTATTATGAGAGCATTCCAAAGTGAAAGCCTACCTTAAACAGACTTAGCTCTTTATAGCTTTATCGTGTCACACTCTGAATATAAGATACATACCAAAAAATTCTCATGACAAGAATTATTAGGCTGCAGTATTGGTTCCCAAGGGAGGTCCCGGGGCCTCATCACTTAAGTCATTTAAATGAGATTGGAAAACATACTTGCCTAGACCATTAGGGAACAATCCTGCTCTGGCTAAGGATGGACAAGATGACTTCACAGATCTCGCCTTCTCTCCCAGGGTCATAAAATCAGAATGGGATCTCTGACGGGTCATCACGCTCGCTGTAGGAGACGCGCAGTTAGCCTGGAAATGCTATCAGACTGCACAGCGATATGCGAGGGGGCGGGCCATGTCCCAATGGATGTCATAGAGAAAAAAAGTCCTCTCTAAGTACTGTGGCCAAAGCAGGCCCCAGCATAAAAATCAAAATGGGAACATTCCCAAATGAAGCCCGTGACGCATTTCTCTGAACAAGGATTGAAGACATACATGCTTCCATGTCCCCAGGTTTCTGGTACACATTATTGCGCTTTTCCATGCTCAAACTGTAAGAGGGAATTAGCAGCTCATTTCCTGGCTCCATCTTTTATGATGACATAACTGCTTCAATAAAACCTATAGGTGAACTAAAGAGGAGCTGAGTTAGCTGAAGACTGTGGGACTTCTACCATTCAGGTGAAATTGAGATGAACCTGGAACAAGCTAACTGGTGCCCCCCATGATAACAACTCAGGCAGAGCACTTCTCAGCCTTTTTAACAAGGAGGGCGCCCTATCTCTGGGGACATTGCAGTTGTGAGGAGCAGCCTGAGCCAGCCGGCAAGCTTGCCTCAAGTGAAGGTCCCATAATAAATCAGAGGCAACTGCAAATGGATGGGGTGGAAGAATTCTGGACTTGATTGGACTCACCTTGCGACAGCTGCCATTGCAGTTCTATTGGCCCTACACTGCAGCATCTCAGGATGCTGTTTAGAAGCAGGCATCCCTGCCCACTCACCCGCTCCTCTAAGGAAGACTCCCATGATCTAGGGGAAACTCCTACTTAGGTGGGCATGCTTGCTATCACCTGACTGGGTTCCCATCCCCATTCTGGGTACAGATGAAGAAGACTGGGGATCTGATTATACCTGAGCCAAGGACATTCAATCTAGGAGTTTGGCCGGAATCTTACCAAGAGAAAAGATGACTCGTACTGATGGATTCCTCCATTAAAGAACTGGAAATTGGGAAACAGACTCTAAGGGTGTTGCAGCAGGTACAGCTGATAAAAGGATGTCATGAACTTCAAATGAGTTGCACTGTCATGAGCAAAGAGAAGCCTGTATGGCCCAGAATTGTGAGGAAGGAGAACAGATAAATGTGGCAGTGGCAGAAGAAGCCAGTCAGTGAAACAGACTGAGGATGAAATGACAGGGGAGAGGTGCCTGCAGCTGCCTTATTTCCATAGCTGGCCACCATCTCTCCACGTGTATCTTTGCAATAAACCTCATGTGAAGAGAAGTCACCTGAGTAGGGCTCTGTTGCTTGCAACCAAAGAAGCCTAATGAAGACTCAGAGAATCTGAATTATACCTCATGATGAGCTCTTCAAACCCAAACCATTACCATTTGATATTTGATATCAAAACTCATCCAAGTCATTCAAGACCATGGTGTATCAAAGAAACTGAAAACAAGGGCAAGTAACACTCATCATTTTCTCTTTCCCTGCCAGTTTGGAAACTGGAAACAGAATTTGGACCTATCTCAGGAATGGAACAAAAGATCATGTTTGCTACAGATTTCCTTGGGTTTGAATGATATACCCTTCCTGAGCCACCAGAGAAGATCTATGGGAGCAGCCTAGAGATCCAGTTATTAAAATTTCTAAACTAAGACATAAGTGTCATCTTCACAGCATCTTCTACCCAGGAAAGATTTGCCTCCTTCTAGAAGCTAATATTCAACCACCCACAAAAGCATGTGTTTGCAAAATACCCGCTTTGCATGAAGCAAAGGTACTGAGCATGTGGAATCTCTACGCAGTGGGAGAGTGCATTAAGGCAATCTCCTTCACGCCAGGGTGTGGACGGGTGGAAGGCAAGAGTGGTATCGGTTCCAGACTACCCTGATTAAAGAGTGACATTCACTGCACATGAAAGATAGTTTCCTCCTCACTGGTCCAGGAGGACCTGGAGTTGACAGATACTTTTACAGTTTAATTTCAAGATAGTTATTTGACGATAGAGAAGTGGTAGAGTGGATAAGGGACAATTTTCAAATATCAAACAATTCCCACAGTTCCTGATTTGTGGGTGTAAAAGCAATAATTAGTAAAATAACCGTAACAGCAGATGTCACTTGCTGCCTACCTACCATGTCCCTGGCTGTGGACTTTACATATATTCACAGGAGTGGGAGCATCTAGACGCTCCTAGAAATGCAGATCCCCAGATCCCAGGCCAGACCTGGAGAATTAAAGGCTCTGGGGGTGTGGTCCAAGAATTGTGTTTTAACAAGCCCTCTGGGGGTTCTTAGGCCATCTAAAGTTTAAGGAAAGAAGCACTAGCTTTTAGGGTAACTTTCCAAAGCCAAATAGCTAGCAAGAGGCAGAGTCCACAGGCAAATGCCCATGCTGAGTACTGGGAACTGTCCTGTTCCTTCGGGAAATTAACGAGGAGCCAGGCTCCAGCTAATTGAGTTAACACCTGTAATATGGGATTCCCACGAGGTCAGGATTGGGAACGCTCAAACCTCAGGCAGTTCCAAGAGGTTTTCCGCATAAATGACAAGTCCTGTAATTACCTTTTTTTTTTGTATATGGAACATTCTTGGGTGATACCAATCCCAGTTTATTGAAGTCATGATTCAAACAGCTCTGATTTAAGGACTACCATTTTACTTGAACTTTCACCTTTACTTCCTTGTAGATGAGTGAGAATGAGATTGAGGCTCCAACAAGGCATACTGTGTGTCAGACGCAGTGCTGAGTGCTCTGAACCCGCTGTGCCATAGAACTTTCTGCAGTGATGGAGATCTTCTCAATCTGTGCCATCCAATGCAGTAGTCATTAACTACATGTCGCTGCTGAGCACTTGAAACAAGCCACTGAGAAAGTGAAATCTTAATCTTAGACTTTAATTAATTTAGATTTAAATAGCCCCATGGGCCGCTGTATTAGATAGCCCAGCTCCAGTTGTCATCTCTCATTTAGACTCTGCTCTAAGCCTAGCTGATAGATGCTAACTAACATCATTCCCATTTTATAGATGAGGAAACTGAGGCTTAGAGAGGCATAGCAATAGGCCAAGGTCACACAGCCTATTAGCGGTGGGGCTGGGGTCCTAACTCAGGGCTACTCTGACTCCAGGATTGCCAAGGCTCCCCTTGACCAGGAGGACGTGGGGAAGCCACCAGCCAGAGCTCTGGCCAAGGAAGGGCGCTGGCAGCGACCGGGCAGTGCCGCAGGAGCTGCACCTGAGCTTCTCCCCTCCCGAGGCAGCAGCCAGTGTTGGTGTACTCGGCAGCCACAGTGAGAGGATGTGTGGACAGTACTCTCATGTTATTAAATGTGCATTTTCCGCTTAAAAATAAGGAGCTTCTGTCACAAACGATTTATATGGAAAAAATACCTCTGGCAGAGAAACAGGAATAGGCGCATTTTACTGTTTCTTTCCGATAAAAAAAAAAAGCTTGCGCCGATATTATATTCATTCTTCAATGTATGCTCTTTTAAATCCCGCCTCGCATTTCCACCCCGCACGCCATCACCACTGTGCTGAGGAAGAGGCTCTAGGCGCTCGGGCAGCTCTGAGCCACCTTCATCCACCTACGTTCAGCAGGCCAGCGGGGACACAGTCCTCCCCCAAATCCGCCCCCATGGTCCACCTACTGGTGCCTGCACTCGGCACCCTCCCCAGCCGCGCCGCACCCGAGGGCGATTCGAGGGTGCACCCCGTGCTTCCAGGGCAGCGGGCCTGGGTCCCCGCCCTGGGAGGGGGCAGTGCGGTGCAGGCGGATGGCCGGGGACAGGGCTGCACTGCCTTGGCCCGCTGGGCCACTGCGGGGAGGGCATGGCTGGACCACTCTGAGCCTCAGTTATCTCCGGGGAGGAAGGACCCGTGCGTGGGGCTGCTCTGAGGAATAAATGAAGGCTGCGTGGTGAGCAACACCTGGCACAAAAGAGGGTCTGAACAATGTGATCTTTTCTCCCATTCCTCCTTTCTGTCACTAAGTCGAATTCCTGACCCTCTTTTAGGCCTATCTGATAGGAGCTTACTCACCTAGACTTCCCGTCCCCCTAAATCTACTTTTTCCCCCCATATTTTATAGACCTTTATCTATGTTATGAGTTCTTTATACAATGAGCTTCTTGGCATGGGCTGTCTGGCATGGACTAAGCTTGATGGTTTGCCCAACTTTTTTTCTCCCATTTTGCAACCAGCACACAATTGTGCACATAATAGGTGCTCAAATAAATTTTTTTTCTTTTTCAAATAAATATTTCTGAATTGCATTTTCTGTAAAGATTGATGCCCATCTATAAACAAATCCAGCCAGCCAGCCAGCCACTTATTAAAAACTCAGGGTCCAGCAGGGAACATAACAGATACCGCCCCCAGGGGGGAGCAATTAACAACAAAATAGAGAAAACAGTGTCTTCTGGATGGTAATATATGCCACCAAGAAAAGATTCAGGGTGGGCAGAGTTAGGGAAGCAATCAGCAGTTTTAAATAGGGTGGGTCAGGGAAGCCATCCCTGAGAAGGGGATGGTTGAGCAAAGACTTGAACGAGCTGAGAGGGCTACTTTTTTATAAACAAAATTAATTTGTAAGGGAAGGAATCATAACCCTAAGAAATATTTGGTTTCATACTCAGAAGATCACTGCAAAGAACATAAAACATTTATTTCACTTACTACCCTCAGTTCTTAAGTTTACATCCACTTTTTTTTTTATTGACTTTGTAATAATATTACATTAAAAATATATATGTGAGGTCCCATTCAACCCCACCCCCCCACTCCCCCTCTTCCCCCGCCAACAACACTCGTTCCCATCATCATGACACATCCATTGGATTTGGTAAGTACATCTTTGGGCACCTCTGCACCTCATAGACAATGGTCCACATCATGGCCCATACTCTCCTCCATTCCATCCAGTGGGCCCTGTGAGGATTTACAATGTCCGGTGATTACCTCTGAAGCACCATCCAGGGCAGCTCCATGTCCCAAAGACGCCTCCACCTCTCATCTCTTCCTGCCTTTCCCCATACCCATCAGCCACCATGTCCACTTTTCCCAATCCAATGCCACCTCTTCTATGTGGACATTGGATTGGTTGTGTCCATTGCACCTCTATGTCAAGAGGAGGCTCAGATTCCACATGGATGCTGGATGCAATCCTCCCATTTTCAGTTGTAATCACTCTAGGCTCCATGGTGTGGTGGTTGTCCTTCTTCAACTCCATCTTAGCTGAGTGTGGTAAGTCTAATAGATCAGATTGTAGATGCTGGAGTCTGTTGAGGCTCAGGACCTGGCTATCACATTGTCAGTCCAGAGATTCAAATCCCCTAAATATATCTTAAACCCCAACATTAACTGCACCTCCAGCACATTAGCATGAAAGTCTTATGAAGGGAGATCCCATCTGAGTCCAGATTCATCACACATAAACACCATTTCCAAAGAGGGGCCATCTGCCCTGGTAGTTAACCCCATCGGCCATGACCATAACTCCCATGGGTCTCTTTAGCCTTCAAAGGAACCAATATCTGGGGGTTGTATCTGCTTTATCTGTCTCTCTGACTCTGCTCAGTTGTGCATGAGGGCAATCCTTCTGCCAGCCTCCAGACTCTTTTTTAGAAACCCGTAGCCATATAAACTCATTTCTCCTTTCCATTTCCCCCTTACTTTAGGTCAAACAGCATTTTAAAGTCATGTTATTTTATGTAGACATGGATATTCTGCTGATCCGCATTGAACCTTCCATATAAGGTCATTTTCCAGTTGCATCATCAGTTGGTAGTTGATAGTGGTCCCTCGTTGCCAGGGAGGCTCATCCCCGGGTGTCATGTCCCACGCTGGGGGGATGGCATTGCATTTACATGCTGAGTTTGGCTTCGAGACTGGCCACATTTGAGTAACATACATCCACTTTTAATACCAGCTAATACTTACTGGATGCTTATTATGTGTCAGGGATGGTCCAAGCACTTTCACAACTGAGTTCACCAGCAAGCAAAAAGTTACAGACCAGGGACGGAACTAGGAAATGCCTGGAGGCCCCAGCCAGGCATCAGAGAAGGCTAAGGTCTAGTGAAACACAATAGGGAATGGTGGGGACTGTGGTGACCCTAGAGTCTGCCCCCTCACCCCCCGGATGGGCAGTTGCTCCTCACCAGCATGCTGTAGAGCAGGCTCAGGATTGTTCAATCTTCTTTCTGCCTTTTCAAGAGAGAAGGCAAATATTTGGATTTTATGTGAAAATTTCCAACCACTGGCAAAAAATTTTAAGTGTTTTTTAAAAACAAAACAAAAATGAAACATGATACAGACCAAATTAAAAAAAAAAAAATGTTTTCAGGACATATTTGGCCTGAACAGTTAGCTTGTGATGCCTGGCAGAGCTAACAGGGCATCAGTAGACAGAGGAACCCAGTGCATTGGCCCTTTGTCCCTACCCTGAGGCAGGGTATAGCTCATATCTGAAAATAACCTTGACTTCCTGGGACCTCTACTGTGCCTGCCCAAGAGACAATGAACTTCGGGATCTGGTAAACACTGTGTCCTTGTGAATGAGTGGAGTTTCCTGCCTGCTAGGATTCCAATACAGACACAGGTAGTGGGTCATTTTTTTAAAAAAAGTACATTAGGTATTAACAAAAACTGCTTTTGCTGCTTGTTGATCTTGTTTTTTTTTGCCGATGGGTTACCAATAAAAAAGCATTTGGCAAAATCATCCAGGGGAAATCGTCTTTATTCAAAACTGTTTTGGTTCCTCTTTCACTTGATATTTCTAAATTATCTTATCAATAATGTATTAAAGTAATACTCAAAAATGGAACAATACTGCACCTTTAAGAAAATATTATTTTTCCTGAGGTCCTATCAAGGTAAATTTCATCAGTATTCAAAGAATGAGCAAAGCACTTCAACAATTTATTTCAATAAAAGAAGACTTAGCTGAAAGGAGTATAAATGATGAGAACTTGCTTTAAACTGATTTATTCCCTGCAGCAATAAAAGGAATGTTTCTTCACTCAGCTGTTTAATATGCAAATATGCAGAACATCCAGCCCCTGACAGCACATCATTAATAAAACCTTGCACTGAGCAGAGCGCCCGATATTTCATCCTGATGAAAATCCACGATGATGATTTTAGACTGTAGACTTTTAGAGTTGGAACAATGTGCTTTCCTGGTGATGAAACCCACTAGTCGCTTAGGGGACACAAGCATTTCAGATAAGCGATCAGATTTCTGCAACAGGAAATCCCAGGGTAAGAAAAACAGCAAACATTGAGGGCAACTAAAGGACCAAGTAACAAGATTGACTGGGGGGGGGGGGCAGTCTGGTGACACATGGGACAAAAGACTGAGACCCTCTGCTTTTCAGAATGGCGCTATGTTAGTTTTGCTGTGGTTTGATTTGAACTGCAGGAAAAGTCCCATGTCATGCCACTCTCATTGCTAGCTTTCAATCCACAAGGAACAAGGCAGTGAGCTACAAAGAAGACACAAGGCTCAGGAATGTGAAACACCCAGCGGGCTCTCTGTCCACCCGGAAAAAATGTTTTGATGGTGGAGTAATAACTTCTGAATTAACCTCAGACTCTTAAAACGAGCAAAGTGAAGAAGAAGCTGGAAAATATGCCTTGTGCTAGATCATATATTTTCTCTCTCCATTAAAATCTTGGGTTGATGTTAACAATGTGTGGTAGGGTTAAGAGGGCTTTTTAACATTTTTTTCTCCACTACTTGTTATATTTTCCTAAGTTTCTATAATGAGTATGCCATACGTACAATCAGGGGGAAAAAAATCATGTTTTAAAAATGTAATAATTTTTTAAGTGATACATATGGAATAATGCCCAGGGATTTGCAAAATTATAAATATCAATGAAGGCAGGGAGCCTTTCCCATGACAGGGTAGAACCCTCCCATAAACGCCCCTGTGCTGTTCTCAAAATGAGCATTTGTTAAATGGTTAAATGAGTTAATATTTGTAAGTGTTTAGAACAGTGCCTGGAACATGGCAAGCCCTATGAGTGTTTGTTAAAAACATAATCAATAAATCAGATTAAATATTTAAGGTATTTTAGTCTGCAGAGATGAGTTTTCTGTAACTATAATTTAAGTAGATAAAGGGCATGGGAACTCTATTTTTTTTTTTAATATTATGCATTCTACCTTGTGTGGTTATTGCCTAAAGTATAACTCTAGCTTAGAAAATTTATGGATTAAAATCCCAGCTCCTCCACTGGATTTTGTTTGACCTTGGATAAGTCACTCACTTCCCTAAGTCCCATTATCCTCATGTGTTAAATGCGCATAATAATAATCCTACTTATTCCATGAGAGTTCTGAGGATTCACTGTGATCATCTACAACAACATGTAGCACAACTCCTGGCCTAGAACATGGCTCAAGCTTACCATTTATCGAACACGTACTATACACTAAACACTTTACGGATATTGGCACTAATCTTTACAGCAACTCTTCAATGCCAGCACCATTAGTCATGTATCTCTGACAGGGTAATGAAAGGTAGGCGACATAAACAGGACCACACAGCCTGGACTTGAACTTGGGTCTTTTACCAGACCCTGCACTAATTACTGCCACGCTGGCTTGATTCCAGATATGCCTATTTTCAGGAAAGAAAAAAAAAAGGAAGGAAAGGAGGGAGGGAGAAAGAGAGGGAGAGCAGAAAAGAAAAAAGAGGAAAAGAAAAAGAAAAAAAAAATAGATACATTGATTGCCGAAACACATGTGGGCAGATAAGGTATCCTTGCAGATAATTCTATATTCAGCTGGAATTCTTGTCCAAAGATTCTCCCCCCGCCCTCCCTTTTTTTTTTTTAAGTAAATGAGTAAAATCAAGGCAGGTAGTAGAGAAGGCAGGAAGCTAAAGCAGGTGGTAAAGACAAGAAAACCTACTGCTCAGTTGGTAATAAGTGTGATTATGAAGCTCCCACATAGTTATTTTAAAAGCTTATTTGTTAGAAAAAGGCCACTCTTAGCTATACTTTAAGAAGTGTGCTGCAGTTTTAGATAGCTCGAGAGTAAGACATCAATGAACTTGCTAATCAAGCACGTGATGGCAACTCTTTCAGAAAAGACGAACAAGTTGGAAGTAACAGGATGGGAGTGTGCCCCACTCTCACCTCTTACCACCACCAGCAGTTCTCCCTCTTCCTGTCGCTGGCATTCTCTTCGTCTGGCCAAAGAATAACTCTCTGTGATGAAGGAAAGGGGGCTGCTGGAAATTATTTCCAAATATTTCAATTATAAATCAATCGTTTAGCAAAATTCAATGAAGTTTGCAAAATTTCCCTTTGTATCAGCCCCATGGAGAATCCAAAAAGTCTAGGGGGCAAAATTTCAAGCGGTCTCTTGCAGGTTTTAGTAAACTTCTCCAAGCTAGTACTTTCCATGTTTCTGATTTTATGTGCTCAGTAATACGCCCTCATAACTCAAATGGGATGAACCAATTAAACATTTCCCTGTAGTCTCTAAAATAGCTGCTCTTGGCATGTTTTTTGCATGGCACAAACCTCTGCGGGAGGATACGATAGAAATCTTGCACTATTTAAATATAGAATTGGGACATCAAAGAAAGGGTTGTATTGAAATAACATGGATAATTAAGGAAGTGGAGAACAGTAATAACTGATTTACATAAAATGCTAATGAGTCTCTCGACTTGTTTGGCAATTTGCACTTTAGGCTTGGTAACTGTGGCTCCAAATTTATGATCTAATTTTTATTTTAATATTTTCTTTTAGGAAGTTGTAAGCAACACTAACGCATGCCTGCCAATGTCTAACTTCTTCCTCCTTGAACCACCCAGAAGCTTCTCTTCCCAATCAGGCATACAGGGTGATGGGGGGAAGGATAAGACTGGTCCATGATTTTCCCGGATGCCCTGTTTTAGTCGGGTTTCCTTCTCTACAGTGGTGCTGATGTCGGTCCTCGTGATCAGTGGTGATGGAAGGACTCACAGCTGAGCCAACTGCCTTTGGGAAGCTTGGAAAACAAATGTGGAGCTACAGAGGCTACGCGACTCCTTGGCCCATGTGCTCCTTGCTACTGGGGCAGGGCAATCTCTCACTCTAGGTTAGCGTAGACCCCACACCATTCTCGGGGACCTTTTGCTTCCGAGAAGAAATTTTAAGCTCTGAAAAATCCTGTTTTATGGTGCCCTTCTCCCGATCCCGCCCCGCGGGGCCACAGCCTCCTGTGAATGCGAATGAGGGCTCCCGCTGTTCCTGGAGGACGTGCTGTACGGTGACCTTCAGCACGCCCTGCTTCCCTCCAAGCCCTCTAAGCATGATCCATTGCTTTCTCAGGCCATTCCCCCTTCACCCCATTGATGGGTTTCAGAGCTACTTAAATTTCCCAGCCCTGACACGCTGCGGCAGTGGCCAGGCTCCGCTTTGCTCTCTTATGGATTGTGCAAGGTCAAAGTCGGGGAGAGGAAGGAGGCAGGCAGAGCATTTATCAGGATGTATTGCTTTACTTTTTCTATCCATCACAAAGGCGATGATTCTATTTTAGTGAAAATCCATTGAACTCCGATCAAGTCAGATGGCTGTTATCATTGGAAACTCAAGAGCTGTCAGGCCATAATCGGTACAAATGCTGGGTCCCGAAATGGGGGGCTCCGGGCCATTCGTGGCCTTCTGGGGATCTTTGTGGTTGTTCTTGCTTTTCAAATTCCCTCCAATCATTTTATTTATTTAAGTTTCTTTTCAACTCTTCTGTTGGCAAGTGCTGCAATCTGGTAATGTGAGTTAGAATGAACAGATGACAGGCGATGTAGGGAGAGCTGGGAGACACGACGGTTTCTCCTTCCAGGCCAGGCTGCTTCCGGTGTGCTTTGGTCCCGGTCACCAGGCTGCCCATCAGAAACAGGTGCACACACCTGAGCGGGCACAGAAACCTGGGTAGAAGGAGTGCACACACATTCCAACCCTCGTCGAAATCATCAAAGTGGAACTGTGCTAGTTTGCGGGTCTCCCGAATGCATAGATGTTCCGATCGCAACACTTGGCTATAAAATGCAGTGCTAACAGGCACTTCAGCCTCTATATTTTTTTCCATATTTCTGTATTTTTTTATGATAAATGCCCCTGGTAGCATTTGCACGTGTTTGGGAAGGTTTTATTCTATAGTTATCTCTACGAACATAGGGAAGGGAGGGGGGAAGAAAGCTCTAATGCGCTCTGAAAAATTCTTTTTTGGCTTGTCTTATAGTTATGGATTTAATTAAATATGACATTTGAATAAAACCATTTAAACATATTTGCTGCCCTGCTAGTATTCTAAACTTTTACTGAAGGTGGAGTTAGGAAATAGAATGGCAGAATGGTTTTTAATCAGGATCCTGTGGATCAAAGTGATACTTAACTCTTAACTATCCACAAATGAATTATTTTCCCTGTAGACTGTTGAGGATCTTTTTTTTTTTCCCCCACTGCCCTAGTTGAAGGCCAGGAACCCAGATTGGGAGGGCTGAGAAAGAATGACATTGGGCATCCATGTCATGTCTATCCCACCACTTTTACAAGTCAAAGCAATTTTTCTGTGTATTCTCTGTTGTGCACTCCATACCTTTATGGAGGGTAAAGGAATATTGACTGTGCATTCTTAAATATATTTATATTCAGAATAACAGCAACAATAATAGGGACAATTATTTATTGATCTCTTATTCTGAGCCAGGCATTGAGCTGAGTGCTTTACTTTACATTATCTCAATTAATTCTTAGAGCCACCTCTTAATTAGAGAGGGGTGGCCTTCACCTTTCAGATGAGGAAACCAGGGCTCTGGCAGCACCTGTGAATAACCAGGCATCACATGACTCTGAAGTGGCAGATGGGACAGAGCAATTCCAGGGCCCACTTTAGAGGGCTGTTATTAATATATCAAATGAACTCAACCACTGAAAACCAAACCTGGGTCTGTCCTAGTCTGAAGACCTTCGCCTAAACAGTATGCTATAATTCATGTGCAGAGGGTGATACAATGATTTCCAATCACAGGCTCCTAATGGTTTTAATTGCCTACATTTCTCAGAGAGCAGATCTCAAAGTTCCCATAAAGCAAGTTACCCACGTGATATGTTGCATCATAATGATTGCCACGGTCTTCCTGTGTATTGCCAGGATAAACTACGATTGCTGGCGAGCTCAGGAAGGTGTTTCCTTCTCGAACCATGGAAGGGTCAGAAGAGGCCAACTCATAGAAAAACACTCGAGGACGTAACCCTGGGTAGAAGAGTGGCTGGCAGCTCATCACAAGCCGCCTGACCTTCTGAAACCCCAGCAGGGCAGCTGTGGTTAGAGCTGGACCCGCTGGTAGAAGAGACCCAGGCACGCAGGGGTGGAGTAGGCTCAACGGGACCCCACTGACTCAGAGAAGAGCCAACATCAAAGACGGAGTTTCCAGTGGCAATGAGGAAGATAATTTTTTAAAAAAATATTTGGCCACCAGTCATTCATTTCCCTTTCCTTCCTTTGGACAGAAAATAAAAACAAGCTCTAAATTATTTGGGGGTGGGAGGAGGGAATGAAGGAAAAGGAGATATTACAACCATTTCCAGAAGATTTATTCTAGTAATAACACTATGCTGGTGAAAAAGTGGTATGAATACATGAGAAAGAAATGTAACATGGACAGAAAATGTTCCTTCCCTTAAATGAAATCTTACTGGAGATTGTTTTAAATAAAGAAGTCTTTTGAGCCACTGACATAATCAAAATGGTGCCATCTAAGTTACCCACGATGGCTGGACCCAAGTTTCAGGGGTAAACATTTGAGAAATCAAAATCACACAGAAAGCAATATCTAGTTTTTAGCTCAAATGCTACATATAGCAAAAATTTTAATACTTTTGATATGGAAACAAATAACATATTTGAGCTAGATAGTGTGGTATGACTTGTTTGTCCCCTTTTCACCTCCTTCTAGGTCAGTGTTTCTCAACCTTAGCGCTGTTGACATTTGGGGCTGGAGATAATTCTTTGTGGTATCCTGAGCATTGCAGGATATTTACCAACATCTCTGGCTTCTACCCACTAGATGCCTAGCACCTCCCTAGCTCTGAAAACCAAAAATGTCTCCAGACATCATGAAATGTTCCAGTGGGGAGGGCAGCAACATCACCCCCATATCCCACTATTGTTTTGGAGAAAAAGGAGAACTAAAATTACCCTTCCAGGAGTCCCTTGCAGCTACAATCCTAGCCACAAATCTGTCTCACCAACTGTTAGATACTGTCATGAGAGATATGGACAGTAAAAGTGAGGAAAGGGCCATTTTCTGGCTCCTTTTTGGCTTTTTCTCCTGGTAATCAAGGTCATGTAGAAATGAAGTTTTCTGCATTCATGCCTGGTGTCTGTTCTATACCTTTCTGGGGGGGGGTGTGGTTGAAGCAGCAGAAGCGAAGGTGGCTTTGGCTCATGATTCTGGCTCAGCTCTATCATGGTTTCAGTGCTAGTTGCTCCCTGCGTGGGTCACTTCTGTATTGTCCAGGGAGCTACTCTGGGAGGTCAACTTCAAAACCACTCCTCCTCATCCAACAATTTTGTCAAATTACCTTTGTTAAATCCCTTCCTGTTTAAAATACAAAGAGAAGCTCCACTCCCTGCACTAAACGCTGATGAAGACAACTCAGCCCACTGGGGAGTTAAGTGACCATCATGTGTTTTATCCAGAGAGACTCAGCCATCCTCTAAATACGCTCACATCTGGGCTGTTCCCGCTGCTCAGAATGAACTTCCTTCCTCTCCCTGCTGCTCACCCTTCTGAGGGGTGGTCCACCCACAAACACCCATTCAGACTCCAAGGTCTATGTGGGCATGACCTTCCTGGTGGTGAAACTGCCTTCACCAGTCCTCCTCCTCAGCCCCTACGATCATTCTCTAACCCACACCTGGCAAAAAAAAAAAAAAAAAAATGACTCCTTTCTCTCTCCAACCTCTCAGTACCTTTGTCATTGCAGTTACCACATTCTAAATTCTGTTTATTCACATGCTTTGTCCTTACTCAACTACAGGTTCCTAATTCATTCTTACGTCCCCCATGCCTAGCTCTGGGTAAAAATATAATGAGTGGTAGCTGAATTATGAATTGATGAACAAATGAATGGATGGAATCTTGTAATATCATTCATGTTTGCCTAATAGCATTTTCTCTCATGTTTTGGTTCGCAAAGTACTTCTATGAATCCCTTTAAATAAACCTTCAAGACTTGGGAAAGATACATCTAGAAGTAAAAGGATTAGTTGTGTGGTTTTGATTGCTAGTGTATTTAAGAGGAGATTTGGCTCAGGGCAAAGCAGGATCCAATGTGATGCTGGAGGGCACATCTGAGGGACTAACAGCAAAGACATTTGGAGGAATAGGATGGTGGGGACAAATTCCTGATGTCTACAGGATCTGCAAAAGAGGCTCGGTCACATGTGAAAGAAAGAGAACAGAGAGAAACAAAAGGTAGGTTGCTTAGATGAGTTCATTAGAGTATAGCAATAGGTATTCTGACATCCTATTATTTTTGTCATTATTAGTTTAATTTTCTAGGAAAAAAGCACACAGCAAAATATACTGAGATAACACATAAATAACTATGTCAACATGTCAAAGTGTTTAAAATGGTGTTTAAAAAGAGACTTAAAGCCTTGCTTCTAGAAAGATGGTCTGCTATTAGGAGCAGAAACCTAAAATTTAAATGCCAAAAATTTGTAGACAAGCTCACCCATGGATTCTCAGGAAAGCTGCCAGAAGATATAGAAAGACATGCTTTTCTCTCCTGTTAAATGGAATGAGAAAATTATATGCAAGGGGCTTTATAAGAGTGAAACAGACTAAAATTTTTTAATAATAGATGTACATCTGTATCAAGCATTAGTACAGGTTTTTAAAGTGCTGTGCTATGCTCCTGGGGAACCTATTTTTAACGAAAAAGGAGAGCAACCGCTTTTGTACTCTGTCTTCCACAGCAGGTGTTCCGGAGCGTGTGCTGGAAGGGTGCTCTCCTGCAGAGACCGCTGGCGAGAGAGAGCTGGAGCCCCAGCTTCACGGGCCACCAGATCCTATGATGCTGAGTGGGTCGCCTCCCTTCTGTGCTGCTTCCCCTTCCTCTCAGCGTAATGAGACCAAAAAGGATTCCAGAGCTGGGTAGGGTGCTGTGCGCCTCACCTAAACCCTCTTCACCCTCTTACCACTGCATTACAACGTGGAAGGGTGACTCTACCCAAGCTGAGGTGCAGTGAAATCGCCTGCTTCTCCCACGGCCACAGAGCTCGAGCGCTGGCTAGGATGGCAGCTGAGCTTTGTCTGACTCTGGAGTGCTGCTGCCGAGTCCACAAAAGACAGCCCTGTGGGAGGGCAGCCGCAGGGCAGCTGAGCCCTGCGCCCAAGCTCACCAAGCCCTGGGAGCTGTGGGATAGCACACTGGATTTTCTGGGATTGGAAGCTTAAAGTGTGCTAACTGATTTGCTTTCCACTGGCTTCTGGGGTATTTCATGGCAAAGTCCATCACCCCCACCACCAGGCCGAGTGCTATAGGACGATTAAACAGGAAGGGACAGTTATTGGAATTTTCCTTGGTGGTAGAGGCTGGGCTAAGGGCACTGCCTGCATGAGCTAATTTACTTCTCAAAATCACGTGGTGACTGAGCTGGGAAGATTTGTTCCTCTTAGCCTCATTTTATGGAAAAGGAAACCGAGGCTTAGAAAGGTTAGGAAATGGCATCAAGTTTGCACAGTTAGTAAATGGCAGAGGCAGCCTTAGAATGCTGATCCATTTGAGAAGACCGGAATACCCAAGGCTTCTTCGCCATTTTAATGGGTAGAGTTTTTAGACTATTTGTTGGGTGCTGTCCCGGGCAATATAATGCACCCTCTCATTTAACACTGCCAATGGCCTTTTGAAGGCAGGGGCAAGTGTCTACCTTTGTGAAAGTTCATGGTACTTAGAGCAAGATCCATCCTTGTGAAATCAGATTCCTCAAGTAAGAACAGGTAGAGAGCGGAGGAGAGGAGAGACTGTTGTTCTAGACAGGAATACACTTAAGAAACAAAGGCATGAAGCCTCTGTACCAAAACCCCCAGGATAATTATGCAAGGGAATGTTAACTGCCAAGCACCGGAGCTTTAGGGTCAGTGATAACTTTCCTAAAGCCCCTTTAAAGCATCTTTATTATGAAAATATCACCAACTGGACCTCAGTTGCCTTCTGGCTTAAGCCTGAATTTACAATGGAGCCTCCGTAAGAAGGTCTTCTTAGAAGGCTGCATGTCAAGAGAATTAAATGCAAACTTTTATCTCTCCTTTCTAAATCTCCTCCTTTCAATTACTAATCTCTCCAGGAAAGAACACAACCAAACAGTCCCATTAGGTAAGAGACAGATAGAACTGATGTAAATCCCCCCTGAATTAATGGACCTGCTCTTTGCTCCACAATGGCCCTTCCAAAGATGACCTTGCCAATCAGCAGATCTTGTTTGGTCTGCATTTCCCAATGACTCAGGGTCCTACTACAGCTGAAGGAATCCGTTTACGTTCCACTCAAAGGGCTCTAGAGGTGAACTGACATTCACTAAAATAGGTAGAGCTTAAAAATGATGTTCTTTTTTAAGAGGCGAATTATCACATACCAACCTTCAGAAGGGACTACAAGCAGGTCGTGAAGTGACATGCTGCTCTGGGCCTGGGTCTCTACGATGTTCAGGCTGGGGTCCTGCTCTGCGTGGTGACGCGGGTCACCAGCAGGGATGGGCCAGGACGTGCCACGGTAACAGAAACCTCCAATCGTCAGCATGGTACAGCACGACGCGGAGCGCACGCCAATTCTCCAGGTCCACCTGGGGTCAGTGGATGGCTCTTGACTTGGCCCTTTCTCCAGGCCCAGTCTGGCAAGGCAGCCACTACCTGCAGGAAGTGAGCACGCAGAGAGGAAAGAGAGTGCCATCCAGGGCCCGCTGGCTCGGAAGGTTCTGCCCCCAAAGAGCCACGCAGCACTTCCACCCCAGATCTCCTGGACCAACCAAGTCACAGCACAGGGAAATACAGTTCTCGGACATGCCCAGACAAAAAGAAAACCATCACTGTGACCAGCTCTCATGGCTCCATCGTGGGAACAGTAGTCCTTAGGATAAGCGAAAACTCTCTGGCCTGGGGTCCCACAGGATATAGCTGAGGCAAAACTCAGTCTATCATTCCGGAAGTCTTACCTGGAAACACGTAACCCCAAACCAGGGCTCACGGCTTCAACAGTATGGACTGTTGAAAATCCCACAAAGTCCTGGCCTCGGCCATCTTTTGTCCCCATCATGTTTACCTAATAGATGATCCTTCCAATTCCCATTGGCAGTGCTTTGTAGTGTAATGAACAGCATGCAGGCTGATGAATGCAGCCACCACACAGAAAACGTCAGTTCTTTCATTAAGCAAACCTTCCCAAGTTCATTGTATTGAACCGGGGTTCCAGCCATTAGGCTGACACATGGCAGAGCCAATTCTAGTCACACTGTAAGTGCCTATTCATACACGGCAGATTCCATTGACGCACACGCAAACATTTAGAATCGGGCGCTTGTTGCTCGCAAGGTTTTTTCCCTTGAAATCTATTTTCCTATTTTTAACTGTTAATAATTAAGAAAAATCCCAGTTTAATAGCAGAGACTCGACAAGCCTAATTCAGGGAGAACATAATGTATTGCCCCATCAAGGTCCTGTTCTGCTGGCCACCCAGCTTGCGTCCTCTTCCCAGATGCCCTGATATTGATATACGGCTTTCATTTGTGAAAGGGGAGAGATGAAATGTTTGTGCGTGGAGTTTTGACACTGCCAGCTCCTCTCTCCGCTCATGTTTTAAAAGCAAAACGTTATTTACAAGTGCAGAAGGCCTGCCAGTGAAAGGGGACAGGGCTAGCTGCATTGTTCTGGGGGACAGGCTGTGACAGCCCCGCGGACAGAGGAAGGAGCCCATCCATAAGCAGGCAGCAGGGCTGCTCTCTCCCCAGCTGCTCCCGCCGAGGTGGGTGGTCATCCCGCAACACCCACATCCAATCATGCAGCGGGTTCCTCCTGGGAGGCCAGCTCTGTGTTGGGTGTCGGGATAGAGATGTGAAGAGCTAAGGCCCCGTCAGTGGGTGAGAGGCCAGCCGACCAGCAATTCAGTGCCAGTGCGCTCAGCAGGATCCCGGATCCCAGATCGAATCCCTTTTCTCCACCTTCGTTCCTGACGTAAGCCGCCGTGCTTGTTCCCTTAGAGTCATAGATCATCTCCCAACTGGTCCTTCTCTTCCACTCTTGTCTCCGACAGATGATTCTTCTCACTGCAACACACCATCTTTTCAAATATACAAATCCAACTATGTCGCCCCTTGCTTCCAACCTTCCAGTGACTTTAATCACAATTTGAATAAAATCCAGACTTTGGGTCGTGACTGCCTAACCTGCCATCTGGCTCCCTCTCTAATTACATCTCCTACCTCCCTTGCTGGTTCTAAATGCACTGGTTGCTTTCTGTCCCTTGAACATTTCCACTCTCTTCTACCCCAGGGCCTTTGCACTTGCCATGCCTCTGATGGGAATTCTATTAGCATGGCTGCCATCATTCAAATTCTGATTTAAATGTCACCTCCTCAAAAGCTGTCTCTGATTTTATACCCCATCACTATTTCCTTCCCCTACTTTATTTTCATTTGAAGCAATCTTATTTGTTTTGTATCAGTTTCCGCTACCACTTAAATGTAACCTTTGTGAAGAATGAGATTTCCTGTAAATTACCTTGGTGTCCCTGAAACCTGGAACAATGCCTGGCCACATTAGTGAATAGCAGCAAAAACAACACTAATAAAATAATATTAAATGTCATTATTATGGTAACAATAAATACTTACATATTTCTTATTCTGTAAGATCTTTCCATTTTCATTTAATTCTCACAATTACCCTGTGAAGTAAGCACTCTCATTCTACCCATTCTAAAGGTAGGTAAATTGAGGGGATCCATTAACACACACAGATAATATATGGGGAGCCAGGACTCAAACCTCAGCAGTTTGGCCCCACAGCCCTAACCATGACCCTACACTACCTTTAGGTGGCCAATGTGTATCTGTTTAAAACAGACAAACAAAAAAAGAGCACATGAAAGTGCTAGGACTGAAGGGATTGCCGAGTTGCTGATGTAACCTGAGACCTAGTTTCTTCATCTGTAAAATGAGATTCATAGGCTGGTGGTCCTTCGTGCTCCCTCTTTCCTTCACCTGTATTTACAGAGTACTTACCAGGAGCTGTTCAAAGACCAGGGACACGACAATAAGCAAAGGAGGAAAGCAAGCAAGCAAGCAAACAGAAACACTTTTATAAAACTTCTGCTGCGTAAGGAGGCAGAACAGGGGAGTCAGATAATTGAGTGCAATAAGGAAATGTCAGAAAGGCGTTTTTAGCAGACTACATGGGTCAGTGTCCTTAGAGTGGTCTCATAAGCACACACAAAGCGTTGCAAAGGGACTTGCCCCAGAAGCAGTTGAGTGCCCATAGAAGGTATGTGTTCTGGGGCCCCTGTGGCATGGTGGGAAAAGATATCCAGGTCCACAGTCATGAAATCTGTGTCACCTTCTATGGTAAAACTGACTTTGCAGATATGGCCCTGAGGATCTCCACATGGGGAGACTGTCCTGGATTACAGGAGGGAAGAAGAGGGATATTTTTTTTTTTTTAAGATTTATTTATTTATTTAAATCCCCCCTCCCCCGGTTGTCTGTTCTCTGTGTCTATTTGCTGCGTCTTGTTTCTTTGTCTGCGTCTGTTGTCCTCAGCGGCACGGGAAGTGTGCGCAGCACCATTCCTGGGCAGGCTGCACTTTCCTTCGCACTGGGCGGCTCTCCTTATGGGGTGCACTCCTTGCGCATGGGGCTCTCCTACGCGGGGGACACCCCTGCGTGGCACGGCACTCCTTGCGCGCATCAGCACTGTGCATGGGCCAGCTCCACATGGGTCAGGGAGACACAGGGTTTGAACCGCGGACCTCCCATGTGGTAGACGGACGCCCTAACCACTGGGCCAAGTCTGTTTCCCAGGAGAGGGATACTTGACACAGAAGAGCAAGGCAGTGTAACCACTGAAGTAAGGAGCTGGGCTGCTGGCTCTGAAGATGGAGGAAGGGGTACTAGCCAAGCAGTGCATGGAAAGCAGCCTTAGAAGCTAGGAAGGCAAGGAAACAGATCTTCCCCAGAGCCTCCAGAGGGAGAACTGCCCAGCCAACAAAAAGTGGCAACAACTCAAATATCCATCAACTGATGAATGGCAGACCAAACAAAATATGGTATCTCCATGCAATGGAATATAACTGAGCCATAAAAAAGGAATGAAATAATGATGCATGCTACCACATGGATGAACTCTGAAAACATGCTGAGTAAAAGAAGCCAGGCATAAGAGGGTCACTTATTGTTTGCATCAATTTTTATCAACCATCTAGGCAAAGCAAAGCTATAGAGGCAGAAAGCAGTCTAGCTGGGGGGTGGGGGGTGACAACTAACAGGTACAGGGTTTCTTTGAGGGGATAGACATATAGAATTGATCACAGGGATGCTTGTACAACTCTGGAAATATACTAAACCCCTTAAATTATACACAATAAAAGGGTGAATATTGTAGTATATAAATTACATTTATGGAAAAATAGTAAAAGGATGCTGCTTCCGTGATTGAATTCCGAAAAGATGCCAGCTTCCCTCTTGCTCACTGGCACACTCAGGTAGAAGCCGGCTGTCCTCTGGCGAGGCCCAAGTGGCAACAAATGACAAAGAACAGCAGCAAGGAGCTGAGGCCTTCAGTCCACCAATGGCTGGGGAACCAAATCCTGCCAACAACCACGATTGAGAGTTTGGGGTCAGAGTCACCTTCAAACTGAGCCCCCAAAGGTGATGGCAGCCCCTTGAGGGCAGCCTGGGAGAGATGCTGAGCCACACTTGGATTTTTATCCACAGAAACAGTGCAAAAGAAAGAAGGGAGGGTGGGAGGAAGACATGAAAATGATGTGGCCCGAGTCACCCAGCTCTGAAGAGCCGGGATTCGAGGCCACCATCTGCTATCTGCCTGATCATGGTTTTGCTTTAGCCATCTTTGTTTCTTTGGAACAGGTTTCAAGAACATGATGCTCACCAAATAGCAAGGATCCAACAAAAGTTCAAGAAATTTTCTAGTGCTATTTTCTCCATGAAGTGCAAGAAACTGCTCTGAATGGAAGAGAAACAGAACAAATGAAAGAGAGAAATATGGATGTCACATTACATGCTCTTATTTTCCAATCCCGCCTATGTGGATTAAATTCTAACCAAGACTCTCACTGAGACCTGGTTGACCTTGCCATGACTTGATGGCAACATTACTCTAGGTATGGACAGGAGGTGGTTATGAGGTTTGGCCTCAGCTGGACTAACGTCACTTGTTTAGTGGACAATTTATCCAATTCACCCTTCTGTGCCCCCCTTAGGAAGCACCCCATCTTAATATAGTGCAAACCCCAAAGACAGGATGTCAACTACTATTATTAAGAGACGAGTTTGGTCCAGAAACAATTCCTATCAGTGACCACACTGTCCTTCATTGAGGCTCTTCCCTGACTTGCCACACACAAGAGTCCCGCCCTCCCCTCCCCTCACTGAAGCACGTCTCTTTCCAGAGAGATTTATTACAGGCCTGTCAACACAATCCTACCTTTGCGGAAAAAAGATAAAAATAAGGAACACCTCACAAGAAGATGCCGTGGCGAAAGCTAAATCATAAATGTTTGATAAGGAATGGTCAAATCCAGACAAATAACTGTTCAATCCCACTTGGTATTAAGCAGATAAAGTCATACAGAAAATCAATGTGATGTATCAAAAGAGAAAAAAAAAAAAAATTCGCCAAGCTTGGGGATTGGGCTACACAGTACTATGAAGTGGTTGCTTCACAAGAACCTTATGATATGATGGCTACATAAATTTGAAAAACTAGGGTGCTAAGATCCGACCTGCTAGACCTGTCAATGGTATTTTAGTCCTTTCTTCTGCTGCCACTGGTGATAATTTCTGGGGTGAGAGAGGTAGTCTAGCCTGTGAAAGGTGGAGAGAAAACTGGTACGATGTTTTAGAAGATAGTTGGACAATAACTAAGAAATTAATTATTTGGAAGACGCATATAACCTTTGTTCTAGCAATTCCGCTGAGATATCATCCTTCTGATACTCTTGCAAAAGCAGATAAGCTACAAGTGCATAAGTGTTCACAACTGAGTCATGTCTAAGAGCAAAACATGGACTCAACCTAAATGCCTGTCAGTAGAGAAGAATAAATAAATAAAATTACAGGGCAGCCATGCACGAGAATATTACACAGTCATGGCACATGTGCTGGCACCAAATAATCTCCACGATGTTATTAAGCAAGGTATTCACTAGTCCCCATTGTATACATTTTACAAGGATATCCATGTCCATCTCCGATGGTAAATGCATACACAATTCCTGGACAAATGCACAAGGAACCTCGAACGGTGGTTTCTTTTAGAGAGACAGGTGGGAATGATGGATGGAAAGAAACATTTCCTGTTCAATTTTACCAAATGGTTTGGAATTTTAACCATGAGCTTCTGTGCCTTTTATCATTAATTTCATCCCAAAGGACTGCAGGGGGGTAAAGAGCAATAAGAACCAGCCAGACTAAGCAAATCACCAGTAACAAGCATTCCCCTAAGAGGCCCCAGCTGGTTTTGTGAATTGGCTGGTAAAATACCGAAGGAGCTTTGGGAGCTGACCCCTAAGTCTCTGCCCCACGTCCTCTCTCCCTGGACCCTGAAAGGTGAAAGCTCATCTCAGTGCAGCTGATCAAGAGGCCTCCTCGGCCTCCTGGGAAGAAGAGCAACGACATCTCCAATTGTCTGCTGTTTCCCCACAAGTCCACATCAAACCTCCTCTAGTACATCAAGCCACTGGTGGCCACAGAAGGGGGTCTATGTGTGCAGAAGGAACCTTCAGAAGGTGGGTCCGTGGTGGCGAGTTTACTTTTGCCATTTGTCCTGGAAGGCAGTACCCTTCCTCCCGCTGATGGTGATATTTTATCCAAACTGTCATTTTAATACCTCTGAAATACACGGTATTAAAAGCTTGCTAAAATGAGCAAGTACTTTCACAGAAAAGGTAAACAATTCCAGTGGCACAAAACTGAGCGAAATAATACGGAATGAGGATCAGCTAACAATGTACCAATGAGCCCAGAACTGTGGACTTTATTACATGGACAAACGGTGTGTTAAATTCCTGGTAGTGAAGGCCCTTCGGATAAGGAGTCAGCTGATAAAAGAGAGCAGGACAACTCATGGTTTGCTCTTTGGAAATAAAGTGCTAAGAACAGTCATGCTGTGTGTCTGAATAAGAGGAGTGACTTATGAACATGGAAATACTTTTCTCAATTTATCCTTGCCATGATACTGTCTCTCTCCATATGGGCAAAGATAGGAACATTGTCATTTTTCAAATACTTTGGGGCACTGGTGAAAAAAGGAGGGAAAAAAAGACAGAACTCTGCTGATCTACCCTCCTGGAGTTGAAGACTGGTAGAGTGGACCCAAGGAAAGTGAGGTAATTGAGTCAAAGGATGTTTTCACAGGTTTTTTCTTACCTTGCCCTTTGGATCAGTGCTTCTCAAGTTCAAGCATGCATCAGAATCCCCTGGAAAGCTTGTGAAAACAAGATTCCTGCCACTGAGTGTTGTGGGCGATTAAGGCAGCATGCATAGAATCTACCTTTCAGCAATGCCGGTAACATGGCCGCCCTGACTGATACAACAATAGCTTAGGTCACCCTCTCCCTTCTTTGTGGAACTAGTTCGCACCAAAAGTGCTTACCCGCCTGTCTGCCTTCCGCCCTAGCAACAGCAGCTGCCAATCCCAGACCGCCACCTCTCCTTACCCGCCACCCCCCTCCTCCCTAGAGTATATATGCTCAGTCCCCTCAATAAAATTTTGCAGCTTGATCAGAATACTGTCTTGCTGTCGTTCTTTGTGTCTCTTGTCCCATACCATTCTTCCCTCATAGGACCTGGAGTCTCCGTTGATCGTCCCGCTGGCCGGGACAACTGAGTCCCCCACCCCCCGATTTTCTAATTCAGGGGGTCTGGGATGGGACCTGAGAATCTGCATTTCTAACAAGTTCCCAGGGGAGGCCCCTTGGAGAATACCAGTGGAATACTTATCAGTTTGGACTCTGGAGTCACACCGACTTGGATTAAATCTTGGAGCTACCACTTGGTTATCTCTCTGATTTAAGGAATCCCTTAATCTTTCTGGGACTCAGTTTCCTTATCTGTAAAATTGGAAGAAGAACTACTGCCTCGTGGAGTTCTTGTGAGGATTAAACTAGTTAATTCACACCAGATGTGCAGAATGGAGCCTGGCACTGCTGAGCACGACTTGCACAGTTATTATTTTCGTTTTGGTAATATTTTCATGTTTCATATTTTGCTATTAAAAATACTTTCTCTTAGGAAAAAAAAAATCAAAACTGTAGGGAAGGGTATAGAGGAGTGGTTCTCAATCGGGGACAATTTCCACCCCGGGAACATGTGGCGACGTCTGGGGACACTCTGGGTGGTGACAACAGGGGTGCTGCTGGCATCTAGTGGGTAGGGGCCAGGGATGCTCCAACATCCTCCAACACAGCACACAGATGGGCCCTCCATGGCAGAGTCACCCGACGTAAAACGTCAATGGTGTCAAGGTTGAGAAACGCTGGCACAGAGTGAAAAATCAAAGCCGCCGGGCCCCTGAGTCTTATTTTCAGAGGAGAGAACAAGAGCCGTTTATTGCGCTTTGCACCATTCTTCCTAATGAGAAGGACCACCACCAACTGCCACCCCACCCTCTCCAAAAACCAACTGACTTAATTACAGTAACAAGAGTGAGTCGACAGTCCCACTGGACCCATCCGCGGGTGCTTCAAGCAATTCTCGGCTCTGCCCCCCAAGCTAGAACAGGCCGGTGGCCTCCATCCCCTCTGGAGCCCACGTTGGGAATCACACGGAGATATTCAGGAGGGGCTAAAAATCTGTCTTCAGAGCCTGCCTGCCAAGGGCAAAGCCTGAGCCCACTGCCAGGAGGCCTCTGGGTGTCTACCCCGGCCGGGCAGGACAGGGACAGTGACCCAAAGCCAGGGGCTGCTGACTTGGCATCTCCTTGCCTCACTGGAGCCAGGAGCCACCTGGACTCTGCCATCACAAGCCTGTCCATTAGTGTTCCTAACAGGTTGTGGGGCCCTGGGACCCAGGTATCGGGAAGTGCAGGATCCCTTAGAGGCTGGGGGAGAGAAATGGAGAAGAGGCCTGGAGGCCCCATTCCACTTGCCCATTTCCTTCCCTTCGGTAGGTCCAGAGCAGCTCGGAGGGAGACCAGAGAGGAGTTACTGCAGTGGGCCAGGTGAGAGCTGGTGGCAACCAGAACTAGGGTGGTGACGGTGGGGGTGACAAACTGGACAGACTTGAGGTGGTAATAAAAGGGACAAAAAGCACAGTGATGGGCGGAGTGTGGGGTGAGGGTGAGGGAGGAGCCAAGATGGCCGCCCCCTTTCTGGATTGGCACCCACCCATTTATCCAGAAAGCATTGGCAGGGGGCTGCATCATTGCCAGAATTAAATGAGGACATGACCGAAGCTCATGCTCATCAAATATAAACCTGGATCCCTAACACTAGGCTCTGGGGATGGAGCAGAAGCCATGGTTGGCAGAGCGATGCTTGGCAGAGTCTATATCTTAATCCCTTCCCATGAAACAACTCTGAAGTCTGCATCCATCTTATTAGGTCAGGGTAATCTTCCAGAGAATCTTGGCTCTTGGCTTTGGAAGCAGTCACTTTCAGGGAGAGTCAGATAGACACACGGGAATGTGTTCTGCGGGGACTGAGAGGGTAGAGAGAAGGAAATGCATGCTGGAGTGGGCAGCCCCACAAGGCCTCAGCAGAGTGTGAGCAAGCCATGGAACAATGGGGAGACTGAGGCAGGGAGAGCTGGTCCTGCATTTCACTCACAAACACACACACTCACATTCTCATTTTACATAATAATTTTGTTCCTCCCCATCCCACCCTGTAGCGAAGCAAACCAGAGAGGAAAGAGGATAGCTGCCTCCCCTGATGCAGGCCATTGGTGCTGAACCGAGCTTTGACTCCATGCATGCTTCCCTGGCAAAGCCAAGGCATTGCCTCCGGTCTCTGCCTTCTCGAGGTTAAGATGCACGCAGATAACCATTCCCTGACGCAGAGCCGGTGGGTCCCTGAGAGAAGGAACTCACCCAGCCTGCAGGGTCGGGGAAAATCAAGCCCACATCACCTAAATATAGTCTACCTTCTAAATAAGGCTTCACATCACAGATTTGTTTACTTTCATTCGGTGATGAGTGTTCACAGCAGAACAGATCAGAAAATTCTATAATAGGAACCACAGCCAGGAAATAGTAAATAATTAATCACCCTCCCACCCAGCCTCTTGCATCTCTGTTGATATAAATGACCGTATAATTCCAAACCCAATTATCACTACTTAGCCGTTCCATTTTGTAGTTAAAATCCCACAAAATTAAAGTGCATCAATTGTTAATGGTAATAGGCCAGACAAGAGATTAAAGATTATTTTAATGTTTATTTCCTGTCAAGAGATCTTTTGGCAGGAAACACTGCAGACTCAGATGAGATTCATATATTTAAATCTTCTAACTTCTAAAAACATTATGGATATAATTACTTGTTTAATTTACTTGTTCCCTCAAGATACAGGCTGAGGAGATCAAGCCAACTTTATTATATCAAGTTCTCAGGAGAAAAAGAGGCAGTGCTCGGCAGCATTTTAGAAGCTGTTTTATCCTAAGTACCCACCTAAAATTTAGGGGCCATGTCCCACCATTCTGAGCATGGGGAAAGAGGGAAGGGAAGGGAAGGGAGCAAGACCGGGGCACCGCTTTCAGCCCTGGAGCCTGGAGGGCGCGTGGTCCGGGCACATCACCGGAGCCTGCTCGTTTGCACATGAGGATGCGCGTTTGCACACGAGGTTGGGAAGGCCCACTGGGCAGGATGCATGGGAGGCTGGCAGGACGTGCAGAAAGTCGCCTGGTGGTGCCAACACAACTAACAAAAATGACAGGGCGCCTGCTTGGTTTTAAGATGGGATCCGTGGATGCTTCTCGATCTTTCTAGATTGTCGAGATAGACACGTGTGTGTGCACACACCCCAGAGAATACAACAGCAACTTCCAGGAGTCCTTGGGATCCAGTTTAAGAAACATTGGTCTAATCTATTTTCAAAAGTTGGGACAGTAAAAATAAGTTCTAGCATAATGTCCAACCAAGTGATTTACTTCAGATGTGGGTTAAGAAAAGGTTTAGAGGGAAATGGATTTGGCTCAACTGATAGAGCGTCCACCTACCACATGGGAGGTCCAGGATTCAAATCCAGGGCCTCCTGACCTGTGGGGTGAGCTGGCCCATGCTCAGTGCTGATGCGCGCAAGGAGTGCCGTGCCACGCAGGGGTGTCCCCCACGTAGGGGAGCCCCACGCACAAGGAGTGCGCCCTGAAAGGAGAGCTGCCCCATGCAAAAAAAAAGTGCAGCCTGCCCGGGAGTGGCGCCACACACATACGGAGAGCTGACGCAGCAAGATGACGCAACAAAAGAGACAGATTCCCAGTGACGAGAATGCAAACAGACACAGAAGAACACACACAGCAAATGAACAGAGAGTAGACAACAGGAGTGGGAGAGAGAAATACATAAAAATAAATAAATCTTAAAAAAGGGAAGGTTTAGAGGGGTGCCGATGTGGCTCAGCGGTTGAGCACCGGCTTCTCTGGCCCTCGCTATCTCAACAACAACAAAAAAAGTTTAGAAATTCACAGGCAAAATAAATAAATAAAGGATAAAATAAAATCAAATATTTATGTAATTATTTATATATATTTATATAGACAAATATAGATAGAATGATAGAGACAGACAGGTATTATAGATGGATAGACAGACAAAAGTAAGTACTTACTTACCTAAAATACTATTTGTATCACTGAAACTCAGAACTGGAAAAGAATTTGGGCCTCTTTACCCAAACTGCTCTGTTTATTGTTTTACTATTTATTTTCTGCCACTGTCCTGTAGAATTTAAAACCTACGGGGACAAGACAGTGCCTGTTTGGTTCATCTCTATACTGCTAACTTTTAAAACAGGGACTGGCACATAGTGGGTGCTGGATGAATATTTCTGGTATGAATGAATAAAGATAATGAAAATCATACGATTGTTTTATATTTTTACAAAGTGATATGTCTCATTGTAATTCTCATATCAATATATTAACTTCATTTACCAATGAGGAGCCTGAAAACTAGAGGCTGAGAAGCTCTGCCTAAACCACAAACCCAGGTGAGAGCTACAGTTGAGTTAAACCCACAATTTCTGACTCCACATGTCTGACCTTTCCACATCATCACTCTGGCCCTTTGAGACTTTCTCTCTACCTGTGGGTAAGAGAAGGCGCTTTGCTTTTAAGAGTAAAGACATAATTTTAAAAGAAGTTTCCCCAGTAGTTCAGGTTCCGAAGGCTGGATGTAACCTCGGGCAATCTGCACTGCCTGAGTCTGCTTCCCCTTCTCTAAGGACGGGGCAGTGAGACGTGTTTGTTTCCTCATACCTCCTCACTGATTGCGGATGCATCCAGCTGTAGTCATAGTCACGTGATTCAAAATAGTTTCTCTTAGACCACTGGAAGTCCAGAAGTAGGGAGGTCATAGACACAGCCAAATCGGCAGCTCTGTGACATCGTAACAAGCCAAGATTCTTTTCATCCGCTCCTCTGCCCTGCTGAGGGTCAGCTTCATCTCATACTGGGGCCCCTTGAGCACAGAATGGCTGCAGTGGAGATAGGAAGCTCAGAGACTAGTTCTTCCCTATGTAGCCCTTTTCAGGAGTAAGGAAACCTTTCTCAGAAGTGTCCTCCTTTTCATTTGTCAAGATTGGGTCACAAGTCTATTTCCAAACCAGTCACTACCAAGGGGCATAGGTTAGCACGACGGGCTTAGATTAATCATTGGAGGTAAATGGATAACCACTACACTTACCTTAAAAATATCCTTTAACAGTATATGAGGCAAAAGTAAATAATAAAAGGAGCCTGAGTTCTTATTTTTAAAAGCAGTGTCCCAAACTGTAAACAGCCTAACTCTTGAAAAATAGAGAAATGGTTCAATAAAGCACAATTCATTCATTTTATATGATCTTACATGAAATCATTAAAATATTTTTCCAATCAATGTTTAATGACATGAGAATTTTTTATTTAAGAAAGAATATGCATACACATAGATTAGGACCCCAACTTGTTTTTAAAATGCCATCACTCAGAAGAAAGAAAAGAAGTAATTACAACAAAATATTAAGAGTGAACATCTCATGATAGTGGAACTAATAGAACATTTTTATTTTCTTTTGCATACACTCCTTTCTTCCTTTTCTCTCTCTTCCTCCCTCCTTCTCTTTCTCCTTCTTTATTCTTCCCCTTCCTTCCCTCTAATTCTCCTCCTCTTCCTTCTTCTAACACATATGGTTTACTACCATAATCAAAAAGCATGAGTTGGCTTTCCAGAGTCACAAGTGATGGGCAAATACCAGAATCTCAATGGAAAAAAAAAATCAAATCAAGTTCAGTGCTAAGGTATAATTGAGTAATTGACTTAGGTCATTAGTGAAGAATGGTTAAGAAAGTCATATATATAGTCTCTCTATATATATGAAAAATCTTCTTATCTATTGACTCTATTTTTATTAGAAAGAAATCAGAATCTGAAAGGAAAAGAAACTTGGCACTTCTCCCGCTGGGACCCGGTTCTTGGGTACGATGAGCCCTGAGTCCTGGGGGTGAGGGGGTCTTTAGGCTGGGCGCTGGCTATCTATAGCAGCAACTGTCCAGGAATACACAGGTCAACCACAAAGAGGTGGAGAATTGGCCATGCCTAAAGCACTCAGGAAAGCAGTGAGCTGCCAAGGGGCTGTGTGATGTAGCACGGTTTTCTTTATAGTCCTTGGTAGCATCCATGAATCTATTTGGCATTCATGGGATACAGCTACCAAGCATGTGTTAGGTAACCTAGAACCTTGCTCTCAACTGCCTTCCAGGCACCTGCCTTATCATGAGGCCTGATAGGTACTTCCTTAAAAACAGCCCCAGGGGTGCCCATCAATATGCTCATTATATATGTGATCTCTGTAGAAAACAATCATTGTAATAATGTGATTGATAACAGTGACCACCTCCAGGTCCAGCCTGGTGCTGGCTATTTTACATACACTCTATCTGACTCCATATGGTGACTGCCAACAATTCCTTCAGTGCATTGTACCAATACCTTCCATTCTACAGATGCCAAAACTAAGGCTCAGCATGAGTAAGGCATGTGTCCAACCAATGAGGTTGGCAGAACATGGATTCACATTCAGCTGAGTCTGATTTCCAAGCTTATATTCTTTGGCAGAAAAGAGAAGCCTCCTTGTGATTTACAGAAGCTGCCAATACAGCCCTGTGATGGTGAGGCTAATGTGTCAACCTGGCCAGATCACTGTGCCCAGTTGTTTGGTTAAGCAAGCACTGAGCTAACTGTAATACAAGGACATTTATGGTCTTTAGTCATCAGTGAGTTTACTGCATCTACAGTCAACCAGGGAGATTGCCATCAGCAATGAGTGACATTTTATGCAATCAGTTGAATGCCTTGAAAGAGGAAGTGATTTCAGCATTGAGAGAGAATTTTCCAGCTTGTCTTTGGACAGCCAACATCTCCTGGAAACTCATCAAGGACCTTTATTGGACTTTCATCAAAGCCCCTGGTTTGCAGCCTGCCCGTGGAACCTGGACTTGTGCATCCCCACAGTCATGTGAGAGACTCTCATAAAATCTCATACTATTTACAGATAACCTCCTGTTGATTCTGTTTCCCTAGAGAATTCTGACTAATCCAGTCCCTCTGACCTGTACCAAAGCTTAGCACTTGACATTGGTGAAAGAGGGTGCTGTGGGGGCCCCAGCCTGCAGATGTGAGCTGGGTCTGTGCCAGTAAATGCACTGAAGTCCTTGATGAGTAGAAGTCACAGATAAACATGTAACAGGTAAAGGCAAACACATTTAACCCTAGACCCTGGATGAGCATCAAGGATAGAATCTGGCATCATTACAGCCCCTCCTTGATAGGATTTTAGCAATCTGCTCAGACTCCCAGGAAACTGTGTGCCTCCCCACCTCCAGGGGACTTGTTCTCCTGCCAGAGTAAGACACTGAATAGCTGCCTGTATTCCACTTGACATCCATAGATATTTAAGCGCCTAATTCAATGGTTATATCTTTTCTGTAGACACAAAGGAACCACAGCCTTCCAGCACCTCGGGGCTCTCTCTCACTTGCCTCTCCTGTTTAAGCATGCTGGGGCTGCACACATACTAAATAGGACCGATTTAATAAAGATGGTGAGCAGTGGTGCTACTTTGGTCCTTATCATATAAGAATGCTCTGTGGGCTCCAACTACCAAAGGAAGGATGCTAGGCATCAGTGTCTGGGGTGGGACCCAACCTCCTTGTGAATACGACAGCTGAACAGCTGGGCAATCGCTTTTGCAACCAAGAGGCTATTAGTTGAACATAAGAAAAGCCGAATTCCCATTGGTCCTAGGCTTCAGGGATCCCTGCCAAGGATAATCACATTGCTATGAAGGTTTCACATACAAATGCAACAGCCAACCCATTTTTCCTCACGCCATTTCCATTGGAAGGTATACCTGTGGGTGACAGTCTAAACTCTGAAGTTTTCTTTGCTGGGTGGCTGGCTCACAGGAACCCACAATGGAAACTTTGTAGGGCAGCTGAGATTTGTGGCACAGGGAAAGACGTGGCCTGGAAAGCCATTCCATACCTTTTCACCATGCCTAAAATTTACTGTGAATGGAATTCCTGAAAATCCATGTTGGCCTTTGATTTAAAACTATTAAATCTGGTTTCCTGAGAACACCTCCGTTATAATAAATACATCAGGAGGACAACATATGCTAATTACACAACCTCAAAGACCACTCTACATGAAAAAGGCATTGCACGCCAGTGTCCGGGGCTCATACTGAGGCTTTGATTCAGGCTAAGTCATAGGTCGAGCACCAAGCATCTCCCAAGCAGGCTGACACCATGGTGCACAGCAGTGAGAAGGAGGGCACTGGGACACCAATTTCAGATAGGGGGCAAAGCTGGATCTGTGTTTGTTTGGGATGTGGGCAGTGTCTTAGCTCATGGAACTCAAGGGAGACATGACATGTACTTTTACATGTAATTACATGCATTTTAACAAATATGAAAGCTAAGAGTGCTAAGCAGATACACATACCTTTTCCTCCTCAAAGTACACCTTGATGAAATTAGAGAACTACTATAGTCACTGAATACAGTGATCAATTCAAAAGAAACAGAAGATCCTTTTTTTTGCCCAATTTAGCTTCTTTTTGTTGCCCAAACTCTCTTTTTTTCCTCTATCTGGGTTATTTCTTCCTGTTTTTCTCCCTCACCTTGTCTCTTCCCTCCTTCTATAGACATTTGAGCCAGTCCTACCTGCCTCTTCTTGCTGTGAGACAAACACAGATAAGTTGGACCAGACCAGCCGTAGGAGGTTCAAACCAGCAGCTAAGGCTTTCGACTCCACCAGACTCCTCTTCTTGCTGTGAGACATACACAGATAAGTTGGACCAGAACCAGCCGCAGGAGGTTCAAAACAGCAGCTAGGGCTTTCGACTCCACCAGAGGGATGAGTTTGGATCCTGCCTCTGCTGCTGGAGCTCGCTGTCTTGGGAAGCTGTCTTAGTTTCCTAGGGCTGCTGTTAATGTATCACCACAAACTGGGTGGCTAAAGACAACAGAAATATATTCTCTCACAGTTCTGGAGGCCAGATGTCCAAAATCAAGGTGTTGTCAAAGCCACACACCCTCTGAAGGTTCTAGGGAAGAACCCTGCATGGATTCTTTTTCATTTCTGTGGTTGCGGCTTCCAGCTGCTTCTCTCTCCACTCTCTGCTTCTGCCTTCCCAAGGGCTTCTCCCCTGGCTGTCTCTGTGTGTCCTCTCCTCTGCTTATAAGGACCCCATCCCTGGGTTTAGGACCAACCCTAATCCTGTATGACCCCACATTCAAAGATCCTATTTTCAAATAAGGTCACACGTGAAGTTTAGAGTGGACACAACTTTTAGGAGAACATTCTTCAACTCAGTACAAAAACCAAGGCACTTAATTTTTGAGTGTGCATTAACCAGACATGTGAAATCAGGGCTGCGAGTGTGTGTTTTGAGGTTGTCCTGAGGTGAAATGTTGAGTGAATTCACCTTGCACATGGTAGGCATTCAGCAAACCAAACCACAATGTAAAAATAAAAGATTATTTTAATCAACATCAAAAGTGGGCAGATCCCTAAGAGAACGACAAATGGGAGGGTGGGAGGAAACTAAGAAGAGGGAAAAACCCAGGTAATAGTTGATACGTGTTGATACGCAGGGGAGAACTGGATGGAAAAAACGAACCTAGTGCAAGGTTGGCATAGGAAGAAGCAAAGGCTACTCAGAGGAGAACAAACAGAGGACATTTATGCAGAGCTTACTGTAGCAAAACAGCCACAATCATCTGCATTTCACAAAACGGAAAGGCAGACGGGAGTGAGAAGGCTTTATAGTGAAAAGAGAGAAGGGAAACGGACTTTGCCCAGTGGTTAGGGCGTCTGTCTACCACATGGGAGGTCCGCGGTTCAAACCCCAGGCCTCCTTGACCCGTGTGGAGCTGGCCCATGCACAGTGCTGATGCGCGCAAGGAGTGCGCTGCCACACAGGGGTGTCCCCCGCGTAGGGGAACCCCACGCGCAAGGAGTGCGCCCCATAAGGAGAGCCGCCCAGCGCGAAAGAAAGTGCAGCCTGCCCAGGAATGGCGCCGCCCACACTTCCCGAGCCGCTGACGACAACAGAAGTGGACAAAGAAACAAGACACAGCAAATAGACACAGAGAACAGACAACCGGGGGAGGGGGAGGAATTAAATAAATAAATAAATCTTTAAAAAAAAAGAGAGAGAAGGCCTCAGGAATGTTCTGATCAGACACTGAGTGCCAGGGGAAGCTGCAGGTGGGCTAACGGGAAGTGTAATTGGTTTGGGGAGCATGTCTGGCTTTGTCTGATTGGTCCTCAGTTGGAAGTGGGGCAAAAAAAAGGGGAGCTGGCAGTCGTTGACCAACTCCTGACCATTCTGAACGGACTGCTGCAGAGGTTATGGGTCAGAATCTATTTTCAAATATGATCTGACCATTGTCTGGTTGCTATATATTCAGTCTCTGTTTAGCAATGCTAACAGCAGATAACTGTTTACCCCGGAGCCAGCTAGGGAAGGAATTATGATAAGCACACTTTCCAAGTGGCTGGGACACAGTGAGTGCTGGGGAACTGCTGGCCTCACTCACAGGCTGCAGATAGAGGGGGCAGCCACCAGGCGTTGCTTCATCACGCTAAGGGCATCACGTTCTCAGAAGGCCCCAGCAATCTAGAATCTGATTCCCTGTCACCGTAGGCCTTTGTATAGGGATATGTGTGAATTAGAGAGGAAAAAGGCACTTTGATGTCCTAAAGAAATAGCCGTTTTCATGAAACTCCTGGGAGGCAGGTAGTAATTTATTCAGTCCTCTTTCGAAGTAATTCCTGTCTGACTTCTTTTCTCTCTGGCTTCATCTTCTCCAAGGTGGTCCATACCTGTTCTGGGTTAACGAGAGTAAGTGTGAGGTACAGATGGGAAGGCTCCAGAAGCTGAATGAACAATGGGGAAGACTAAGCTAGAGCAAATAAGAAAGAGAGACTTGGCATTCAGGTAAAGTTTCTGCCAAAGTGATCGCTTTTTAGAAAAATAGTAATAAAAACCTCAAGTTCTTTAGGGCTTAAGGGGGAAAGAACTAGGATCTCCAAAAGACAGAAACTCTGCTCAACATCACCAGCTGCTTAGTATCCTGGGACTTTTGAAACAAAGTACAGCAGATTGGGTGGCTTAAAACAATAAAAACTTATGCTCTCTCAGTTCTGGATACCAGAAGCTCAAAATTAAGGTGTGGCAGAGTCACACACCCTCTGAAAGCTCAAGGCATCCTTGCCTCACCCAGCTCCTGGTGGCCCACAGGTCTTCCTTTGCACTTCCACGAGCCAATAAATGCCTCTTTTTTTTGCTTCAGTCAATTGCGTGAGGTTGAGGGTTTTTCTCACTCACAACCAGGCCAGCCCTGACTGACAACTTTGAAGGAATCTGGGGTGAAAGGAAATAAAGGAAGGAAACTCTAGGCCTGGCCTCTGCCCTCAGGGAGCTTCTATTCTTCTTGGCAAAACAAGACAAAAAAAGGTGAGGCCTTTGAGATTAAGGAACTAAGGGCTGAGATAGAGAATGGAGGGACATTAAGATGGTGCAGTAGGTAGAAAAACGGTACCTAAAATGCCCACATGCTAATCCCTGAAACCTGAGAATGTATGGCCTTGCACAGCAAAGGGGACTTGGCAGTTGTGAATAAGTAAAGGTTCTTAAAATGGAGGGATTACCCTGGATTATCCATGGGGCCCAATGTAATCCCGAGGGTCCAGAAAAGATGGAAGAGGAAAGCAGGAATGGCGGATTCAGAGAGTGATTTGAAAATGCCACGCTACTATCTATGAAAATGGAAGAAGGAAGCCCAGGAGCAAAGGAATGCTGGGGTTCTCTGGAAGCTAGAAAAGGCAAGGAAACGGGCTCTCCCTGGAGCCCCAGAAAGGATGCAGCCCTGCCGACAGCCTTGATGTTAGCCCAGTGAGACCCATTTTGGGTTTCTCTTCTCTAGAAGGGTAAGAGAACAAACGTGTGCTAAATCTCTCAATCTGGGGTCATTTGTTAGTGCAGCAAAAGCACACTAATACACACAGTCAGGATCAGTCTCTTTGAGGAGGTGGCCATTTATACTGAAACCTAAAGGATGAGAAGGGGAGAGCCAGGGCAAGGGTGGGGAGGAGACCACAGCAGGAGAGGAAATGGAATATTCCTGGAATAGGGACGAGCCTGACATGTTCTGAGAAGAATATCATTTTGGCTAGAGAGTGTATTGCTTAGCCTCAAAGGTTTAGAAAAGGATTCAAAACACTTCTTTAATATTCAATGCAATCCAACTATTGGGGAAACAAAGCACTCTTTAGTGATTTCCTAGATTTTTAACTCATTGAGAACTGGGACCAAAATTCATCCATATATTAATACTAACTAGCACAAAGAATCCCACCAAGGGTAATTTTCTTTAGCATACCTATCTATATTCCTAACATGCATTCCCGATTTTCTGGACAGGTCCCATTCTTACATATTCTGTCCTGCTGTGCCAAGCAGTATATTCATACGCCTGAACCATAATGGGACTAAATAAATATTTGGTAAACGAACAGGCCCAGCTTTCAAGTTTGAAAGTATACTCCCTGATGCTATGTATCCTCCTAAGACCTGTTCTCCTATAATCCTAGAAAAAATTTAAATGTTTTGGTTGCCTTGGGGAGGAAAACGAGATACCCAGGGATAAGCATTTGTCTGCTGGCATTGCCTGTCTGGTTCCTAGAAGCCTGGGTTGGGGTAGAGGGGAATGAGAATGCATAGGAAGGAGTAGTGATTTTTTTCATAAAGTATTATCAAGATACCAAATGAGGTGGAAGTTACTAATTATGGCACCTGCCTCATGCAGGGAAGAAAATATTTTTTTTTGGAGGGGGGTCGTCCCCCTACACCGCTTCAGCTGCTGAGCTAGCGAAGAGCAGTGTGAATAAACATCACCGGCATAAGGAGTCCAGAGCTTCCTTCTAAATCAGTTCCTAGAAAGCGAAGAACCGGTATATCATAGTGAGACAATCATTTATAATGGGACCATTATTAGAAGCCAAGATATAAAAATTGTAGCCGAAACAGCCTTATAAGCAGATTCAGTGAGTGGCTGATTAACCACTGGGGGCTCGAGGCCCAGGGGAGTGGTAATGAGACGGGGAAGTCATTCGCCTGGAGGTCACAGGTTTAAAGCTGGCCAAGTTAGGAAAGGCCTGCCTGCTACTCCTGGGGGACTCACAGGAGACAAACTGGGCACACATGGGTGGGTTTCGAGTCACGGCACGGCCACTGACCTAGCTGTGTGGGATTTGTGCTGGCCACAGATCACTCACTGCCTCAGTATCACATTTTATTAAACCTTGTCAAGGTTGACTTTTTTTTTTTTAAGATAAATATGTTTGGCCCTTGAGAAGTATTCAATAAATGCAATCGGTTGCGATTTTCTTTTCTAAGAATGCATGTTTCTGTTGAGTTCTTAGATTCTTAAGAGGTCACGAAGTGGCTACAAATACTGGAAGTGACAGCCCTGTCGGCTTCTCTTGGGTCTGGAGAGCTGCACGGGGCTTTCTACCAGTTCTGGTGAATGATAGAGCCCTGATCTGGGGTTATCTATTGGCTTCCTAGGCGCAGGGAAAATAGCAAAGCTTCCCAGGTTTTTATAATGTGTTCAGTGTTTCTCCTTCATTGACTAATTGAACCTTCGCCGATTCCCTATGAAGAAGGTACTATTGCAATCCTAAGCAATAGTCCTGGGGCTTTACACCAAGTAGAGGGGCAAAACCATACTTTGCACCTAGATAGTAAGATCATAGAATCTGCTTGACTAAAGGGCTGGACAGAGTTGGGGAGGAGGTCTGGGATTCACCTGGGACGAAGGTGCATCTGGCCAGGACTCCCTGATGTGGAACCCTGCGGGCCCACAAGGCCTTGGCCTTGCAGATGGTGGGGACGTGGCTTGCCTCTGGAGCTCAGCCTTCAGGCGGGGGCTGAGGTGAGGTCCGCTGGCGTCCCTGGCATTAGGACTGGACGTACAGCACTCACTGGGTACTCAGAAAGGCCACAGCTTCCACTGGTGTCAATGAAATGGCAGAAGCCCAGGGAGGAAGGACAGAGGAAGACCTCGTGCAAAAATGGAAGGTGACATAAAAGGACCAAAAGATGGATCTGGAGACAGAAACCCTGGTTCAAATCCCAGCTCTGACCCACTTCTTCCCCACACCCTCAACAGTTTCCTCATCCTTGAAATAGGGTCAAGGCCTTCCTGAGGATGTGATATGCTGCAGAATCCACAAATATTCCTTGATTAAGAATTCCAATCTGAGAATATATAAAAAGGCCACCTCTTTAAAACAGAGGGAAATTGCACATTATTTAGGGGATAGAGGTCTCCTACGAAGATGTACGTCACACCCAACTTAACAGAGCATTTAGGCATTAACTCTCCAATAAATTTGTTGCGTGTTTTCCTTTTCTTTTTCTTCCCCCCCTTCCCACTTTCCTAGGATTTACGGCTCTTATTGAAAAGGGGGGGATAATCCTTTCTTTGGTGTCTATGCTCAAGATCTATTTGGTAACCCACTCCTCTAATACTGCCTGTGCAGAAAAATAATTTCGGCTCCCCGTTAATTTGAGTATTGAACTGAAATTCTGCAGCTGCTTTCTGCCAAGCCTGAAAGCAGAAATTAATTTCAATGACCCAGGCGAGTGGAGGGGAGCTCTGTCAGGTAATTAGTCTTCGTCTTTTGCTACTCAGGGTCTATCACTGTGCTAATCCATACCTAAACCCAGGCATTCCCCGAGTCACTCACAATCTGCGGGGTCGTTTAACTACCTCTTGCTTGAGTTCACCGTTTGCGGGGAAACGGATGAAGGCGCCCTTTCATGTTTGCCTTCCTTCTGCCTCTTTATGGACAGCAGAATTAATGCCGCTGATTTGCATGTTCTTTTCCCTGTGTGATCGAGTGGGCCCTTGATTAAGTAGAGCTAGAGGTTGGAGGGGGAGCGAGTGGGGAGGAGGGGCTCCCACCCTGCAGCTTTCTGACTTGCCAGTTTATTAATGAAAAAGGTACCGATATTGATAGCCCTGACACGACAAGTGCAGCAATTAAAGGGTATGTCCTTCCAGGCTTCTAATTAAAAAGGAGCTTTTTCTCTCCGGGACGGGTCCTATTGTCCTATTTGCATTCCATTCTGGCCCGGGCTTGGGCTCTCCTGCCTCTTCCTTTAGGAAAATCTCCTGGGGGATCCTTAGACCTGAAAAAAATATAAGTACAGTGTGAAAGAGCTTTGTTCTCAACAGGGGTCATTCTGACATCCATGGGAAAGAATATTTTGGGGGGAAGGCACCTGCACCCAAAGACAGCCTGCCCTCCTCCCTCTCCCAAACCCTACTTGGAGCTTCCTGTCTTTTATACTTTCAACCCTGGTGGAAGGGTGTTTTTTTTTTTAAACAGGTTTTTAAATCACATTAAATAGTAGTTAATATAATCTTCTGAGTACCTACCAGAAGACCGTACATTCACTAGCGTATTTAACCATAGCTCCACAGTGTGGAGTGAGTTTTGGTGGTCCCATTTTACAGATGAGAAAAACTAACGTTCCTTCGGAAAAGCTCAGCCTCCCACAGCTGGTATTTCTTTCTGAACCAATGTCTTCATTGGCCACTACAGGAGCCACCCCCACAAGCCTGTGTGTTTGTGGGGGGGGGGGCTGGTAACATAAATGGCAGAAGCAGGTCCAGGGGTTAGTGTGGAAACTGGAAAGCCTGCCCCCCAAAGGGGCAGTTCTAGCCCTACCCGGATGTGCTCCTGCCAATTCTGCATGCCAGAATTCTAACCCAGAAATCCTTTGTACTACTCCAGCTTTTCAAGGGAAGTCGGAAATCTGGACTGTTAAGTGAAATATTCCTTAAATGGTAAAATTAATACACAAAAAAATCACGACGGACCTACACATCTATTACCCCGGAAGCACACGTTTTCAGCTTCACAGAAACTCTCTACCTGCCTCCTTAGAATCAACAAGATGCTTTTTTTCCCCCCGACACTTTAGATTTTTATTTTGAATCATTCATCTAAATCAAACAGCCAGCTTTGTTTATAGGGCTTTGTCGGTGCTGCTCATCTGCTGGGGAAGGGGGCAGTGTCATACACCCTGAAACTGCCCCAGGATTACGCCAAATTCATAAAGGAAACAAACTGTGGCCCCGAATGCTCCTCCCACGTGACCACTGTTGCCGTCAGATCCCAGCTCTGTCTTTCGAGGAGCACTACCCATCACACAGGCCAGCTGCAGGGTCTCCTACCAGGTTCTCCCTGCCCGGCAACAGGACATTTTCTTTCCTCCGGGTCTACTCCCATTTCTGCAGTGAGCCAAATTTGCAATATTTTACACTTCTTTTTTTAACCTCTGTGAGCCTCAGTTTCTTCGTCTGCACAACGGAAGGTAACTCTTGCCTCACAAGCTTATGGTGAGGCTCCAGTGAGCTAACGGAGGGAACGGGCTGGGCACTGCGCCTGCCTCCCGGCAAGGGCTCAGCTCGCCTTGCTTCCGGCCTGCATCTCGCTGAAGTCCAGGTCTAGATGGCCCGTGTGCTTTGCACGTCTTAGGATCCAAAGCATCCAAATGGAAGAAAAGATTCTGGTAGTTATGCATCTTCCCAGGTCCTATTTTACTGCCCTACCCCCCACTCCTAAGATTAATGTCACCGAGTGCTGGCTAGCCGCTCAGTCTTTCGCCTTAGTTTTTCCAGCTCTAAAGTAGGGTTTGTAATCTCTCCCTCATAGGCCTGCTGCTGGGAGATTATAAAAGTCCCCAGAAAATCGAGCTCCCAGAAGTATTTAACTCTCTTGCTTGAAATACAGGTATATCAGGTTATGTTCTTCAAATTTTTTTTTTCCATGCTGAGGACTATCATTCGGAAATGGATAGAAAGAAAATAAAAGAAACCTGAATCTTCACAGGAGCTACAACTGTGAAATCTCCTAATCATTTCTCATTTAACTGTGAATTCCTAGAAATGACAATATTCCCTCCCAACAGAGAGAAAGAGTGAGCAACCTGAAAAATAGCAAAGCTCTAATGTGCTAATATACTTTGTTGGAGAAGGCTTCTATCTTCCTCTGCCTGCCCTCCTGCCCTCCCCACCCCAAGCCTTTGGCTGGGGGCCCCATGCAAAAGCCAGAGCCCTAGTGTCAAGTGGCTCAGCCATCCACATTCCAGGAGAGTCAATTGCAATTAACAGGGCCCTTCAGAACAGGCAGGTTCTAGCCAGACAAAGGGAACAGCCAGTTCTTATCAGAGAGGCCATCATGCTGGGTCTTTCAGAGGCTGCTCAGAAACAGACAAAAACAGTGGTGCAGGAAGAGCTGGGAAGGGAAAGGGGAGCTGAACCAAGTGGCAAGGACTGGGAGCCAGAAGGGCCCCGCAGAGGTTTGAAAAAGAAAGGCAGGTCTTGACTCTTTGACTCTGCCCCTGGCTCTTAGGAAACTTGGGTGAGTCACACAGCTTCTCCAAATGCTGGTCTGCTGGTCTGTAAAATGGGGGTCCTAACAGCACAGTCTTTTGTAACATCTTAATTATTATGTGAAATAATGGCTGCGAAGTGCCAAGGGCTGTGCCTGGTGGGGTAGTTACTGTTCCCAGAGAAGAGCTGGCCCTAGAGTGGAGAAGGAGATGAGGAGATCCAGGAGGGATGCTGCTTATTATAGAAAGCCTCCAGGAAGCGGATGTGGCTCAAGCGATGGAGCTCCCACCTACCATGGAAGGTCCCAGGTTCGGTTCCCAGTGCCTCCCAAAGAAGACAAGCAAGAGAGCCAGCTGAGGCGACAGGCAGGAGTGGTGAACTGACAGAACAAGAGACACAAGGAAAACACGAAAGACATGACAACCCAGGAAATGGAGGTGGCTCAGGTGATTGGGCAATGCTCTCCCACATCGGAGGTCCTGGATTCAGTACCCGGTGCTTTCTGAAAGGAAGACCAGAACAGAACAAGTAGACACAGCAACGAGGGGGGAAAGGGGGGAAGGGGCGAAGATGGGAGGAAGGGAGGAAGGGAGGAAGGAAGGAAGCCTCCCAGGGAAGAACTCAGAGAAGAGAAAGTGGCCAGGTTTGCAGGTGACTCCATCTGCACCTGGTGGAGCCAGGCATGGAGACCACCCTCCACAACTCAGAGGAAGGAGAGACCCTGCCAGGAAGCAAAGGCTTCCATGGGACACTAGCTCACAGCTGTGAATCCCCAACTGCAGAGGGTCCCCCTCGAAGCTCTTGAGGAGGGAAGTGTGGACACACAAACTCCAAGGCAGGCCCTGGGCAGAGAGGATTTGTCCCAGGCCACAGGGTCCTCACTCATGGCTCCATTTTGCCACGTCCCTGAGGGGCTTATACTTCTTTTCCAACAGAAAGACCTGAACATCCACCATGTGCTTGCTGCTGGGCCATTTACCAAGGGGCATCCAGTAAGCAACCTCGCCAGCCCCCTTCCTTGTTTTTTAGATCTGAGAATGCTGTGAGGCAGGTTAGTATAGGGAAAAGGGAAGACAAGTCATGGCTAGAACCTGGCAGAGAACATGGCCATGAAACACTGCCCGGAAACCCCAAGGGGAAGCTGCTATTAAGAACAAAGCCAGATAGATGGCTCTGGAGTTCAGTGCCTTGTCAGTGGGCCCCACTGTGGAATTTGTGCTCTTGAGTGTGATGGAGTTGGACTCAGATGTGACCTTTCTACACGTGCCTCTTCTGTCACTTTTACTGAACTTGTGGTTGGTGCTGGGGTTGGTGTATACTCAGGAGCATTGAATCTCTGGACTGGCCATGTGCCAGCTGGGCCCTGAGCCTCAGCAGAATTGCAAAACCTATCCTCCGGTTCGTCGGAATTACCCAGGTCGGCTGACAGGGAGGTAAAGATGGTCAACTATCACACCAGGAAACCAAGAGTGCCTACAAGCAGGAGAATCCCATCCATCAGCCATGTGGGATCTAAGCTCCCTCTCGATTTAGAGGGGAAATGGACATCAACATCCCAGGGTCCACAGGACGGAGGAATAAAATATGGATTAGAGCAGACTTACTGGTATTCTAGTATAGAACTATTGTGACTCTAGCAATGGAAGAATTTGTATCATTGATGTGGAGACAGCGGCCACAGTAGTTGCTGAGGGCAAGGAGAGGGAAGAAGAGAAGTGATGTGGGGGCATTTTCAGGACTTGGAGTTGTCCTAAGTGATATTGCAGAGTCAGAAGTTGGACATTATATATCCTGCCATAATGCACTGAATGGACTGGAAGAGGGTGTTAACTACAATGTAAACTATAATTCATGCGGTGCAGCAGTGCTCCAAAATGTATTTACCAAATGCAATGAATGTGCCACAATGATGAAAGAGGTTGTTGATGTGGGAGGTGTGGGTGGCGAGTTGGAGTGGGGGGTATATGGGACCTTCTTATATTTTTTAAAGTAACATTTTTTTCTGATCTATGTATCTTAAAAAAAAAAAAAAAAAGACAATAAAAAAAGAAAGAAAGAAAAGAACAAAGCCAGAAAGACCCGCAGAGACCCAGGCCACGAGCTTCCATTTGTCAAGGGGAGGCCCCGGATAACTCCAAACAAAAGGCCTCCTCATTGGTCCCCTGAGAGCTAACAGGTGGAGATCGTAAGACAACCAATCAGAACAGCAAATAGCTGGGGGCCCTCCCCAACATTAGCAAAGGGAAGGAGGAAAGGTCTTAAAAAGGCCTGACTCAGGGACCCGTGTGCACATGTCACCCTGTACCACCCACCCCGGGGTTGTGTAGTTTTTTTCTTTTCTCCCATTTCTCAATACGCTCTTTACTCCCTCGCCTACCCTGTGGCAGGTCCTTAAATTCCTTTATGTGACATAGCCAAGAACCTAGAAGCCCAGAGTGTTCCGCTAACAGGTGTCAGGGACTAAGGAAGTACGACTTGCTGGAGAGTTTCAGGGACACCCAAGTTCCAATGTGGGTGGGCCCCTGACAAGTAGCGTGATCATAAGCCAGCCATTGTGTACCTTTAAAAGTCATGGCAGCAACACTTAACATCACAGAGTTATTGTGAGATGTGTTGGGCACTCAATACAGGCAGTTTCTATTCTGTTATCCCAGGTTCCTTGGTCTGCTCTAGACAGAAGGGGCTGGAAGGCTTGAACTGGGCAGAGAAAGGGCACAAGTCCAAACTGCATCAGCCTTTTCAGCCAGAAAATGAATTCTGCCCAAAGCAGAAGCCCTCAGGTTAGTCTTATGATTTCTTCAGATGACTGAACCCAAGCCTGCACCATGACGGAGTTACACCAAGGAGCAGTCAAATCACCTCGAGGTTGAATACTTCTTGAGCCTCTTCCAGAAACAAACGCACAACTCCAGCTTAGGTGGGGACATGCTGCTCTATTTTTCACTTTCCTAGCTATGATGCCTATTTCTAGTCATGTGCCCAGTAATTGAGCACTTACCTTTCAGGCCCTCTTCAAATTCCAAAAACCTGAGGCTAAAAAAATCCATTAATTTAAAAGTTCTCAAGAAGCAAGAGCAAAAGGGGTCGTTAGCAGTAAGCAAAAAGACAGGAGGTGTAAGGGGGTTGGGGAGAGCAATCACTCGATTTTCTACCAGGAAAAGAAAATAATAATACACAGCAAAACCTCATTAAGTCAGTATCGGTTTATTCAAAAGAGCTTATCATTTGCGGCAACTATTCCCCAATCAACTGGATGCCTCTATTGTAATCTTTAACACTGAAAGTCTGATAATTAAATATATTAATATATCAGAGAGGCCAGATGTGTTTTTTTTCAAATGCACGGGGTGTTTTATAAGAAATCTCTAAGGTGTCCAGCAGAATGGTCAACACATAGTAGGTATTCAGTGACCTTTAGCTCCCTCCCCTTGCATGGTCCACAGTCAAAGCTTTTATCAGGTCTATAGCATGTCTAGTCCTTATCAATAATAATAGTGGTTTCCATTTTAATATACTACCTTTTATTAAACTGGAGCTGCAAACTCTTAATAGCAAGGGCCTGTCCAAGGCACTTTAATCACCGCTGGAGCACAGATGTCTCTCCGAGGAAAACACAGCCAATGTCTGGCAGCAAGGATGGGGACATCCACCTTGGTGTTGGCAGGATGAGTTACAGGATCGTATTATCAATGCAATTAGGCTCTGGCTCCCTCTGAAGACCTCTCGGCTCTGTCCAATATAAGGCACTTTCCTCTGTGACCTGGTTTCGAAAGCATTTTTTCCCCCTCAAGTGGCCACCAATGATGCTTGCATGGGATGGCCAACTTCTGAGTTTTGTGAATAACTTCCACTCACAAGTTTTCCAACATGGACACCAGGCTCAACAGCAAAGTCACATCCCGTGCTTCTCATGACAAAGGTGACGATGCCAATGACAATAGTGATGGTGATAGTGCTAGCTAAGCACTGCATACTCACTGTGTGTCAGTGACCGAGTGGAGTGCTGTGCGAGCATTTTCAGCAGTTGGCCCTCCCAACAACTCTCTGAGGAAGAGACTATTCATACCCCCATTTTGTATGAAGAAACAGGCTTAGAGAGTATGTGTGGCAACAGACAATAGTTGCCAAGCCAGGATATGAACCTAGGAATGAGACTTTTAAGGTTGCACCTTATTCAGCACTTGTCCCATTTCAAGCAATCCCATTTCCCTTCTTGTCTGGTCAAGAACGCATTAGTAGGCCCACCCTTCCTCCCAGAGGAGCTGTCCCATTCTTGCTCAGTCCTCTTAGGTGCACAGATCAAAGGGACAGCTAGGGAGCCACCCAAAGGCAAAAGGCTTGGGGTTTAGATTGAAAGAGTTTCACACATACAATTTGGGTTGCTGAACAGGCAGCATACAACCTCAGGTGTTCAGTGGACTGAACATCAGGTATGCTTAGATTTGAAATCTGACTTTTTAGTAGAATGACATTGGGCAAGGTTTCCTATATATAAAGTGGGGAAATCTGTACTGCAGGGATGCTGAGAGGATTAAATGAGGAATCTCGAGGGAAAGTGTGGCAGTGAGTCTAGCGCACTGCAGAAGCTTTATAAGGATTAGTTTCTTTACAGGCTCTGCTCTGTGCCTTTTCTCCTCCTTCTTCACAAACCTAGTGCTCACCCCAATCCCACCTACATACAAGCTCGCTCTCTCTTTATCTCTCATCTGCTGGCCATTTCCATAGGTTCAAAGTCACTGCAACTTTAACGCACACACCTTGTCTCCCAAATCAAAGAGCATTCTGGGGACAGGAGTGAGTGGATGAGTGAAAGAGACATTATAAAGATGACTTGAAAACCAGCCAACTCTATAAAACACAGAACTACATCATTTCCAAACTTGCTTATTCTGGCATCCATCTGTAGCAAGATACTTGTCATGTACTAAACTACCTGCCAGCTCTTAGTTCACCACAATTTAGGGTGCTCCTATTTGCATGGGCACTTACATTTTAAAGTAAAATTCTCAAAGACAAAAGAGTAAAGCTCCAGTGGTAGCCAAAGGTAAACCAAGTCTTTGGGCTGCACCCCCACCCTGAGCCTACTCTGGGCTCGGGTGGCTTTTTGGTAAGGTGAGACACAATATAAGCACCACAGCTAGCTGTGGATTGGTCTGGGGACTCCTCTTTGGGTCTTTGAGGGGTTCAAACTAATAAAAGGACACATGGCCCTTTGGTCCGTTGAGCTGCAATTCTCAGCAATGAGAAACCTGAAAAATCTCCACAGGATAGTCCTTTCCCTGCTCCCCTCGCTGACCTCTGTTTGAGCAGAAAGTGAAACGGGTCCCGACCCTCTTTTGATACCCTTGGGAGTACAGCCCAGGTCACACTGCATGCCCCCTCCCCTGCCGAGTTCTCTTTATGAATCATACATAAAGGAGAGAGGAAAGAGCCTCCTGCCAGCTCAACTTCTCACTTCGCAGCAAAGCATAAAAGCATGCAGGAGGTAGCACAACGTGCCTGCTGCAGAAACGGGCCTTGCAGCAATCTGTTTATGAATAGCAGGGGACCTTTGTAGTGGCACTGCTGAGGCCAGAGGCCTGTCCTCATAATCATCAGAAACAGGCACAACACAGGGTCGGAAGTTGCCGTCACCGTGTGTGCTCTAGGGAACACAGAGAGACCTACCCGAAGTTCTGAACTCCAGCTCTGTTTTCATATCATAGATGCACAGGCTTGGAGCCGCAAAGGGTGGAGGTGGTGGGGAGAAGGAAGGCTTTAGATGAGGGGTTTTAACCTTTTTTTGTTCTACGGACCCTCTGCCAGTCAGGTGAAAACCACGGACCCCTTACTAAGTCCACATTACGCTGTGTATTATTTCATAAATTTATCACACCCTCATCAACACGTTCCCACAAGAATAATGTTTTTTGGAACTTCAATTCAAGCTCATGGACCGCTAGTTAAGAACCCCTGCCTTAGATCCAAGAGCCTGGGGTTCAAATTCCTTCTGAGCCCCTGCCTAGTTGAGTGATCCCACAAGAGGCACTCAAGCTCTCCAAATCTCAATTTCATCATCTGTAAAATGGGGATAATAAAAGTTGGACTCCTCCATTTCCCTTATACTTAGGGGTGATTGGGCTCAAATGGGGCAGGTTGAGGAAATGGAAGAAGGCAGGGTCTTTCTGGGGGCTGCTGAGTTAGACCAACCCCTCTCTTTCTTGATTTTCTCAGATTTACTTCTATCACCCAAAATAACACTCGAAGCATAAAGAGGGGGAGAGTCCTATGCAAGGACCCAAGAACTAGAAGAGCAATTCAGGAATGAGTGCTGATAGCCAGAGCATGCTAACTGACCACGCTAAATGCATTAGCAAATTACATCACTTATTCCTCCCTGCCCTCCAAAATCCCAGTCCCTAGTAGTGACTTCATTTTACAGGCAAGAGACCACAACACAAAAGACAAGTAGGATGAGCCGGGATTCAAACCAGGTGTTTCTGAATCAGGATCCTAAGCTTTTATCTACTCAGCAAATGCTTGGAAATTAGTCCTCTGGCTTCTGGATTCCATAGATGAATGAGACTTTAAATAAATATATAAATAAGTAAAAAAGCAAGAGGTCCAACTTAAGGTTGTCAACTTTCTTTTTTATTTTTCCAAGCAAGGAGACATTAAAAAAATCTACAGAATCCAATCACCATTCCTTCTTACAAGAAACATTTTAAAACCAGAAATACATGAAGACAGAAGCACAGATAAAAGGAGAACAAACAACTATCACTTCTTATCGCTTTAATTTTATGACATAAAGAATATGTTAACACTACAAATGTAAACTGTACATAATTTCAGCATAAAGGGCAATCATGGAATTAACTTACTTTATAAGACATAAACCATACCACTGTCCTACTTTTTCTACAGCTTGCCACAGTCAGGTTATACTGATGAGCATCACCCCCAATCCTGAAGATGGGGCGTCTGTGCCTGCCCATCCTGTTCTATTGCAGCCTCTATGTGCAGAAATGGTATCTGACTGTGCCAAGGCCTTGGGGCCCATCTTGGAGAATCTTGGGTTAGGGGCAGGTGGGTGAGACATGGCAAGCACTGGCCTGTGTCCTTGGTTGTTGTATTGGCCTCTTTCACCCAATGTTTGCTGAATATTTGCTTGAGGTCTGGCCCCAGCTAGGACCTTGGAACACAACTGTGTCGGAGGGTCCACAAGACCACCTCCAGGTTTGGTGATTTGCTAGCAGGACTCACAGGACTAGCATATAGTCATACTCATGGCTAAGATTTATTACAGTGAAAGGGTAAAAAGCAAAAGCAGCAAGGAGCCAAGGTCCCTGGTCCAGCAGAAACCAAGAGTCCGCTCCCAATGGAGTCACACAGGCTGCACTTAATTCCCCCAGCAATGAAGTGGGGAATATGTGGGAAGTGTTGCCTACAGGGGAAGCCCACTAGAGACTCAGGGCCCAGGGATTTTTTTAACTGGAGGTTGGCCATGTAAGCACCATCTGCATGGTGTACACCAAAATTCTATACTCTCAGGTGGAAACCAGGTGGCCACCACAAACTGTTTTGTTTGGACAAACAATTCAGGCACAGTGAGCCACTCTTATCCCTTCTGAGAATGTGGGACCCTCCCAAAATCCAAGTCCCAAGATGCCAGCCAAGAGCCAACCTGGCAATTGGGCCCATCACGATAACGCTTTACAACAATGGTGAGTTTAAAATAAGGCACTGGTGGCCGACCTTGTGAAACTTACAGCCTGCTGAGGGAAACAGGATCATTCATTCATTCATTCATTCATTCAACATTGAGTCATTCATTCATCAATTCTTTCTGAGGACTTCCTTTAGGCCAGTCACTTGTGATAAATTATCAATGAAATAGAGTAAAATCCCTGCCCTCCTGGAGCTTAGAATGTAATGGGAGGAGATAGAAAATAAGCACATATACGAGAAAGACAAAGTAAGTGCTAAAGAGGAAAAAGAAGGCAGGGAAGGGTTTTAGAAATACCCAGGCATAAAGGGAAAAGTTGGGAAGAGAGTTTAGGTGCTGGGAAGGGGAGAAGTGACTAACCTCAGAAGATCAAGGAAGGTTCCCTGAGAAACTGATGATCCATTTCAGTCCTTGTATTAATCAAGGTTCTCTAGGGAAAGAGAATCAACAAGAGATATCTGTCCATAGTAAGAGATTTTATCAGAGTCTCTCATCCAACCATGGGGATGCACAAGTCTAGGTTCCGCAGGCAGGCTGCAACCAGGGGGTCCGATGAAAATCTAATGAAGGCCCTTGATGAGTTATGGGAGATGCTGGCTGTCCAAAGATGAGCTGGGAAATTCTCACTCAATGCTGGAATCACTTCCCCTTTTAAGGCATTCAGCCCATTGGATAAAGCGCCACTCATTGCTGATGGCAATCTCCCTGATTGATATAATTGTAATCAGCTATCTATGACTTACCACTGCAGTAAAGTTAATGGTGACAAAGTCCACAAATGCTCTTATATTACAATTAGCCCAGTGCTTCCTTGACCAAACAACTGGGCACAATTACCTGGCCAAGTTGACACATTAGCCTAACCATCACAGTCCTAAAAGATGAGAAACAGTTTATGAGCTAAACCAGGAAGGGGGACCTGCTCTAGGCAGAATTAATAGCTTGTGCAAAGGCCCTATGGCAGGAGGGAGTCTGGTAGGTTCTAGGGGGAAATGTTGTAAGAGGAGGCTGCAGAGATTGGCAGAGGCCTGGTAGAGCCTAGCAAGGAATTTGGTTTTTGTGGAGAGCCAGTGAAGGGGTTTAAGTAGGAAGTGGCAGATAGGCTACTGGCAAGATTAGATTTCTATTTTAGAATAATGACTCTAACTTCTGCTTAAGGAAAGTTAGTTGTTTTTTTTTTAAAATTTTACCCAAGTACATCTTTCATACATGAACATATATAAATAATAAGTATATAGTAAAATTTGTGAATTTATATTAAAAACATGTGTATCATCATACAGGCTCTCATATTATCTCCCCACCATCAATACTTTGCACTGTTGTGAAACATTTGTTCTAAACTATGACAGAGCATTGTCAACATATTACCATGAACTATAGTTCATATCTTATATTTGGTATATTTTTCCCCAATTATTAGCACCCTATATTAGTTTTATATATTTGCTATCGTTCAGGAGAAAATGTTCCCATATTTGTTCTGTTAACCACAGTCCATCTTCCACCACTGGATTCCCTGTGTTATACAGTCCCATGCTTCGCACAATCCATTCAAAAAGAGCACACTCAGTGGCTCTCCTGTTCATCACAGACTTGTGCTGTCACAACCTCAGTCAATTTTAGAATGTTTTCATTACTCCAAAAGGAAAATCCCCTATCCCTTTATACCCTCTATTGTTGTCCCTTAGTATTGAAAGAGTATCTTCTTGCCATTGCTGCAAAACATTGAAATGCTACTGTTGGGGAAGTGGCTGTAGCTCAAGCAATTGAGCTCCCTTTTACCATGTGGAGGACCTGGTAAAAAAAGAAAAAGAGACATCCTAGATCTGCATGGTGAGGCGGGATGCACTAAAAAATAAAAAATAAAAAATTACTGTTAACTATGGTCCATAAATTAAATCAGTTATAATTTTCCTGTGTGTCATCATATTTTTAGCATTTTGTAAAAGAAGAGCATTCTTATATTTATATGAAGTCATGTTATACCTTCCCTAGATTATTAAGGAAAGGGTTTTTAAGAGGCAGGAGTGGAAACAAAGATGCCATGTAGAAATCTTATTGCCCACACCGCTATATATGACACAAATTCACAATTTCAGAATTCATCCTACACCGTTATCAAGTACACTGCAGGGAGACAAAGGAAGGCCAAACTTCACTGTTTTCTGTACCCTACCCCTTGTGGGGAAGGGGAGAAGACCCAAGAGCAAAAAGTCTTCCTGTTTTCAGAGTATTTTAAATGGCATAAGAACCCCAAAGGGAAAAGTCTAACATGGAAAAGCAAGCAGTCATGCCCTTTGAAAAGTTTTAATTTTATTTTAACTTTGCTAAATCTACTTACATTCACATTTTGAAATATGTATGCATGATAAAACACTGCAGTTATGGTCTATTGGGTTAAAAATTCACTTTTTGGAACAGGTTCAAGGGAATACTTATACAAAAGACCTCAGAATGGAAAGTAATTCTTCAGATAAAATAGAATGGAAACATGCCCTAAATATGCCCCTTGCAAGATAAATGCACAAGGAGGAAGGATGTGGAACCATCACTAATGGGAGGCTCGCAGCAGCCGCCCTCTTAATTCCTCATGGAACCAGCTGGAAGGAAGCGGCTGGCTAGTGCTTGGCATCAACATGCAAACTTTACCAACAGCCTCTCCTCTTCCTTTCATAATTCAGTTTAAACCAAGAAATTAATCCCCGATTTAAAACAGTGAGATTCCAGTATAATAAGCTATGCACAAAGTATAGTGTGACCATGGTGTTTATTTTGCAAAGTTCCAGACACAAAGAGAGCTTAGAAAATAAAAATAAAAAATTACTGAAATAAATCCACCAACAAGCATTTCTGTGTTTATTCTGTAGAATTATCCTTGTATAGGGAGGCATGTAAAAAAGGAAGGAAATATGGTTCTTATCCTTAAGGAACTGGCAATCCTGTTTGGAGGTAGTACTCAGCTCCAAGTGTGTATCGGAATCACCTTGGGAGCTCACATCACACTCACATCCAAACTAGGGACCAAGTATTTTAGCATGTCCATGCAAGGGCTGGGAATCTGTATCTTAGATAAACAACAGGACTTCTGATGGGGGCTGGCATTCAGAACCACTGATTTAGAAAGAAAGAGAACCTTCAGGAAGCATTAGCACTGCAGAATCTGACAAGAAGAAGTGGTCTTAGTGCTTATCTAGCTGTACTTTCTACCCAAGGCAGGCATCCCTTTAAAGGCGGCCATGACAGATGGCCAGGCATCCAGCCTCTCTTTTTCCTTCTCCAGTAGCAGAACAGGATATGCCATTGTAGGAAAACCGAAGAGACATATTTAGTATCCTTTGAAAATCCGCTGCTCTTGAGTCTTCCTTTTTAGATTAAACAGTTGACTCAATTCTCTTTACCTTGTAATCCTAAGGCCTATGTCATTCATTCATTCTCCGGTTTGTCAACAGTACTCTTACTAGGTGATAACTTACAGCAGAAAACAAGATTTGAAGCATGGTTTGACCAATGGCAAGGCTCGAGGATGCTTTCCTCCCTTGATCACTCTGAACTATAGGCTTATTAAAGCTAAGGTTGCATCACTCTTGCCAAAGCCCAGGATACCTGAAATCACTATATACTCTGTTTTGCACCTTTTATTTATTGGTCTAGTAATCTCTTCAAATACAAGACAAAGTTATTTTGAGATACCACTGATGTTAATCCTTGGGTCCACTTATGTTTCTAAAATTTCAGAAATTATGTATTTAGTCATTTGTTCTAGAATTTTTCCAGGGATTAGCATCAACTCTATTTCTTGATCCAGTCAATCAGTTTTCTCTCCTCACCCCCCATATCACAATCCATTCCTCTTCTTTCTTTTTATAAGAGTACATCTTTCCCCCTTTTTTTTGTTCCTCTCCTTTTCTCTAAAAGTTTGCCAAAATTTCCAATGTAGTGCCTAGAATTTATTTGGTGTCTTCTTTTTGACATCCTGGACCATTATTCAAAGACTCATAGAACGTCAGGGATTAAAGGGGCCTTGGAGACCCACCAAGAAAACCCCATTGTTTATGTGAGTGAAGAAATTAGGGTCTAGAAAGGAATAGGCCAACTGAGGACTAGGGTCTAGAAAGGAGTTGGCCAACTGTTGGCCAAGTCAGAGGCCAGGCCAGGACTAGGACTCATGGCTTCTATTCCCTATCTGAGCATTTTTTTGATAATCTCTCTTGTTTGGGACTTGGAGACCTAAATCCATTCAAAGCAGCTAAGGCTGTTTTTTTTTTAGTCTGGAAATTCTATCCTCAGGGCTCAGGCACTGAACAAAGATACTGACTATGTGGTCAGGCAGGTTCTGAGGTTTGGCACCTGGGGTATGTAGTGTTAAACACACAAGAAAGAGAGCTATCTGAAAGGCCCCTAAATTACGTAGAGTACAACATGGAATGACAGAGGCCTTCGAGCTTACTGTTCTAATGTGATTTTTATAAAATGGAAAATAAGTCACTGAGATATTAGAAGAAATGATAACACACTGTCCTGTGTATATATGGGTGGTGGGAAAGAAAACAAAATGTTAAATTTTATTCCCGGAAAATAAATAATTTCTCAATTACTTATGGTCGATCTGGACATTTTATCTTAATCAAAATATCTCCATTAGCTTAAACCAAAAAAGAAAATGAGAACAAAAATAAAAATAAAAACTCACCCCACCTTGTTGAGGGTGTGTCAAAAGGATACTGGAGCCAAGTGAAAGAGCTCCCAGTGGCCAAAGCTGGAACAATTTGAGCAAGAAAATAAATAAAGCAATATTGGATTATGACCCAAAGTACAAAATAAATAGCCATGAGTCTGCACTGATATAAATAAATGATTAAACAAACAAATGAGGGAGAGAGACAAAGCTCCTGTCCAGAAGGATTTCAAATCATTTTGTAGATACTCTACCCCCATGGAGTTGGAGCAGAACTCCCCACCCCTTAAGTGCAGGTAACACATCAGGACTTCCTTCCAAATGGAAAGGAAGGGAGAACCCTGACAGACGTGACCTCACCCAGGTGATCAAGGTCAACATCAGCAGTGGTAAGTCACCTTGATAGCAAGTATCCTTGGTCTGATGGGAAAAGAAGGGCAGTTTATCTGTATGGTCTTCCTCCCAAAACACATAACACCAGTTTAAAATTGAGAAAAAACACAAGACAAATCCCAAGTGAAGGGCATTCTACAAAACACCTGACCAGTACTCCTCAAATCCGTCAAGGTCATCAAAGACAAAAGCAAAGTCATCAAAAACAAAGGGCCACAGCCAATAGGAGTCTAAGGCTACCTGTCGACAAAATGTACTGTGGCACCCTGGGCGGGATCCTGGAGCTGAAAAAGGACATTAGGTAAAACTAAGAAAATCTGAATAAAGTATGCACTTTCAGTCAATGATCATGTATCAATTTTGGTTCATTAATAGTAACAAATGTGCCATAAATGTTAATAACAGGGGCATATGGGAACTCTCTGCACCATCTCAATTTTTCTATAAATCAAAAACTGTTCGAAACAAGCAAGTTTATTAAAAAATAAAGTAAAAACACACGGTAAATGAGAATCAAGGATACTATATGGAAAAGCACATGACATTCTAGAAGTGGGCTGGGAGTTGTTTGGGCAGGGAACCTGGGATCCCAGTTACCCTCAAAGTGGGGGGAAACAGATCCTAGATGATTAGGCCCCAGGATTCCTATCCCACGGGAAGGGACACAGCCAGCAGAGGGCTGTGTATGGGGCTAAAGCATGGGACGCAGGAAAGAGACCGCGTTACCCCGCTCAGAGGGTGGATCTGCAGCTGACCCCGTAAACCGCGCAGCCAGGGGCTCCACCGGAATAATCCAAGATGCTCCCCAGCAAAGCTCAGTGGCTCAGAAAAGGCAGCCAAGACAGGCTGCTCGGGACCTGCAGTGTGGAAGTGGCAACAGATCCAGCGGGGCAGGGGCGGATGGCTTCTAGGACGCCAGGCTCTTGCCTGGAGTCAGAGGCCTCGGATCAGGCTTGGCCGGCGGCCGTGACGTCCTCACGTGTTAGGTTCCATGCAAACGGCTTTGTGCTGACACCCTGCAGGTAAGTACCACCTTCCATATGGAATGTGCCCATGCCAGCGTTCAAAGCTGTGCTCATACGATACCTGCCCCTTTAGGCAAATGAACTCAAGCCAGAAATTGTAGGAGGAATAATACCTTCTCGTGGGCCATTATGCTTTTCTGCAATAAATAATTTCCAGTCAGGGTGCTAGAGCATTCCAAATGATAGGCATATTAAGTTCATGAAAGACAACTTTAAGAAAAATCTTTCTGCAATAAAAGTGAGGGCTTTTTCCCCCCTTCTTGGCATCCCAGCTTGCCATAGAAATGAGTGATTTTCTGAATTTCTGCCAAGTATAGATGGTTCAGCCTGCTATTAGATTAGTCTGTTTATACAGAAACAGCCAAAAATAGGAAACACACAGAAGCTATTAAAGATATTGTCCTGTGAGGGAAAGATTTGAATGGTTTTCTTACTGCAAGTGGGAAATAAGATATGAGTCAGTATTAATGTGATAAAGAAGTTAATGCAGTCTAAAGCAAACCGTTGGTTTCTTCATCTTGTTTCAGAGGTGACAATAAAAGGAACATACAGGCAATTATTTAGGGTTGGGTGAGCATGGAAGGTACTGAACATTGCACAGCCCAATTGGGCCTGCCAGGTAGAAATACATCCCTTTTAGCAAATAATGCTGGAGCACCCAGGGAGTTTTCAAAGGGGAAGATGGTTCCAGGCCAAAAAAAGAGATAAAAAGAAAATAATAATAATACCAGGTCTCAATCCGGAAGTGAATTTCCAATTTCACTTCTGCCCCTGAGTTGCTCTCCAAACAAATGGAAATCATGCGGCCTCTTGGGTGAGTGTGATTCAGACAAAGGAACTTCTACTGAGTGTCCCGTGCGAGAGGCTGGGGTGGCTTATTTTCCTCATCTATGAAGTGGGTGGAGGGGCTTGTCTTTGAAGACTGCAAATCGCCTCATTTCCCCCGCAGCAAAGTCACGAGATGGCCCATTGAGGAAGGCCTTTGCCACATTCTGCCCATGTGAGCTGCCCCTGACATTTTAGGACATAAAACATTTCACCCTGTAAGGAAAAGTGTGTGTTCTAAATGGACAGTATGAAGCATGATGCTATATATTATTTTCCTCATAGGTCATAGTTGAAAAGTATGAAAAAAATAGTGCTTTCTGACCATGCTGTTTTTTTGTGGACATCAGAAAATTATGTTCCTATGCTAACCCATTCTTGTGCACTCACACCTATTATAGGTGGGACCTTTTCGTTAGTCACTTTTTGGTTAGTGGACCCTTTGATTAGAGCATTCTTGATTAGATGACTTCTGTTAAGGGCCTTTGATCAGACTGTGGGACCCAGGGTGGGTCTTAATCTCTTTCTGGACTCCTTTAGAAAGTGAGAACTGAAAAGCCACAGACACGGAGAAAAAGCCACAGAGGCAGAGAGGAGGGACCTAGGAGCTCAGAGAGGAACCTGAGAGAGGAAGCCACAGTCAGAGCAGCCAGAGGCTGAGACGAGAGACCTGGCAGAGAAGGCCCCGCGTGCCATGTGAGCAGGGACTCCGAACTGCCAGCGGCCGGACTCCTGACAATGCCTTGAGTAAGTCCACGGCCCCAGGACTGAAAGTGCTTAACCTGATAAATTCCCATTATAAAAGCCAACTGTTTCTGGTATACGGCTCCCAGCAGCTTTTAACAAACTAAAATGCAAAAAAAATACATGTTTCTTATGGGGGGAGCATCTGTTTGCCCCTTGAGGTCTTAGAATTTGCTGGGCAGGCCAACATCAAAGAAAGGCGCATCTCTGTTTACTGCCCAGAGTGAATGAGTTTCCTACTTCTGTGTAGCACATTTAGTGGTTTCCCGAGGGCAGGAGTCCGGGAAGGGCTCAGCGGGTTCTTGGCTTCAGGTCTCACTTGGCTGAAATCCAGGTGTCAGCCAGGGCTGTGGTCTCACCACTGAAGAAGCATCACCTCCAAGTTCTCTCAAGTCCTTGTGGTGGCAGGACTGAGGTCCTGGCCGCTGTGGGCTGCTCTCAGCTCCCAGAGGCTGCACACAGTGCCTTGTCATGGGCCTTCTCCATGGGCCCTCCCATGTCAGGGTGCTGACTTCTTTAAAACCAGGACAGAGAGAGCATTTCTCTGACTTCATGGGCTTTCGCCTGATTAAGCCAGGCCCACCCAGGGTCCTCTCCCTTTTGACTAACTCAAACTCAACTGATTTGGGACCTCAATTACATACACAAAACGTCCTCACTTTGCCATATAACATAGGCTGATCAAGGAGTGCCATCCCCTCATCCTTGCCATATTCTGTTGGTTAGAAGCAAGTCACGGGTCCTGCCCACAGAGGCCCACTCAAGGGCATGCATGCCAGGAGGCAGGGACTCACTGGGGCCACGATAGGCTCTATCCGCCATACAGAGGAAGAAAACATGGGGTTTACTTCTAAAGAGAAAGCGAACTTCATCATAGCAGGGTCTGAATTACTTCATTTATCACTTTAGATATTTGGTAGAGGGGAAGGGGCGGCTGGAGAGAAAACAGATGGAACCCATTATTTCTTCCAAATAGTCACATCTTTTAGGATTTTCCTAGAATCACCTGCTGCTCAGGTATCACGTAACAAAATACGGGTGTGCTTAAACTGTGCAGTTAAATTTGAGCAGCTGACACTTGGGTAACCAACACCCTCCTTCCACTGCCACAATGGTGAACTTGGATATGAAGGGGCACTAAAGGATTAAGAAAAGCCAAGGTGAGTTCAAAGACAAACTGGTGTCTAGCTATCCAAAGGGTAAACAATAGTTGAGAGGTGACCTGACGAGCTGCGACAAACCGGCCAAATAGAAGCCGAGTCCTGGGGCCTCCAGTTACGAGAAAACGGGGGTGTCTGGGTAGAAGAAGAAATGCAGCTAGAAGAAGGAAGTGATAAGACAGGGCAGGAGGGAAAGAGAAATCGCCCGAAAGGGGAGAGACAGAAAGGTGGGAAGTGGAGGAGATGAGAGGAAGGAGAGGGGGAGAAAGAGAAGCAGTTCCACTCACCAAGGAACTGGTGGCGGTGAGGAGGTGAGGAGGAGCTCAGCTGTAACCAGCTGTAATCAGATAGCTGGAAAGTTCAGCTAACCAGGACGGCCTGCCAGTTCAGGAACATTCCACCCAGGCTGGCAGCCCTAATCCGGCCGTTAACTTTAATGTCTCTAGGAACCCCAGCACTTTCACAGGTGTGTGTTAAACCATCTGGTTTCTGTGCCATCTCCTGCCTATTAAAACCCAGAATCTTCAGAGAGGAATTGTGTGCTGAGCGGGGAGGAATGGGAGAAAAAGGCAGGTTGTGCCATCCTTTACCTTCGCAGAATGAGCCTTTAACCCTTGAACTGCGATTATTTTTTTGGAAACTACAATGTAAAAAATAATAATAATAATAAAATGGTGAGACATTTCAATCTCCAGAAATACAACGTGGGTAAATAAATTGTTCAAATACTAAATTCCAACCAAATAATTGCAGCATGTGGTAACCCAGACAAGGATAAATGAAAGAAGAAATAGAGTGAGGATGAAATCCATACCCCAAAAATATGTCTTTGCAGTAGTGATATTTATAAATTTGACACACTCTCAAGGAGAGTTCACTAAAGATTATTTCTATGCAAATATGCACTTTGCCTACCCATCAGTGTGCAAAAAAAATAAAAAATAAACAAAAAAACCCAAACATATTTCTTGAAAATCAATTCTTGGGCAGTACAAATGCATCAAGAGGCAGGAAGAACACTGATAAATATTAAAATGCTGCTTCGAATGCGAATGCATCAGGGGACAGGAGTCCCAGACACAGCTCCAGGGCCACAAAACTGTCGCACACTCCCAAACGGCCTCTAGGGCCGGGTCTGATAGGACCTCACCACTGAAGCACAGGGCTAAGCAGCTTGTTTCTCCCTTCCAGGGGACAAAGCTTGAGCCCTGAAAGTCCCAAGTGCCCTAGTTCCTTCTGGTCTATAGAGTAGAAAATTCTACACAGAGCTGCGTGCAGGGAGCTTGTGAAACACAAAGCTCCCTGATTGACCGGGGGCACTATCCAGGAATTCCAAATCCCTACAGTCAATTGGCAAGTTCTTAGCAGAAAGCCCTAGCCCAGGCCCCTGCAGCACCTTAGCAACTATCCCTCCTAAATACTCAAATAAAACCGCCTGTTGTTTCCCAGCTAGGCTGGTTCTTTAGATTTCACATTCCCAAAAGGGAAAAGCATAACATTCTTTATTATTCCTCCTTCGCATCATTTGTTCATAAGCATATGATTTCGATCAACTGTGTGTCTGATACTGTCAGAAGTATTCTACATTTGTTACTAATTAGAGATTATTTCCCCCATTTGACAGAAGAGGAAGCTGAGGTTAGAGATTAATCTGGTTAATAAGGAGCAGGGCTGGGTCTAAAGGAATCTAGATGAAGATGAGGCTGAAGGCTTTTTCCACCGCAACCGTTATCTTCCTTAAGTTTTCTTTTATATTTACAAATGGGACCATAGGAATGAGATTAGAAATTACCCAGCAGTAGTGACAAGAAGGGGACACAGGAGGGCTGTTGGGTTCTGCAATCACCCTTCATATTGATTTGAGTGCTGGTTATACAGGATGTGCAAATCCACGGAGGCATACACAGGAGATGTGTGCCCTTTTCTGTTTATATTTTACAAATATTTTAAAGCTGAAAAGATGCTGCCCAGCAATTACATTATCAGGAGGAATTTTCTATACCTCCTTGCCCCCTGCTTCCACCTTGTCCTTTTAGTCAGTACCTAGCATATAGCACAGATTCTTAAAATAACAGCAAGGAAAAAAAAAAAACATCTAAAACTTTCCGAAAACTAAAAGTCAATCCAGGACCCACTTTTCCAGCCAGCTCTTGAGAGAATCTGCTCCTGTTGTCCAGAGTTTGGACACAGAGACTGATCCCTGAGCCACCTTTTCCACCACCCCATTGTTTCCCAGCACAAACAAGCGCTCCCCGTCTCTCCTCATCTGTTTCTCCTACAGCACGGAGCCTGCCTGCACGGGACTCTCAACACAGGACAGGACACGTTTGTGCTAGTCTTGGGTGTGGCTTTTCTCCCCACGGGTCATGAAGTTCTCAGAGGGCAGGGCTGTGCTTGGGGTGTCTTGGTACTCCGTGCCCATCCCCCAAGTAGGTGCTCAGGAAATGTGTTGAGTGAAAGGGGAGGGCTAGGGGGTGAGAAGGAGGAAAGACGCCTTTGCGGGATGGGATGGGGACACCCTAAACGCGTCTTGCTGCAGGACACTCCTGGCTCTGGCTGGACACTCACGTTTCAGGCCTCCGTTGACGTGGGGGGCGTGTGGGTCAGTTCCGGGGCACAGTGGTAAGCCAGATGTACAGGACCCATGCCCTCCCGGGGTGAACACGCGCTGTGAACTGCGCTAACACACAGCGATGGATGTCTGGTCACCAAACAACCCGCGCAGGAGCAGGCTTGGCGGGGAGGGGACACTGGTCTAAGGAGAACTCTGAATAAAGGCATCTGCTCTGACCAGGTGGGGAAGAAGGGAGGAAGGTGGGAGCCAGAGCCAGGCAGGAAGGCCTGCCTAAGGCGGTGACACGGAGCCTTTCTCAGCCTCAGCTCCCAAGCTAGAAACCACAACCCTTCCAAGCAGCTGTCAGTGTGAGAATAATGAACACCATAACAGTAATAACGAAAAAGAACCAGGCGAGCTGCAAGAGGCCATCCGCCTAGGGGAGGTCTCTGTGCCCTCAACACGGGGGGATCTCTCTCCTGGGGACACCCGACAATGATCACGTCCAGGGCTTGCTGAAAAGCTTGTCAGCAAAGAGTTCAGGGAAGGGACATGACGCCACCTTCCCAGCCCCGCTCTTGGGTGGGGTGGGGACCCTGTTGTGAGACACTGTACAATGTCGCCTACGAGGATGAAGCAATTCTGCCTTTGTTCTCTGGATGAAAGACTGATCCTGCTGAAGAAGAGGTCCAAAAGGAGCACGGCTCTGGAGTTTCCCACGTGAGAGGCAAGGCTTCTGGAGTCAGAGACCCAGGGCCTGGTCCCTGCTCAGTCACCATGACCTTGGCCTCCAGAACTCACTTCCCTCATGAGCAGAATGCGGCCAGTAACGACCCCATAGGTGTGTGGTCAAAGTTTACTTAGGAAATGTGTAGATCATGCCCAGCACTGTCTGGCTCATAGTAGACGCCCAAAAAATACTAGCTGTTAATGTTGTTGCCAATGTGTTGATGACGATGACGGTCAAATGAAAATCAAAAAGTTCTTTCTGAATCTTAGTCTGTTCTAAAGATGAGCACTGTGCAAACAAAAAGGTATCCCATTAGGCATTCAAAACAAGCGTCTCCTGAGTTCCTGGGATACACAAGGCGCCTTGCTGATGAGGCCAATGGACAGGGAGCCCTAGTCGGTTCTGAGGGGGTGGGGACAGGTGTCCTGGAATGAAGCAGGCTGAGGTCAAACGCACAGGAGAGGAGGGAGGCCATGCGACCACAAGGCACAGGCAGGCGGGCTCCCTTCCAGCTCGGGGCGTGGAGGACACATCCCAGAACCCCCACCCCCAGGCTCTGGGGCAGAGAAAGCAATCCATCTCTCTTCCTGCGGCTGTTCAAGCCCAGCCACTGGAAGAGGCTCATGAACAAACTGATTGATCCCACGAGGTAATTGGGCAGATCGGTGAAGTCACAAGTTTGAACACTTTTAAGAACCGAATTGACCAGTCAATTTGGGGAATTGAACAAAACGACCAGACTGTTTACCTGACAGCGTGCACCTTTAAATGTTCGACAAAGCTGCCCATACCATCGCATCAGGGTTTGTCTCTTCTCACGTTAGGTCCATTATCTCAGATTGGTCCCTTGTAAAATCAAAACACACATTACATACACCCTACTTGCTTACAGAATTAAAAAAAAAAAGCATGTGTGTGAAAGCAGAGCACAACTGTCACCAATATCTTTGCCAGCCAATGGAGAGCCACGAGACATGACGGAGAGAATTTTAAGGGTGTCGGGGATCCTAACTAACATTATTTTCTTGGTGAAGATTAACTTGTCGGTTTCCAAAGACAATTATTTCCTCCCTCCCTTCCTGAATTTCTTACAGCAGATACTTTTGCACCTACCAGGTGCCAGGCACTGGGGGCATGGAGAAGAGAGCCTGGAGCTTGCCGTTGCCCATTAGTACC